>NW_022900929.1:44171558-44233449 GCF_012274545.1 Fukomys damarensis
TAAGTCACACGTGTAAATACTGAATAGTTTCCATGGTGTGAATAATCTGCAATAATACATAAGATCCTAATAAGATTACTGACATTTAGAATGGAAAGGAAGGAGCTAAAGGTGTAGGGAAGGTGGGATGGGTAGGGGAAGGGTAAAAAGGGAAAAGAAAAAAATGTGAGATAATGAAGAGATGAAAATAAAGTGTTTGTAGATCGGGAGGGGAGGAGGGGTGAAGGGAGGGCAGGAGTAAGGGGAAAAAATGAGAATCAAGACTTGTCATGTAGAGGTACAAGATCCCAACAATGAATGTAACTGTACTGTATCCCTAAAATGTACCAATAAACTCAATTAAAGCTGAAAAAAAAGAATCATACCACAATGATATATGTTCACCCATGTTCATAGTGGCACAATGTGTAATAGCTAAAACATGGAAACAATGCAATTGCCCATCAGCTGGAGACTGGATAAAGAAGATGTGTGTGTGTTTTTTTTTATAAAGTGGAGTACTACTCAGCCATAAATAATGAGAAACTAGAAATATTTAAAGCTAAGTTGATGGACATTGGGGCCATAATCTTAAGTGAAATTAACAGGACAAGTGTAAATACCAAATAGTTTCTCTGGTGTGAAAAACTAAAAGTATAAAAAAGGTTCCAAACTTATAATTCATATTGTGTGATAGGAAGAAATAGTCTAAAGGAGTATGGGAAGTGGAACAGGTAAGGGAAAGTTAAAAAGGAAAAAGAAAAAAATATGATAAAAGGAATAAAATGGAAACAATATCTTTGTAAACAGGGAAGAGTGGAGGGGGTGAAGGGAGGGCTGGGGAATGTGAAAAATAAGAACCAAGATAAGTTATGTAAAGAAACAATATTCCAATGATTAATGTAACTGAATTTATACCTAAAATGTACCAATGAACTTAATAAAAACTAAAAGGGAAATATGAAAAAATGGATCAATGTAATAGGAGGAGAAAAGAAATGTGACATAGGGGATCCTTCTGAGGAATAAAGGGGAATTAATAATGCCAGAGAACATTTTCAGATGAAAAGAATAGTAAGAAGATAAAATGTAAGATAAAAAAATAAAGGCAAAAATGTCAATTCAGCTTTATATTTGGTGGATGGTCTTCTCAGAGAGCAAATCACGAGATAAAAATTAAAAAGATGATGTAGAGGAAATAAAAGAGTTCAAAGGGGAAAAGAAAAAAAAGTGACAAAAGAAATCAAAGAGGAAAAGGGTCAAAAACCCTAAATCCCTTTTTTAAAAAAAGCTATGAATGAAAGATAAAAAAAATAAGCAATGGTAAAAAATTGTTTTTAAAGTAGAGTCAAAGAAAAAAATTCCTGTATTTTTCAATGGTTTCCTTCCAGGAGCTGCACTATCGGACCAGACAGTCACAAGTTTCTTCCCCTACCTTTAAAGCCGATGGGTTTGTGCAGGTCCCCATAGAGCCAGAGGCCTCTCTGTCCATTCACTCAGGACTGTGGTTACCCATCAAGCCAAGGCATGTCGTTGCTCCCTTTGATAGATATACACAGTAAACCGAATCAGCCCTCTAGTGTTTACTGGATATAGGCAGGGCTTCAAGAGGACAGTTAGACTTAACAGAGATGGTTACCAAGTCTGCTTGCTCCTTTCTCTCACCCTACAACGTCCTTGTCCAGGGTCAGGTGGTTGGTTAGCTCACCCCTGAGGGGAAGCAAAGATGTCGATCCAGCTTTGGAGGTGGTGGGTGGTCTTCTCATCCTAGCGTTGGGGTATGGGCCTGCTTGCTCACATTGGAAGCGGATTGCTGCTCATCCAGCACGGGCTCACTGGGTCACTTGGGGATGGAGGGGTGCAAATTGAGCATAGCTCTGCTCATTTAAGTCAGGGGAACATTGCTGTTTGTCCCAAGGGCGTCTGCTGGCAAGCATGGTGGGGAGATCACCACTCTGGATTTTCTTTCCTTCCTTTAGGCTGAAAATAATTATCTATATTTGTGGGATGCATTAGAAAGTTTTCCATAGACGCATGTTTTGAAATGATTATATAAGCTCCTTTCCATATCTTCACATACTTACCTGTTATTTAAAGTGAGAATATTTAAAGTCTTTTGCAATTTTAAATTACACAGTAAATTGCGAACTATGGTTATTTTTCTGTGAAAAATAGATAATAAAGTCAATTTTATGTTATGACCATTTTCTAAGTCTTCATTATGTAATGCAAATATGTTCTAATAAAATATTTATTTGTAAAATATTTATTTGTTTGTCTTGACTAATTGGAATTTTATATCCTTTGGCCAACAAATACCACTTTTCTATAATTCCTCTCCCCAGTCTCTCCAAACCATCACTCCAGTCTCTATTTCACTAAAAACTCATTTAGATTTCACCTACAATAAATATCATGTAGTATTTGACAATTTATTCTTTGCTTATTGCACTTAGCATAGCATCTCTCAAGTTCATCTTGTTGCAGATAACCAGTATTTCCTGCTTTTTAAGAGATAAGTAGGACTCCTTTTTGGAGACACTGTACACCAGTTTTTCTTTTCCATTCATCCTTTGATAAGCATGTTAGTTGATTCCACATTTTGGCTATTATGAATAATGATTCAATGAAAGTCAGAATGTAGACATTACTTTCATTTGCTGATTTGAATTGTTTTGGACATATACCCATATATTTCTGTGTAGTATGATAATTCTATTTCCAGTTGTTGAGGAATCTCCATACTATTCTCTATAATAACCCCAACAGGCTGTGAGGGTTCCATTTTGTTCCATCCTCCCTAACACTTGAAATCTGTACTCTCACTGAAAATCGCTGTCATCATTTGGGTGAGGTGATGCTCTGACTATGTTTTTAATTTATACTTCACTAATAATTAGTAAGAGTGAGCTTTTCTTATCTTTCCTTCAATAATTTTTGTTTTCCGTGTATGGTGTTAAGGATCATGCCCAGGATCTTGCATGTTAGGAAAGAAATCTGCCACTGAATACATACATCCCTAGCCTCATTCAACATTTTTAAAATATCCTCATGTATTATGGATATTAACCCCTTTTCAGATATACAGTTTGTAAATGCCCTAGGCATTACACTGAAAATCTGTTAGAAGTAGTAAGTTCAACTAAGTTGTAGGGTAAAATATAAGTACATAAAAATAATATTTCTCTATCCTATCCAGGAATTATCCACAAAGGTAACTAAGAAACAATCTCATTTGAAATAGCATTAACAATACAAGTAATGTAACTAAAGAAATGAAGGATTTGCAAGCATTACACAACAAATTTGGGTGTCAAAACACCATATTCCTCCATTAGTATAAATTTTTTTTTCAGTTTCAATTAACACATATTAATATTTTATATTGGACTAGGAATTTAGCTCAGTGGTTACCACACCTGCCTCATAAGTACAAGGTCCTAAGTTTAATACCCAGTACCAAAATAAAAAGTTATATATTAACAGGGTTCAGTGCAGCCTCTGCCTACATGCTTGCACTTTTGAATTATCCTTTATCCACCCTCACACATATTTTGATACTTCTACTAATCACTATCCTACTGCAGATCAAATGTTTACCTTCCACATATGAGAGAGAAGAGGTAATACTTGTTTGTGTCTTAGAAAATAAATATAATTCAAATTTTAAAATATTCAGTAACATTTAACCGTGGGTTGACACTGGATGTTCCTGTTTTTCTTAGTCTAACAGAGAGCATGCAACAGTTGACAGCAATCATAGTGAAGCATTCCCCACAGATATCCGCAATAGATTATTTGCACAATGCTTATTCCATTCTAAACATGTAATAGGTACTGTGACCCAAGGGACCTCCTCTGGTGGTGCATATATGACAGATTGAGGGATAGCTATTTATACACACTCTCTGCACCAACAATGGATATTACTCCAGGTGCACATCAGAAGACAAGACTATCAAATAACCACATGTAGGAGAAAAATATTGTGCATAGTAAGTCTTCTCATCTCTATCATTTTCTTTACAATCATTCTAAGACTATTTCTAATTATGTTTTATGTAGGCTATTATGCTCTGACTTGAGTGTGGTTTATTTGATTCTAACATTTTTAGCAGACCATTCATATTTCCTTGCTCTGTTCTATCTCTATTCCTACTGGATTTCTGTGGTCTTGTTAAGTACAGCGCCCGCCACCGTAAGGCTTGCTTCGTGAGAGTACCTAGGGCTGCAGAGGAAGTCGGTTTCTGGATGGCTATGTGATGTGTTCGTATCCCAGCTGTGCTTGTTCTCGAATGGCCTCTCCTGTTTTAAGGGTACTTTCTTTCCTCTAAGAGATAAGCATTAAATGTAAGTTTTAAGCAAAGAGATAGAGATTAATGTGTTTTTTATCAAATAAGAAATAATATTACTACAGAAATAAAATTAAAACGCCCCTGAAGAAAACAGGAAATGAAAAGGAGTAAATAGAAATAACTTGGACTTTTGTGCTGGTGAACCTCAGCCTATATCTTAGGTATTTATTAAATAGTCGGACCTAAATTTCTCCTGTAAAATACAAATACTGACAATCTGACAGTTACATGATTATTATCATATAAATTATTTTTTGGAAGATTACACAGAAATGAACAGATAAACAGGTGTGATTTATTTTACTACCTCTATAAGAATGCAGACTTTGCTATTTTCTCTAATTTTTCAATTTTTCCAATGCCAGAGTTGACATTACCTATTTTAGGAGGTTGTATGTTTTGTTGCAGGTAAGAATTCCAAAGGTGCTTTTATAGAACACCCCCTTTACTTTTACAGGTTTTCTTATACTGCTAACAACCTCTCCAAGGGAGGCTAAAGCGTAAGATAAAACTACTAAAGCCTGGATATAGCAAATAGGTATGACATGCTTTTCTTCTCTTTTTATCTTATCAGATTGCTGATAATAAATACATGTCAATATACAGAAAATGTAAGTAAAGAAGCATCTTAAAGAAATTTGAGTACATATATTTTGCTTAAAGAAAATACCATAATTATGCATAATTAAATAAAAATAGTTAATACATTTTGAATATAATTAAAGATATATATTGAAATTACTGACAATGGACTCTGGAAAATGTACTGCTTTCAGTTTCACCCTAATTAATAGAGACTAGAATCTAATAATATTTATTAACAACTGAGTACTGAAGAAATTGAAGGGTTTTTGTACATTTTTGAGGTTCTTTTCAGGACATATAAGGTAAACTGAATGTACTCTTTATAAATATGAGAAAATGAACAAAAGAACTGAATTAATTTTAAATTCAGTGGTCAGAAAAATGTCAGATTTCAGACCAAAACAATTCTATGATTATTTTATTCCACAAATTATCCTTAATATTGTTTAATAACAATAGAAAATATAGTTACTAATATGAAATATTCAAAACTTCAAAATTCTCTTAGAAAGTGGCATGATTTTTATTGTTACATTATGCCACAAGTGTCTAATCACCAGTCATCAAATCCTTCCTTAAAGCTTTTTCTACCAAAGGTTCAGAAGTACTTTTTAAACATTATCCTAGAAAATTTTGTATTTATCAGCAACTAAGGTAAAGGTAAATGTTAGATAATTCAAATTTGTCAGTGCTCAGAAACAGGATTTTTTCCAGGGATTTAGCTCAGTTTTATTGCCACCTGCCTCACAAGCTCAAGGTCCAGAGTTCGATCCCTGGAACCATAAAAAAAAGAAAGAAAGAAAGAAACAAGCCTGGATTTTTCCTTAGACATTAAGTGAACCTATCATGGAAGGTATGTTCATTTGTACAGCATGTTTCCCTTTTCACAGTAAATAGATGTGTGACTTAGTAATCTATTTAAGAAATTTTTTCCTTTTGCATCATTACTCTACATTTTTATAAACATTGAAAAGAAACTAAATCCAGTGCTCACCATGATGTAATTATTCTAATTTTCATCTATTTTATTGGATCCAGAATGGGTTACAAATAACATACAAAACTGTCCAAAAATGAAAGTAAAGAAAAAAAGTGAAACAGCACCAAAAAATGATTCAATGCTGAGAATGAAAAAAAAATGAGGGAAAGAGACAATTTTATGTTTAGTGTATACTTAGGAATTTCTTAAGTATTTCCAGCTTACTTAGAAATCAAGTTAAGCAATATCACCATTTAGAGATGAACTGTACATTGAACTTAACCTTCACTTAGTTCTATTACAAATCAACGACATAGCTTACTTACAAGTGTATGCAAATTTTACTTTTCAAAATAGAATAAACAGGTACAAAACATTTGCATCTCTAATGGTTAGAGGATTGCAATATTCCAAAGCCTAAAGTTTTCCTAAAATCCAGTCATAAAATCGAAGGTAAATATTGATTATTGAAAAGCTTAAATTAATAAACTTGCAGTCAGAGTCTGAGACACAATCACAGACAGCGTTGGTTAAATCTTTTCTACATACTCTGTACTGCTGTGTTTTTTAGTCTCAATAGCATGCTACATGAATGCCACTAGATTTCAAATTTTACTTAATGATAAATTATATACTGGCTTTGCATCCAAATACTTATGCCAAGATAACTAGTATATATTTGTCTGTGTAGCTTCTCGCAAAGGTTGCCCCAATGTATGCATAGATTTTAAAAAGGATAATACAAAATGATAATATAAAGATA
Source organism: Fukomys damarensis (assembly GCF_012274545.1). Lineage (NCBI taxonomy): Eukaryota > Metazoa > Chordata > Mammalia > Rodentia > Bathyergidae > Fukomys > Fukomys damarensis. The sequence continues at coordinate 44,178,220 of NW_022900929.1, forward strand.
ATATAACAGGATTTCTAGCTTAAAATGTTTGACTAAGGCTTGAAGCAGGCATTACATATAATACAGAGAAACTGTTACATTATATCATGTCAATGTATTGCATTTGAATATCACTTACCCATCACAGACCTAAATATTTACCTAATTAGTGTTAATTCTGCTGGTATACTGCACAGAACCGCAGTCATCCTCTCAGTCTGTCCTTTAACTGTCCTGCTCCTGCTTCTCTGACTCTCTTCTGGTGAGAACACTCTGAATCATTGGGATAAGAATCCATCTCAGATTTCTTCCAGAAACAGCCATCCTTAGACAGTCTTTAGCTTCTACTTTGGGCATAACCCCTTGTATATTTAACTAATATTTCCTGTCAGAATTTGCTTTTCAATTACAAGTACTGCTGAATATCAATGTGAATATCAAATTCCAAATTTAAGTCCCTTTTCTCATCCCATTGGCTGGTGATCTATCACTTCTAGACTAAAAGAACGGACTTCACAGAATGGGCGGAGGAAATCAATCTGCGGTGTCAGAATTTGTGCTTCTGGGACTTTGCCGCTCATGGAATATTCAAGTCTTACTCTTCGTGATATTTTTGATGCTTTACCTGACCATTGTATCTGGAAACACTGTCATCTTGATCTTAATAATCACCGACCCTCATCTTCATTCCCCCATGTACTTCTTTTTGGCCAACTTGTCCTTTGTTGACATGTGGCTTTCCACAGTGACAACTCCTAAGATGATCACAGACTTTCTGCATGAGAACAAGACCATTTCCTTTGGAGGTTGCATGTGCCAGATCCTCTTTGTCCATTTCATTGCAGGATGTGAGATGGTGCTGCTGGTGGCTATGGCCTATGACCGCTATGTGGCCATCTGCAAACCACTGCACTACTCCACTATTATGAACTTGAAGAGATGTGTTGGACTAGTGTTGACATCCTGGACAGCTGGCTTTGTGCACGCCATGAGTCAAATGGTTTTGATTATGCAGCTGCCATTCTGTGGCCCCAGGGAAATGGATAGCTTCTTCTGTGATATACCACTGATAATCAAGTTAGCCTGCATGGAGTCTTCTGACTTGGGAACATTAATGAATGCTGACACTGGAGTTGTGGCTGTAACCTGCTTTATTCTGTTGCTGATCTCCTATACATACATTCTTCTCACTGTCCGCAAAAGCTCCAAAACAGGTGCTTCCAAGGCACTGTCCACCTGCACTGCCCACATCACGGTGGTGGTGATCTTCTTCGTGCCCTGCATCTTCATCTATGTGTGGCCACTAAACATCACCTGGCTGGACAAATTTCTTGCTGTCTTTTACTCTGTTATTACTCCTCTCCTAAATCCAGCCATTTATACCCTGCGAAATAAGGAGATGAAAACTGCTATGCAGAGGTTTAGAAACTACTACATGCATCCCAAAGGAAACCATTAATGCCCAGAAACATCATGGACATGTCAAATTGAAAGTAGTTTGAAATACAGTGATGGTGAACGTATAGCTTTCTTGCCAGAGCCCATCCTCGAAAGCTCTGAAAGGTTAGCTACCATTGGCTTAATACCTATGCTTCCTGTCTCATGGAACAGCAATATGTTTATTGCAAATAGGCAAATTCAGCATTTATCGTCCAGTAAGGACAAAAACTTATATTATGTCTCTAAATTCCAAATCTATTGATCTTTAAGGGAAGTTTATTCACACTACTGTCTATACTTTTTAGTTGTATTTAGAATGTATTGTGCAAAAGCATCCTTCTCTTAAAGTTTTTCTTAAGTAATTTTGCAAAAAGTATTTCATAACACTGACACTTCCCCTCTAAAATTTCATTTATTTTGCTGGAAAAATTGTTGAATTATTATTTTGTCTTACTAAAATGTTACACAGATAAAATTAATATTATTAAGGAAGAGAAAAATGATCAGCTGATAAGGTTGAACAAATACCCAAAAGTGAGTGCCATCATATTGTACACGTAAAATGCACCAGTAAACAATGAAAAAAATGGAAATCACTCCTATGTTAACTTCATGAACTTTAAGTCATTAAAAAATGGAAAAAAATGAATGCTATTCTCTTTGGTTACTTCAATCTCAAAGATTAAAATTTAGCACTTAATTTATTATCAGTGATTATGAAATATTTGTATTAAAAATATGCGTTAAGGCAGGAATCATTCCTTACCTTTTTAATTCTTGAGATCATACTACTACTTCAGATGTTAAGATAAAATAAGCACTGAGTAAATAAATTTTAATGACTCATTAGTGCTCAAGTGTTCCATTTAAATATTCAGAGCATTATTGTTTTTAACATGCATAAATATACTCTTGAAATTCAAAAATACTGCTCAACCCTGCAAATCATAAAACACGTTCATTTTATTTCTTCCAGAATTATAAATGTATTGGAAATGTATCTGAATCAACAATTAAAGTCATAAAACAAACAAAATAAAAATTTTACATGCATTACTTGTATTTTTTATATTGGAATAAAATACAAAAACAGTAGAATAATATTATGTAGTTCTAATCCTTACTTGTCAATTCTTGGTATCATGCTATATGTATTGGCTTACATGAAATTGTTATCCCCAAATTGAGAATGAGAAAATCAACCTCAGAAATGTGAATTAAATTTCCTGAAACAACGCAACTGCAAATTTTATTACATGAGACTGTACCAAGAAATGTACAAACTTTATTTACCAACAAGATAGTGTACAGATACCTCATGCATAGATAAAATTGTAGAACAATTCTATCAATCCAAAAAAATATATTTTTAAATGTTGGAAATGGTAAAACTGAAGTGATTTGATCATGCAGTGTTCATTGTCAACAACTATGACATATAGTGTCAACTTCTACCTAATACATCACTGCACATAAATATTATTAAAGAACCATTGATCAGCTAGTTGCTTTTGTCCACCTTAGCCAGTAGCTTCAGTGCCAACTTATGGACACACAATTCAAAAACACATGATTGCAATCATTTTATGTTTTCAGCAACATATTTCCACTCTGAAAATTTACTAGTTTCACATCTCTGTATGTTATTAATGTGCAACCACTACGGAAATCAATATGGAGACACCTCAAACAAGTAGGAGTAGACGTCCCATTTGACCCAGCCATTCCTCTGCTGGGTATTTTCCCAAAAGAATTAAAAGATCATACTATAGTGGTATATGCTTACCCATGTTTATAGCAGCATAGTTTGTAATAGCTAAAAATTGGAAACAACCCAGTTGCTCATCAACTGGAGGCTGGATAAAGATGTGGTTTGTTTTGTTTTGTTTTGTTTATAAAATAGAGTACTACTCACCCATAACGAATGAGAAACTGAAGACATTCATAGCTAAATAGATGCACATTGAGACCTTACACTTGAGTGAAATTAATAGGAAACACATTGTCAAATACCAAATCATTTCTCTGGTGTAAAAACTGAAAGTGTTAATAAGGATGAAAATGTATAATTGACATTGTATAATAGGAAGAGAAGGTCTAAAGGAGTAGGGGAAGCAGGAGGGGTAGGGGAAAGGTAAGAAAGAAGGGAAAAGAACAAATATGAGAAAAGGAAAAGCATGGAAATTATTTGTAAATAGGGAACGGTGGAAGGGGTAAAGGGAGGGCAGGGGATGGGGAAAAGATAAGACCAGGATACATCATGTAAAGGTACAAAATTCCAATGCTAAATGTAACTGTACTGTATACCTAAAAAGCATCAATAAATTTAATGTGGAAAAAAAGATAAATCTTCATCTCTAAATGGAGTGAACACAAAGGAGAGGAGGGTAAAGGGAAGAAAAGGGCATATTACGTAAATGTACCTGCTCCTAGTGGTGAATGTAATGATTATGTACTGTAAACATGGGAAAATTTCTCCACATCACTGCCCTTCAGGCCCACTACTATAAGGCCAACCATAATTAATTCCTTACCATATTATTTCTCCTCGTTGGTACTGTAAAGCTGCAAACTTACTTTCATTTGCTTCTAGTTGCTGCCTTTATTTTGCTATCAGACAAAAATCTGCCATTCACGCCAAGTTTATAGTTATCACTCTTTTGCTATCAAGAAATTCTCTAAGTACCGTTGGTATGTACTGAGGAATAGGAGAAAATTTAGCAGGATTGGTGGTAGTAAGCATTGAACCAAAAAACTAATGCAAGTGATTTATTCCTTGGACCTGCTAAACTTAACCTGTACAAAACGACTTCACTGAATAAAAAATATTATTTTTCCATCTTAATTTTATGGTTAAAAGATGATATTGCATTACGATCATAATGGTAGTCTACATCAAACAATTAATTGATGTCTAAATTTATGCATTTAGTATCTACCAGATTCTAGTAGTATGCTAATTACTAGAAGAAAAGGAGTTATTAAGGTGGCTGTTTTTTGGGGGGGTGTACCAGGGATCAAACTCAGGCCCTTATTAAAATGGCTTTTTATGCACTATACATTTCAGATATGTGCTACAAATCCAAATACTTATTTCCTGATCATTGGGTACAGTAAGAATTGGTTTATCAATATAAAAGGTCAATATGATGGTTTGTGAGTGTCAAGATAATGAATATCTCTGAAAATATGTTATGACAAATATATTATGGTATATAAATTACATCTTAATTATGTATGCACATATATGCACATGTAGTTTTATATTTACAATTCTATTAACTTTCCCAATAAGAAATGTGTACTCTGAAAATATAAAAATATGCAAATGACTTCATTACACCATGCCAAGTAATTTTTCAAATTATTTATCTTAACCTCATAAAACCTCTCTTCATATAATATCAAAGATAAATATTTGGTAAATGGAAAAAAACCCCTCCTAATTAATTCCACAAAGTATTGTAGAAGGTAAATTACATTATTATTTTCTAAATCATAAATTGTATGTTTATTGAAATTTCTTCTTTCCTTTCTCAGATATCCTCCCATATTTGGGGGACTCTGTATTGTTTATATCACATTTAGAGTATCATACTTAGTATGTGGATTCTGAAGTCCAGATAAGAAGAGTAATTAAACTTAGAATCAAATCATCACTGCAATAAAAAGTATATTGTGAAATTCAGAATACTCTAATGCTGTAAGGGTGGGCAATAAATCAGTTTTAATTCATACTGAGAGAAATTATTTGTTAATGTATACAAAGTGAAAATGAAATAAAATATGACACCAAAAATGTACTTTTGGAGAAAGTATGGAGTCAATGTTTCCACCTTAAAGTTGATTTTTTGTAAGTATCAGAGTTTTAGATATGCCTTATGACTTGCGTTGGAGCCAAGTGATTATGAACTGAAAACTGTCTAAACTGTGAACCAAATTAACCTTTCTTCCTTTCACTTTGGGTTTCAGGTATTCTTTCTCAACAACAAGAAAACTATCTAAACCAGTAGTCAAGTCTTACGTGTTCATGAAAGTTAAAAGTGTATCAAGTATCATTTCTGAGCAGACTAATATGAAACTGCAGATTATTGAGGACAAATATTCAAAAATTCACATACTGTGAAAATTAAATATCATATTGCTAAATAACCAGTAGTCCAAAAATAATTACACTAGCCAGGCATGGTGGTTCATGCCTGTGATCCCAGCACTGGGGAGGCTGAGGCAGGAGAATTGCTGTGAGTTCGAGACTAGCCTGGGCTACATGGTGAGTTCCAGGTCAGTCTAACTACATAATGAGAACCTGTCACAAAAAACAAACAAACAAAATAAGAATAATAATAGTAATTACAGATTTGCAAAACTATGAAGAGAATTAAAGACAGGTAAACAGAATATGCATATAGTATTTCTCAAAAAATCACCTCTTATGAGTGTTGTACATTCTTATATCTCCGGAGAATGAAAGACTTCCAGCATATGACTAACATCATTTGACCTGACTGGAGCTCTCTGGAGGGTGAGAATGGTACTATAATCCAGGCATTGTTTTTTAAAAAATAGTGGAAATTATTTGACATGACAACTGTAATGGTTCAGTACCAGGTCAGTCACACAAGAGGCCCTCGATTATGGTTTACCTAGGCCCTGTTAACTATAAATCTATTGAGAGTATGTCTCAAGAGCCCACAAGGAATTATACTATTTGAAGCTTTTTATGTAGATATCTGCATAATCATTTATTGACTTTAGATCTACCAGAGATTTCTGTGACTCCCCAGTACAGAAAGCAATGTTATACAGAAATAATACAAAAAGAAACTGCACAAATAAGCAACAATAAGATCCAAACAACAAACTCTACAAAACAGGAAAGAGTAAGGAAATTGAATATCTAAAGTTTCCTAATATTCTTTTAAAAGTTCATATTTGAGAAAATATTATAAGAAATTCAAGGAAGTAAATCCATAAATAGAATAAACCCATAAATAGAAAACAAAAAAGAATCAATACCAAGGAATCCTAATGAAGTCCACAAATAAAAACTCAGGCCAAATAAATTCACTGTGAATTCTTCCAAATGTTTAAAGAAGAATTAATTTCGTGATTCATAAAATCACTCCAAAAGGAGAAGATGAAGTATTTGCCAACTCCTTTTATTTAGCCAAAACCAAAGACTTGAAAAACAAAGAAAAGTACATTATGAACTTTTTATGAGTATGAATTCAAAATACCAAACAAAATACTAGACATTGCATGTAGCCACATATAAAAATGATTATGCAATAATTCAAAGTGGGAATTTTTCAGATATGATTACTTTAATAAAGTGCAATTAATAGAATCACCATATTAATACAAGATGAACTACCAAAATATCTTCCCAGTAGATATAGAAAAATCTTTTGATAAAATTGGTAAATTTTTTATGACAGAAGCACTCAATCATTCAGAAAGAGGAAGGAATATCTCCAATCTGGTGAGAAGCCTCTGCAAGACTCAAAAGTGAAGAGTTTTTATCATTTGTGACAATACAGATGAGTCAAAGATACATCATGCCAAGAGAAATCATCCACACTCAGAAATCATCCACACAGGAAATACTGCTTGGTGGTGTTAAAATGTGGACTCTAAAAAGAGAAAGAAAACACAAGTCAGACTATGAAGGAACAAATTAGATTAGTAGCTACCAGAGGTGAGGAAAAAAGGGAAGACTCATAGGGCAAAATGCACAGAGCATGAAGTTTTATAGCAGGAAAAAATCTAGGGATCTAAAGCACAGCAAGAGGACTATAGTTAGTAATATTGTTCTGAGTTCTAGACATTTTCTAAGAAACTAGATTTTGGTGCTCTTACCATACACAGAAATGGTAATTACTTGATATGATGAATATATCAATTGTCTTAACCATAAAATCAATTCATTATGCGTATGTATATGAAAACATCATTTTGTACATCTTCAGTATGTGCAATAAAAAAGTCAAAGTTAGCATCATATGTGTGTGTGTGTGTGTGTGTGCATATATATAGTTATAAATGATTGAATGATTCCCCCCAAATATCTGGAACAAAACAAGGAATATCACTCATGACATTTTTGTTCAGCTTCTTACATGTGATTTCAGTTACAATAATTAGGCAGGAAGAAAACAAAGAAGGCACCCTAGTGGCAAGTGGTAGTAACAACACAACAATTTTGTCTAGTTTATGGAATGTTTTGAGGAATTCATTGAAAACACTATTAGAAACACATCAAGTGTGGTGGGACACACTTGTAATACCAGCACTTAGGAAGGCTGAGGATGAAGGGCTGCAAGGTCTACTTCCAAATGGGCCACATATGAAGGTGGTACAGAGCCCTAGGCTTTGATCCTCAGTTTCAGAAAAACAAAACAAAAACAACAACTGTTAGAACTAATGCAATTCGTTGAAGTGTAAACACATGACATCAAAGGACTGAGTTTTCCTAATACTGAAAATGAATAATGCAAAAATAAAATTGAGAGAAAAATTCCTTTTACAACTGAGAAAGAATGGAATACTTAAGAAGAAAGTCAATGAAAGAATTCTAAGACTTGTATACTGAAAACCACAATTTTGTGGTTTTCAAAAACCCTAAATGGATCGAATATTTTATTTTATTATTTATTTATTATTTTTATTTTTTATTTATTTATTTATTTATTTTGGTACAGGGGGTTGAACTCGGGTCCTTGCGCTTGCAAGGCAGGCCACCAACTGCTGAGCTAAATCCCCAGCCCTGGATTGAATACTTTAAATTGTTAAGGTGTCAATATTTTGCAACTTCTTCTACTGACTCAGTGCAGCAAATTCAGGAACCAATATAAATCTCTATTTGTCACCAGCTTTCCCCAGCTACTAGAAGTTCAAGAATGTTAACTTGGGTTATCTGAGAAGCTGACCCAAAAATAGGATTAGATTAAGTTCACACAGGGATATGTAGTCAACAACAAAACAAAAAAAGGCACATGAACAGTGAGACCCACAATATGTAAAATATTATGTAAGCTGAATACACTCAACAGAATAAATTCTCAGATTTTATTTAAGTGAAATTCAAGAATAGATAAAGCTAATATATAATGGTAGAAATGATAATAGTTATTTTCTCTGTTGATTAGTTAAGAGTCCATGGAATATTTTAAGGTTGACAAATATTTTATATTTTGATGAGTGTGGACATTTTGCAGATATATGCACAGAGAAAAACACCTCGAATCTGGATTTAAGATTTTTGTACCTTACTGTCTATAAATTATTTTGCCTGTACTAACAGGAGTTAAAGGATTAGCATGCAAAAGAATTGTGAAAGTATTCAATAGAGTGATTTAAATAATATTAGGGGAGTATGTTCAACAGCCCTGGCAGTAAAGAAAAAATTGGCAAATAATGGAAAGGCTATTAATTATTAAAGAATGGTAATTTCTTTGTTTCTCTACCACACACCTCTTTTTTATTCCCCCAGGAAAGTTTCTAGCCAGCTCCCTAAGTTCTCAAAGCCAGTGTCTAATTATCTTCTTCAAGGTCAAAGAAGGCCCAGGGGAAAGGAATTCTAAATTTACTGAATTTAATAGACATTTTGAGGGTTTGGGATTTAGCTCAGTGGTGCCGCTGCCTGCCTGCCTGCCTGCCTTGCAAGAGCAAGGTCCTGAGTTCAGTCCCTGGTACAAAAAAAAAAAAAAAAAAAAAAAAAAAAGACATCCTGTTATTTGTGTTCCATACTTTCCTATCTGTTTTCTTGCACTTTGCCTGTCTCTAACTGCCTTGCAATTAAGCTAGCAGTGCAATGTCGCTTATATTTTTTTCTAATTTGCCATTTTCTTTGCAGCAAAATAAGTTTGATGAGCCAGTACATTGTTTATTGATTCATCTTTTCCTCTTTCCAAACACTGGGATTTATATCAATGATTCTGTTTTAAGTTTAGAGCACAGTTTCAACAATGGTCTTTCAGCCTTTGTCTGTGTACACATAGCAATTTTCCATTTCAAACTGAAGAGCAGTTTTCAGTGAGGTGGTTTTTATGGCTAGATTAAGTTGTAGTCTTATTTGATGAGGCAGCATCTATTTCTGGGAAATAGATTTCTACCATAATTTCATTATAAATGAAAAAAAAAGTGAGTGGAAATCAGATTCAGAGATTCTATTTATCCAAATACATACTACAAACTAATTAGATACTTAGCTTGCATCTCGTGGTCCAGTGAGGAATAGAAGTAGATATGGCTTTTTCTTATAGTTTGAATTATCTCCTATGTTGATCAGCTTTCTTCCTCTACTAACATAACTGTTTGATATTCAATTATTTGATTTTTATTTAATTAATTTTTGTCATACTAAGGCATTGCAGTCTTCACTCTGAGCTATGTTTATAGCCATTTATTTATGTTTGTTTCTTTCTTTACTTATTTATTTTGAGACAGAGTTTTACAAAGTCATTGTGATGCCCAGACTGAGCTTGAATTGTGAACATTCTGCCTCAGCCTCCCAGAGTGCTGGGATTACTGGCATGAGCTACCACACCCAGCAATACTGTTAAAAAATACATATATAATACAAATACACACACACACACACACACACATATTATTTTCTGGTAAGTGGTAAATGCTGCTTGCTCTTTGGGGCCATTTATCTAAGAATAAAATGTAATATGACCTTATTTCATTTTCTGGACTTTCTTAAAAATTCACACATAATTGTACGTATTTGTGGGGTACAAAGTGAAATCTAACTTTGTAGATTTTTTAACTTATAAGAATTAGAATGTGATTAAAAACCTAAAGACAATATACTAAATACTGTTGATTGTTTATTGGAGTTCTGTAATATTTGTCAACAAAATTTTATTTATACAGTTTTTTGGAATATCTAATAATGTATTTATTCATTTTTATATTAATATGTATGTTTCTAATTTTAATCTATGTGCTATTGATGAGTTTCTGGGGTGCTCTATAATATTTTGTTATCAGTAATAGTACAACAGTAGTAATTATTTATCTTTTTTATTTGAAAAATTAAGCTATAAATCCTAGAAATGGAATTTTCTATTAAGTTTTTGTACATTGAAATCTAATATATATTGCCAAATTTCTCCCAACAAATATGCTACTAATGTTAAAAAAGTATTTTATGTGAAATATTATAACCCTGACTAAAACTGAGTTTGTACATTTTAGGAGAAAGATGAAATTATTTATTTTGCTGTTTTTATTTGCATTTTTAAGTAATGTTGAACATTTGTATATTAGAAGTTAGTTTTATCTTCTTCTGTGACCCAATTATCTATGTGAATCATCCACATTTATATTTTTTAAAATTTCTTTGAAGTTTCCTTACTAAATGTTAAATGTTACTCCTAAATCAAAGACAACAGCTTTTTGTTTTTTGTGTGGAGGTACATTTTCATTTCTTTTCTTATGTGCACTTAACTTTTAATTTTCAGAGTCAAATGCATGAATATTTGTCTTCATGGAATCTAGTTTTATAATTAGAATATCCATATCAGCTCCAATATGTAAAGATTATATTTAACTAAGTTTACTTTTACTAGTAGCAGGGTTTCATTTGTACAGATGTAAATCTTCTATTGCTATGAGCCATTTTTGAGAATAGAAGTTGGAATCTAATCTTACCATTGTTATTTATTTTTGTTTTAGTTACTTATTTTGTTAGCAATTACCGAGTATTTTCCTTACTGATCCACAATTTTTTCCCTTTTTTTTATTGTATTATTACATTTATTGTGTCTAGGTGTGGAAAATAATTTCTATTGTATCTTGCTATCTCATTTTTTCCACTCTGAATCCACACTGATTGAAACATTTGAACTCTATAATGCTGTGGAGAGAGTAGTGTATGAAAGCAAACAACACTGTGCCTCCTGGCATAGTCACAACTCCAAAGGACAGCATTTATTGAGTTTTTCTGTTCTAGAGTTTTCAATAATGTCTTTTATTCTGCTTACCATCTCTGTAGTTATCTGGGAATTATTTCTGTTTTGAATATTTCTACAGCCTCATTTACTTGTTTTTATACTTCTTTGTTATCAGTTCAACTTGTCTAGGTGGTTGATTATCAGATTATCTTGTTTCCCCCAGAATTTGCCTTCAGTAAGCTGGAAGATTGTGTTTTGTTTAAATATCTTTTCATTTCTGATATTGTTGTTGGTATAGTCCTTGGGTTAATTCCTGGGTTGAATCTTTGATGTCACCTATTGTAAGTATCTTTGTTGCTTGTATTTAGAACACTTAAGGAATTATTGCTTCTTAGAGGTGTCTTCCAAGATATATCTGCACTTTAGGATTTGACTCTCTGGGGCAATCTCATTTTCATTATACCAGGAAAGATTACTGATTAGATCAATCACAACACTAGCACAAGTGATGCAATCAGCAACAACAATAGAATGAAGCATAGCTTAAAAAATTATAATTTGTGTAGTTATTAATCTGTCACCTTTAACCATGTGAAATAAAATGTAACCAAAGACTAGCCCAAAATATGTTTAAAATGAATAAACTTATCAATATAGTAACCTTACCCTTTTGGATAGGGACTTAGAAGGAGTAATAATATTTTACTATTATTATTGCTATTATTCACCTCTTCTCTACTTTAGGGCAATGCCATTTAAGACTCCCTGTGAATCTGCAGTGTAGATGAGGAACAGGCATAGCCAAGAATCCAAAGGTGAGGCGGGATGTGGGGTTGGGTTGGGATTCTGGAAGCACCTGTGCAGCTCCTCACCTGCCCTCTGGTAGTGGGGAGGCCTGGGTAGAAGAGATGCTCAAGCCAATAGCTTCATTCCATGGAACGGATTCAAACTGATATCCAGGAGATTAAAAATGCTATTAAAAGTAAAATACCAGGGTTGGGGATTTAGCTCAGTGGTTCGGTAACCTGCCTTACAAGTGCAAGGACCCAAGTTCAATCCCCGGTACCAAAAAAAAAGGAAAATAGCAGACTAACCCAATCTGAAGATAGAATATCAGACATAGAAGACAGATTGGCAATCACTGACCATGAAAAGAGGGATCCCTCAAAAATAATAAGCGACCCTGAGAAATCAACCCAATAGATCTTAGATGATGCAAAGAAGAATAGTATGACTGACAGGAGACCATGAAAAAGCAGGAGAAATCACAAATGATGTAAAAGAAAAAAAAAAACTTCATAGAATTGATGATAGAAAACTTCCTAAACAGAGCAGAAGAACTAGACACACAGATAAGTGAGGCATATAGAACTCCAACTATTTATGATTAAAAAAATCTACACTTAGATGTATGATAGTCAAGATCCCAGAAACCCAACAAAAGTACAAGTTACTACAAGCATGTAGAGAAAAGAAACAAATTACCTGAAAAGTAAAGCCCATTAGAATCACAATAGACTTTACAATACAAACCCTCAAGTCAAGGAGAGCCTGGAGTAAGGTATTTCAAGCTTTAAAAGAAAATAAAATCCAACCTATGCTTATGTGTACTGCAAAACTATCTTTCAAGATTGAAGGAGAAATAAGATACTTTCATGACAAAAAAAAGAACACCTGAGAAACTTCACAAATAACAAACCACCACTCCAAACAAATTTTTAAAATTTTCTAGAAAAAAGAAAATGAAGGTCACAACTCTATGAGAACCAACAGAGCAAATCCCATAGGCAAGAATTTAAAGGGAGAGGGAGAAGAATAAACAAGAACCATCAACATGAAAATAACATGACAATTATAAGTGAAAACACACCAGTTATAACCATCAATGTCAATGGCCTTAATTCACCAATCAAAAGAAATAGACTAGTATGTGGGGGCCCAGTCATGGCCCACTGGAGTTTGACATTTGGAAAATAACTTCTTCCTGTACAATTAAGGCATGGACACAATCTATGTAACATTTGTTACTTTTCAAGGACACTGTTTGTTAAGCTTGTTTTGTTCTTTGACCCTGGGATAACAGGAACTTGTTAACTGAAGATCTGATGTTATCTGTAAGAGTCAGGAAATCCAGTCTTTACATGAAGATAAAAACAATTGCTTGGTGCTTCCTCTTGTTATGTGCCCTTAAAAGCTTCCTGTTGATGTGAGCCTTTAAAAGGAGCTGTTTCTGCGAAATAAATCAGACTTCTCTTAGTCTCCACTCAGGCTTGAGTGTTCTTTCCTTTCTCAATCCTCACTCCCCAACTCAGGCATGTTAGTGTTGTGACAGCTGGAATGCCACACTGGTAGAATAGATAAAGAAGCAAAATCCAATAATATGCTATAACAAATCCTCAGAGCACTGGAATCAGAACAAAGAATCAACAATTGGAACTTCATCTTTTAAAAAAAGTTTCTGCACTGCCAGATACATCACAAACAGAGGTAAAACACACCCCACAATTTGGAAAAAAAATTTTACTAGCTGCTGTTCAGACAAAGGTCTACTATCTAGAGTAAATAAAGAACTTTTAAAAATCAGGTCCTGAAAATATAAAGACCCAATTCAAAAGTGGGCATCTGAAATGAACAGATATTTCTCAGGGAAAAAAAGTATCAAATAAACATATGAAAAATTTTTCAGCATTGGTGGTCATTCAAGAGATGCAGATGAAAACAATAATGAGATTCCATCTCACCTCAGAAAGAATGGCTGCTATCAAGAAATCAACCAATAACAAATGGGCTGTGGAACCTTCTTCACTGTTGGTGGAAGTGCATAATGGTGCAACCACTGTGGAAATCAATAGGAGATATCTCAAACAACTAGAATTAGAAGTTCCATTTGACCCAGCTATTTCTTTGCTGTGTATCTTCCCAAGAGAATTAAAAGAACCATAATACAGTGATATATGTTCGCCCATGTTTATAATGGCACAGTTTGTAATAGCTAAAATTTGGGTCTGTTTCTTTACTAGTACCAACCTGTTTTTATCAGAATAGCTTTGTAGTATAGTTTCAAGTTGGAGATTGTGATACTCCTGCCATGTCTCTGTTTCCTGGAATGGCTTTTGCTATGCTAGGCCTCCTCTGATTTCAAATGTACTTTTGTATTGTTTTCTCTAGTTCTGTGAAATATACTGTTAGGGTTTCAGTTGAGATTGCATTGAATCTGTACAGCAGTTTTGGAAATATGGCCATTTTCAGTATGTTGATTCTTCCTACCCAGGATCAAGTGATGCCTTTTCATTGTCTTATATCATCTTCAATCTATTTTTTCAAAGTGTTGCTGTTCTCAATGTAAAGGTCTTTTCTTTCCTTACTTAGATTGATTTCTAGATATTTTTTGGGGGGGGATGCTATTGTGAAAGGGATTGTTTTCCTAATTTCTCTCTCAATGAGTCTGTTATTTGTGTATAATAAGGCTGTTTATTTTTTAGTGTTTACCTTGTATCCAACTAATTTACTGAGTCTGACATTTAAGTCTAGAAGTCTTTTGCCAGATTTTTCTGGTTCTTCTATGTAGAGTATTATATTAGCAAATAATGACAGTGTAACTTCTTCCTTTCCTATCTTTATTGATTTTATTTTTTTCTCTTCTATAATTGCTGTAGCTAATGTTTCCAAAACTATATTGAACAGAAGTGGTGATAGTGGACATTCTTGTATTGTTCCTGATTTTAGTATTAAGGCTTTCAGTTTTTGATCACTTAGTATCATGGTGGCTGTTAGTGTTTCATAGATAGCTTTTATCAAGTGGAGAAAAAGAACAACTATTCCAATTTTCTGCAGCTTTTAATTCATTGTGAATTCAAAACAACTACAATTGCTTCATTTTTTCATCTTTCAAATGTCTGTATTAATACAAATGTTCTACCTAACCAATTCCACTTCTACTAGACTTTAATTCTAATAGTTGAAATAGTCAAAATCTTTTATATATGCTAAATATTGTAGTATCCAAAGTTTTTGTGAGAAAGACATTATTTGTTTAAGATATTAGTTAAAACAGGCTGTAGAACTGATACAGAATTCTGGACCTAGGCAGTGGCATAAAGAGAGGAATACCTCTAAGTTATCTGAAATGTATCAATCTTGCCTGAGATTTTGATGACCTATTTAGAGTAAACATGCACAAGGGAAGCAGATTAAAGCAATGTGATGGAAACTTGTTATTCAAAAACTCAGCATATAGACAGAAGGATCACAGCCAGGAATTATGGATTCTCTATGAACTAAAGGAAAGAATCAACTGCAAAATCACTTTGTTCTGTGGGGCTAAAAAAAACAGCAATTAGTCCCAAATGAATATAAATGAATATTATTCAGGATTAAAAAGGATGAAATCCTGTCACCTGTTACAAAATGGATGGACATGAATGACATATAGCATTAAGTGAAATAGGTTACCTGATTATATTTACAATCAAAATGTAAAAAAATTTAATTCATAGAAGTAGAATAGAGTTATGTTTACAAGAAGCTAATGTTGGTGACATTTTTGTCAAGGAACACAATATTTTATCTAAGGGCATAAGTTAAGAAATCAAATATTTATTATGATGACTACTGTTAAAATTATATATTAAATTTTTTTGAAATTGTACAAAGTATATTTTAAGTATTCTAATAAAAAAGTAATTTTTGGAAATAATACATTTGTTAATTAGACATTTCACAATATATACCTATATCAAATTATCATGTATAATATAAATGCATTTTGCAAACAAAAATAAAAGCAGTATCTAGAAATATACATTTTGCCTGAGAAAAACAATTATCATTGTTTATTATACAATATAATCATAGAAAAGTATGAATATCACACAATATTCCATAATTTCCTCTAATTCTAACTTTGTATACCCTCTTGAACACTAATTGTCATCTTTAAAAATCTCAGCAATTTGAAAAGTGAAAAATGACGTCTCATTTTCTGTACTGTCAGAAATGACATTTTAACAATCCTCATTGCTTCTTTACTAGAAGTCTCTGAGGAGCCTAATAACAAATTAACTTTCTGGAATATGCCTCTTAAGAAGGGATACCTTTAAATACTGTTGTCCCTTGCCTCCAGACCAGAACATGGCATCACTGAAACATTCTGAATCCAAGAATTCATATCAGAGTAACTTCCAGAGTCCATGTGTAAACTGGTAAGTGTCAGGGAGAAGAATTAATATATATTCCAGACATTGTTTGTATTTGTGTGAAAAAATGTATTTATGGTTCACAACATGATGTTTGTATAACATTTTGACAAGTATACATTGTGAAATTGCTACATCAAGCTAATTAACAAAAGCATTGCTTCTGAAATTATCTTTTTGTGGTGAGCCTATTTAAAATGTAATTATAATTTTATATTACCTATGAATATATTGCAATCAATCACACTATTTGCATTTACAATACTGAATGTATACATCAGTAACAAAAGACAAAGGATAAATTAATAGCCCAAGAGAAGGCTGGAAAGAAGAAATTAAATTGGAATTCATTAGATTCTTTTATAATATGAAAAATTATATATTTGTGGTTTAGTTAAGAAAATGATCTAGGAATACAAATTGAATAATTTATAGAGACAAGAAGAAATATATATTTAAATTATTTGGCTACATTGACTAAGATTGAAAAATTTTATTCTTTAAATTATTGCATAACACAGAGAAATGTTTTTCTTAAAACAAATGACTTTGGCATTATTTTAAAACTTTTTCAAAGATTTTAAAAGAAAGCAAGGACTGAATATTCATAATATCTTATGAAAAAAAATGACAAAGAATAAAAATAAAACCGAATCCTGGTATTAAGGCAGCCTTGATTCATCTTTGTGCCCGACAGCCCCAGAGCAATGAGAGAAAGCAAAGACCAGTGAGTCCAGAGAGACGCCATGATACATATCCTTGAAGATCGAATATCTTTCCTTGCTTTTAGAGATGCAAGTATTTTTAAAGATAAATAATAACACTGCCACTATGAAATGCCTTATTCATAGCTAGAAAATAAAAGAAATTACTTCATAAAATATTGACGGTATCATTGAGAAGAATGTTTAGAACATTTAAAATTCAAATAAAAACAGTTTAAATGGATAAATACTTAACCATTCATTCAGTTGAACAGAAATCAATAATTTAGTACACTATGATCACATGTCCATGTGCTCTTTAAAATCCACTTATTTGTGTACTTTGTAGAAATACAGAGGATCCAGAAAAATAGTGGACAAGGTGTCTTATTTTTAAAGTGCAAATAATGAACAAGTAGTCACACTTACAAAGGAGAAAATCAAACATTTCCATTTTCAAATCCTATAACCTTGCAAAATGAGTTTTCATATTATTCTGAAAGATGGAGTCAAAGCCCTAATGTACAGAAGAGGGCATATAGACAGGTGATTATGGATAGATGCAGAAACTGCACTTTTAAATCTTAAACTACTACAAGCAGGTCAAACTGTACAAGGGTAGATGACATAATGCAAATTTTCTTCCTCTATAATGTGTATTCGGTTTAGTTCTAGGACTTACAAACACAAGACACTTTTGGAGATGAGCAACAATCTTCTGGTAATATTGGTTAGCAGACCTGCATCAAAATAAAAGGAACTGGACTAATTGGTTTAATGCAGATCATGCCCTGATCTCATTAAAAGTATGTTTATTCTTTTTAAATCTCACTTAGCTTAGCTGAGTTCACGTGAGCCAGTGAGGCAGTATCTTAGATTTATATTTAACCTGGAAGAAACAAGTTTAAAATAACCTTGGAGACAATTTCAAAGAAACAAGATCCAAAGGTGACAAGTTTCTTTCATAAAGATGCTATTCACACAATACATCTACATTTTTTTCTTCTCTTTTCTTTTTAACTTAAGTAGACATAAGCTACTAATTCACTTCATCCTATATATCTCTTCCCAGGAAAATTATTGAATTAGAGAATAGTGTAAATAATAATTTACACTAATAATTATTCTTTATTATAATCTTTAACTTTATTATAATCTTAATGATTGCTCCATAATTGTTATGCATACATTACATTTCAAAATGCATACATTTAAAAAATGTCACATACTAGTGATCTTTTGATCTAGTATTTTAAAAGTTGCATGAAAGGGAAAGATAACACATTTATTTTATTGGCACCACTGAAAGATATAATATGTAGGATGAACATCTACAGCTTGAAGGGTAAATAAGAATCATTCAAGTCTAAAGCATGAATCTTTTCTAATAAATTGGTTGAGCTTCAATTAACAATATAAATGTGTCAGCATTCAACTTTTTATCAACAGTAAGGCACACTTTCTCATTAGTGTTGTATAGTGGACATTTTGTTTAAGCATTTTTGAAATATAACAAAGTACTTAGAAGCGTTCATGAACACCCAGGATAGGACAAAAACATGTCTGTTTCTTAATGTGTTTCCTGTGACCAATGAAACATAAAAAGCTAATCAGTTGTTGAGTTTCAATTTTTTTGTCCTTTTTTCCTTATTGGTACATTTTAGGTATACAGTTTCATTCATCATTGGGATACTGTACCTTTACATGGTTCTCATTTTTTCCCCATACCCCTACCCTCCCTTCACGCGTTCCACCCTTCCCTATTTACAGAGACTTTGTTTCCACCATTTTTTCTTCTCTCTTTTTTTTAAATTTTCCCTTCTTAGCGTTCCCTGATTGTTCCCACTTCCTCTACACCTTTAGACATTTTTCCTATTACACAATATCAATTATATATTTCAATTTTAGTAAATTAAATAATCATCTACATTCTAATCTGGATCTGAAAAAGGACAAGAGACTAAGTTTTATCAAATATCCTATTGACTTTGCCATATTCAAACCAAAACACAAATTTTATGAATTAGTTCTCTGTCCTCCACAATTTCTCCCATCTTTATCTACTGAAAAATATCATGATGTTAAAAAATAAAAAGAAATATTTAAAAAGCTTTCATATTTCCAAAAGATTTGATGCCCAAGTAAGTAAAAAAAATGCATAGATGATGTCTAGATTGGCTGTCTTATTATCATCTGTGCTTTCCTGTGTCTTCCTTTTTAGACAATCCAGGCAAATTGTTAAATGGATATCCTAAATAAAAACTCAAATATCTCTGAGTTCATTCTGCTGGGACTTTCAAGTTCTCGAGAAATCCAGATATGTTTTTTTGTTACCTTCATTGTCATCTATGCAGCCATCATAGTGGGAAACGTCCTCATCGTGGTCTCTGTGATGTTTGATCACCACCTTCACTCCCCCATGTATTTCCTTCTGGCAAATTTATCGTTTTTTGACTTATGCCTTTCCTCTGTGGCTACCCCCAAAGTGATTTCAGATTTCCTTAGAAAACGCAAGACCATCTCACTGTGGGGCTGCATGGTCCAAATGTTTTTTATGCACTAGTGGGAAACGTCCTCATCGTGGTCTCTGTGATGTTTGATCACCACCTTCACTCCCCCATGTATTTCCTTCTGGCAAATTTATCGTTTTTTGACTTATGCCTTTCCTCTGTGGCTACCCCCAAAGTGATTTCAGATTTCCTTAGAAAACGCAAGACCATCTCACTGTGGGGCTGCATGGTCCAAATGTTTTTTATGCACTTCTTTGGAGGTGGCGAGATGTCTCTCCTGATAGCCATGGCCATCGACAGGTATGTGGCCATTTGCAAGCCCTTGTACTACAAGACCATCATGACCCACAGGATGCTCACTGTGCTCCTCCTGCTCTCATGGACGGTTGGGCTCATACACACCACAAGCCAGATGGCCTTCACAGTGGGCCTGCCTTTCTGTGGTCCCAATGTTGTAGACAGCATTT
Organism: Fukomys damarensis; assembly: GCF_012274545.1. Taxonomy (NCBI): domain Eukaryota; kingdom Metazoa; phylum Chordata; class Mammalia; order Rodentia; family Bathyergidae; genus Fukomys; species Fukomys damarensis. The sequence continues at coordinate 44,198,420 of NW_022900929.1, forward strand.
TCTGCGACCTCCCCCTGGTCATCAGACTTGCCTGCACGGAGACCTACATCCTGCAGCTCTTGGTGATTGCAGACAGTGGGCTCCTGTCCCTGGTCTGCTTCATTCTCTTGCTCATATCCTACACCACCATGCTGGTCACCCTGCGGCGGCGCTCCGTCAGCGCGTCCTCCAAGGCCCTGTCCACACTGACTGCTCACATCACCGTAGTTACTCTCTTCTTTGGTCCAGCTATCTCCATTTATGCTTTTCCATTCAACAGTTATTCGGTAGACAAGTTTCTCTCCGTGTTTTATTCCATAATCACACCTTTCCTTAATCCGATTATTTACACCTTGAGGAATCAGGAAATGAAGGCAGCCATGAAGAGACTGAGGAGACAACGCATTGTTTCCTCGCTGGCCCCTTAATAACGTTTGCAATAGCTGACTTTTTCATGACTTCTGCAGTTTGGACAGGTTGTGCATTTTGAATATTTATTTGAATCACGAAAGTGAACACATTTTATTAGACCATACATTTGCTCAAAATGGAATTAAGACAGTATTATTCTAAGCATTAGAATGGAAAAAACTTTTTTTTTTTTTTTAAACTCAGGACCTTGCACTTGTAAGGCAGGCAGGGAGCCACTGAGCTAAATCCCTGGATCTATAATGGAAAATGTTTAAAACACAGCTACAATTCCTGGAAAATCAAGCATTCATCATATTCCTTTTATCTTAGACTAATACATATATATATATATATATATATATATATGAATAATTATAATGTATCTCTATAATATTTAAATCTACCAAATTAATATATAAAAATCAACCTTCAATAATCCATACCAAAAAAAAAAGCTTGGGCTGGAGTTTTAGCTCTGTGGTGCCACCACCTGCCTCACAAGCTCAAGGTCCCAAGTTCAATCAAAAAAATAATAATAATAATAATTCATACTATGGTTTTCATTTTAAATTATTATTTCTATAAAGTCTTTGTAAATAGGGAAGGGAGGAGGGGATGGAGGGAGGGCAGGGATAAGGGGAAAAAATGAGAATCGAGACATGTCGTGTAAAGGTACAAGACCCCAAGGATGAATGTAACTGTACTGTATATCTAAAATGTACCAATAAACTTAGTGAGAAAAAAATAAATTATTATTTTTAAAATATGTTTTTAAAAGCAATACATGTTAAAAACATCTATCACAATGGATCTCTTTTGAGTCTTCTCAGAAATAATAGAAATGGAACTATGTTTTAAAGAACATGCTTTTACTATGTGGTCCCAGTAAGTTAATCCTACCTAATTGGTATAAATTTTTTTAATTAAGCATTTTAGATATTTCCTTGAATATTCAAATAATTTTCTAGAATTTCAAATGGACTGAAATTTTGAGAAATGAAAATAGTATTTCTGTTCATCTGTTTTCTTATACCAAATGGGGTTTGGTCAATGCTCCTTTAAGACAATACAGTTATTTAATAATTTTTTTTACATTTAGTCTCACACACTTTTCTAAGAAACATCGTATGTTAATGGTACATATGGTATTTTACCACAGAGTATAAGTTTGACCTAGGGAAAGAAGCTGTATCAGTCATAGTGAAATCAGAAAATCGTGAAAGGAAAAAACATTTAAGTCAAGGCAATGGTGCTGGAAAATCTACAATATTGCATATGTAGGAAGGGAAATAAAATTTAAGACAGAGAGTCTAATCTATCTGTGATCTTACAGCTTCTGAGTATAGAACTTTACAAAGAATACCCATGATATAAAGTGAGAACATTTAATTATAAAAATTTTATAGACCAGAGCATATTAGAATATGAAAGCTCAGTGGATTCTTCTTATTAAAAATGTAAAGGGTTATGAGAATGTGAGCAATTAGAGTCAATGAACTTTTAAGCTTGATATAGGTATGCCCTCTTAAGTAGAAGATAAATTGTAGCAAAAGTGAATATATCTGGCCCTTTCAGTTTTCCTGAATTGATTAAATGAACAATGAGTTCATTTAAACATAATTAGGGCCTTTACAGCATAATACAAAACTTAAAATTATTTTACAGCATAATACAAAACTTAAAATTATACAAAAACCTACCAGTCAATCCAGAGGGTCTACTATCTTGAAAATCAAAATTACACATTTTCTTTTCTTATCCCATTCTTCCTTTCCAGCATTTTTCCCTACTTGAAGTTGTTCCTAGAACATGTATATTAAAATTTTTCATCTTTATTCTGGAAAGTTCCACTTGTGCTCTTCTTACCAGTAAATTTGGGTAATCAAGTCTGAGTGCAAAGTTTGTTCACATACTATCTTTCTAATTTATGTATTGAAGAATCATTTCCTTTCCTCAAAACAATTCCCACAGTAATAATACAACCCCATGCAACTTCAGCAGAGATTTTTTTTCATTGAGTTTATTGGTACTTTTTAAGTATACAGCACAGTTACATTCATCATTGGGATCTTATACCTTTACATGACAGGTCTTGGTTCTCATTTTTTCCCATCCCCCTGCCCTCTCTTCACCCACTGGCAGAGATTATATGGAAGTGGATCATCATGAAACTTAAGGTCAGCAATCAGTCACATTCTTCTCATCATCATTTGAAAACAGTTTCTTCCATTTTGCCCACAGTTTCCTGTTTTTCTGTTTCATTAGTATAAGAAGCACAACTCAATATGTATTCATTTTCCTATGAATGACTCTAATACTCCTAAGTGAAATTAATAAGTCACACATGTGTAAATACCAAAGAGTTTCTCTGCTGTGAAAAACTATAATGGTACATAAGATCCTAATGATACAACTGACAATGTAAAAGAGGAAGAAAAGGGCTAAAGGTGTAGGGGAAGTGGGAAGGGTAGGGGAAAGGTAATAAGGGAGAAGAAAAAAATGGAAATAAAGTATTTGTAAATAGGAAAGGGAGGAGCGGGTGAAGGGAGGGCAGGGATATGGGGGAAAACTGAGAACCAAGACCTGTCATGTAAAGGTGCAAGATCCCAATGATGAATGTAACTGTACTGTATACCTAAAATGTACCAATAAAGTCAATGAGAAAAAAATAATTAAATAAAAAAGTAGCACAACTTCCTCCCACTTTTTCTACTAGGTTGTTGCCTTAAGGATTTCCCTTCTAGCTTTCTCTCTTACATGGAGTCAATTTCTACATGAATTAAGGTGATAATGGTGATTACTCTTATTTTCATAAATTGAACATTTATACCAGTTTTATTTTAGAAAAATACTATCATCTACACAATCTTCGTTACCAGTCATCCATATTAAAGTGCATTTGTTATTCTTTTGTTGCTGAGTATCTTTGTAATCACCAGAAAGTGATATAATGTTGATGAACAGATTTTCATTAGAGCACATATATAGAACATATATGTATACTATAAAATACACAAATATATTTTACATATGCTGACCTGTAAAATATCAGTTTCTGAGACTGAAGAATGTATGTTATATTATGTTTACAGAAAACCAAAGAAATATTCCAAATAAACAAGATGGTTTACTAGTAAATATTTATTTACATGTCAACTATTAAGAATTTTAAAATATTTGAGGAGGAACTAATAAATGTCTTCTGAATATCTGATAGAATATCAAGCCAAAACTTAAAGTCCCAAGAGGAATGTAATGATTATGTACTGAAAACATGCACTGATAAAAAATTGAAGCAAAAGATTCAAGTGAGTATAGATTTTTACCTTGTGTGTTGGTGCTTCAGACTCAGGACATGATAGAAATGCATGAATTTGCTTGTGCTTATGTGTGTGTGTGTGTGTGTGTGTGTGTGTGTGTGTGTCCTATTTTTTGTGTAGTATTAGTAATATATCTAAATAAAAAGAAAATAAAAGTAAAGCTGAAACTAGGATCCAAAGCAACTAAGAAGTAAGGGAGAAATGAATTGTTACTGTCAGCTCAATGTGGGAAAAAAAAAGCGAAGTCCCAATGTTAGGATCAAAACCCAGGGTACAGCCTGGGGATTTAGATCAGTGGTGCTGCAAGTTTTATCCCTGGTAAAAAAACAAAACAAAAAACCAACCCAGAGTGCTAGTCTAAGCCAATTTGACTGGATTTACACTGGATACTGGTTATACTGCACAGGAAAGCACTGGGTCAAAAAAGACCAGATCAGCCAAATGCTACTTGCAATAGGTTTCATGATTGTACAGACTATCTATACAGAAGATACAAAAAGAACAGAAAAGAAAAGATGGAGTCAGGAGCCCAGTAACAACAGTTTTGCGAAAATTAGCAAGATGATGGACAGGAGAGTTTAGGAGTTTTGATAGCAAAGTACAAATCAGAGCACTACTTCAAAAATCTTTAAAAATTGAAAATAAAAAACATTTATGTATTTATGTAATTATCTAGAAACTTCCTAGGAAAGTGATTTTTTTTTTTTAATTTCGAGGCTAGCAGTAACAATAGAAGGTCTCTCTTGGAGGTTGTAACAAAAATGGCATTAATGTTGAATCTCAAGGTTACTGAAATACCCAATAAGAATGAAAATCCTTGGAACCTACATGGTATGAGTGATATTTTCTTTCTTTTTGCTGGTCATCTAAGGGTAAATCAAGTGATGGAGACTATGGAAATATTAAATCAAGGCCCAGGAGAGGGAAAGGAGAGAGAGGAAATGGGAAGGGTTATAAAATTATGTGCTCTGAGCATGTACTAACCTGCTATGATGACATAAATCGTAATGTACTGCAAATGTCTACTAATAAAAGTAAAAATTAAAAACAAGGTCTCAAGTGTCAGAAATCATTCTTTTGGGACTGACTAGCTCCAAAGACATCCAATTTCTTCCCTTTGCACTTTACATGCTCTACTTATTCACATGGTGACAGTTATGGGTAACCTTTACATTGTGGCCACAGTAATTTCTATCCCAAGAGCTAAGCATATCTTTTTCCTTGGGAGTCTCTCTTTCACAAACGTGACCCTTCTTTGCCACTTCTAACATGACTTTTAACTTGGTAAAACAAACAAACAAACAAGCCCAATAACACATTTATTTTGCTGGTTGCTGTTCACATATTTATACCTCATTTCCTGAGTAGAATTGAAACAGTACTGTTGCTTGCCATGATTTGTGACAGACAAGTGGCAATTTCCATACTCCTATACTCTATGACCATCATGAGCAAAAAGATCTGTGACTTGCTTCTGGTGAACTCATGGTTTTTAAGTCTCCTACTTCTCCATCACAGACCTGCTCTCAATACCCCACTCTCCCTACTACTCCAGCCTCACAGGTGCCCCTTTGAGAGGTCGTGGGTACTGAGGAGATTGTCACAGTTCACGTTCCTTTTCCCTAGCCCATCTCTCTTAGATCCAAAAAATGTCTCAGATCTTTCTCTTCTAATGCTGCCTCGTACATCAAGGAATTTCATTACCTAACACAATCCTATGATCTCCCTTGACATATCTTATTATACTAACTTCTATTCCTCCCTATGAGGATAAGGAGAGAGTCTGGACAGTGGCCCAGGTGGTAATAGATTCCATGCTGCAGATAATACTAAGCTGTTGGAGCACAGGCTGTCCCCGGGGAGGAACACCACTAGGACTAACAGTTAGATCAGGCAGATCGAGGGCATAGAGATCACATAATCCTCTGCCTTATTGAGGGACTAAAAAAGACCACAAGTCATTTAACTTTGATAAAATCAGGGAAATTACTCAGACCTAAGAAGAAAACCCAGCACAATTTCTATTATGGCCCTTCAAAACTACATCAAAATAGATCCAACCTCCCAGGCTGGCACAATCATCATTAACGCCCACTTCATCTCTCAGTCAGCCAGAGAAATCAGAAAAAATCTCAAAAATATTGAGGAATGTCCTCAGTTGAGTCAGCCTGACAATCTCAATGTTGCCTTTAAAGTGTATAACAATAAAGAAGAACAAGAAAAACAAGAAAAGGCTCTCTGAGATAAGGCTAAATACCAGATGCTGGCAACCCCACTAAAAGTCTCAAAGCCCAAGTGGGCCACAGCAAGCATTCAACCAGGGTGGCCCCTGAGCCCTGCTTTAAATGCAACCAAATTGACCATTGGGCTAAAAACTTCCCTAATCCTAGGCTGGCTCCTGGCCCTTTCCTGCCCTACAAACAGGAGGGCCATTGGAAGATCAATTGCCCCCTTTACCAGAGAGAAAGGGGATAACTTTTTCCCCGTCTCCACAGCAAGGGCCTACTTTGCTAGAGCTCCTACTGGCTACTGAAGATTGGTGGTGCCCAGGGACACCATGCAGATCATCCATCCTGAGCCCAAGGTGATGATCCACATCTCAGGTAAGCCTACCTTGTTTCTACTGAACCTGGGGGACCTGTCTCTTGCTAGGAGTAGAATGATGCTTCTTTGTAAATCAGTCAGTTATCATATGCTACAAGTTTAGAAAACTCAGGGAACACATAGAAAAGTGCTGATGAGATCAGGAAAAATAAAATCCTTTGTCAGAATACTTTAACCTATAGTTTCCTTGGCTCCTACCTTTCTTAGGACCTTTCACTAGTCTTTGTTTGATTCTGCCTTTTGGACCCTGCCTGTTCCACTGTTTTCAAAATTTCTTAAAGGAAAGCACTAGGGCCTTCACAAACGAGATGGTTGGTGAGCTCATTCAGTGAGCTCTTTATGGCCAGATACTAGCCCCTTGCCACTGATGCAAATTCTCCACACAGAGATCTCACCCAGGCCATCTAAAGCTTCCTACCCAACCACATCCCTATGCCAGCAGAAAGTAGCTACTGAAGAAGAAACACCTGCCCCTATTCCACTATAACAATAGACTGGAATGTTAGACAAAATACCACAGGGGGGTCTGGTACTCAAAATGATGCCATTTCTCATAAATGGGTCATTTCAGTGAAATCAAAATTTATCCTCACAGGGAAAGCAAAACTAAACTTGCCACACTGCCCCACTACTCAGCCCATTTTTATCTACCAATTAGTTTAAACTCCATCATCCATGCCAGCAACACAAGCAATCCTCAACACATATGATACTCTCCCACCGCATAACACTTTCTAAACCTCACCCAGTTAGTCCCTATCTCTCTCTCTCCATTGTTCCAAACAGCCTGGCAGCTATTTCCCTTAGTAAAGCCTTGCCCCAGGTGCTCCTGTTTTGGCTCGAATTATTTCAGTATGTACAGATAACTTGTTTCATGCAAATAGTCATTGTTTCCAACAGTGCCATGAACTCAATGAGATGTTTCATTATTTTGCTACTCTCCTACAGTCGCATCTGCAAAATCACTAACAAACCCGTTCTACTTGGGCAAGTTAATTCCACTTTGAGTGCTCACAATGCAGTGGTAATTCTCTTTTTTGATCCAACCATTTATGTCTGTGGATACATTCTTTGCTGTATTGCATATCATTGTTATGTCATTTGTACCCTTTGGTACTATCATACTTTATAGGTAACAGGGAATGGCGACAGGGACACTACTAGAACCTCTGCATTAGGTCTTAGTCTTCTGCAAGACATGACATCAAAAGGCAAATTAACTAAGATATAGACAAGTGAGACTTAGAGAAGAAGGTGAGCTTTGGCTTGATCTATGCTGCTGCAGCTGGCAAAGACCCCAGACCCTGAGCTTGCCACACAGTTATTCAAAACATTAGTAGAAACAGAAGAAGCAAATGACTCAGAGAATGGCAGTGATGAACCTAGGACAATAAGGAATTGCGCAGATGAAGATTGGTTCTCTCCCAGGATACCTCCAGCTTGTGTAGTCCTGCTCTGGAGTATCACAGTACCATTGGACCACTGAGGTCTATCTGTAACAGAGGCAAAAAAAGTTCTGTCTCAACATGTCATTGCTGGCCTGTACACAGGATAAACTAGGCTTTAATCATGATTTAATTATGAAATTGTATTTCCCCAAAATCATGTAGAATTCTTCCCTGACAATACTTCTTTAATCAAATAATTTGTACTCCGTGAAACAAAGAAATGAAGACAGCAAAAAATCTTGAGGATTTTGGAAATTTTAAAGATACTCTGGTAGATTAACCAATGACCAACTTGGAATGCACAGCTGAACTAAATCAGCATGGTTCTGGGAATTGAAGACCCACTTGAGGATTGCTGCCAATGACATAAAAAAAAAAAAAAAAGAACTGGAGGGGAAGATCATTTGTGATTGCTTTTTTTGGAGAAGCTTGCTGTGGCTGGTTTTCCTAATGTGAACTTGGAACTTGTTTTCATTGGAGGAGGAGCTCAGGTCCTACTATTGCTAGGAATGACTGCTCTTCTGATCACGGGAGCTCTCATCCTTGAACATTGCTCTTGAGCATTGCTTCCGGCTCCAGTGTAGATGCCTCAGCCTGGTGACACAAATCCTTCAACCCATTGGCAAGCAAATACCCTACCTAGAGTGAATCATGAAAACTTAATAGAAGTTTGTAGAAAAAGATCTCCCATAAACTAATATAATATGAAAGGATTAGAAGAGGAATAAAAGGTTAATTCCAAAGCCAGTTGCAGAAAGAAAACTGACAAAGATCAAAGCAAAATTATGAGAGACCAGAAAAACAAAAGAAAGGTAGAGTGTCATTTTTAAAAGATAATAAAATTATCAAAGGAGAAGAAAATAAAAAATGAGAATATGTGTGTAAAATAGGAAATGAAGGAGATATTCATTTAATAGCACATAAATACAATGGACCATAAGAAAGTACTATACATAATTATTTACTACCAAATTGGATTGTCACCAGCTGGCAACGCAGAGCACTGTCCAGCAGTGCCTCAAACCTGAAAGAGCAGCGGGGTGGAGATGGGGCAGAGAGAAAGGAAGGACGCCAAGACAAGAGTCTGATCAAGGCGACGTTTATTGCAGGCAAGCATCAGCCTTTTAAAGCAAAAAACCACAAACTATTATGGGTTGGGATTACCATAGTAAATGAAAGTTCACACAGGAAAGAGCAAACAGGCTCAACAAAGACAACCACCATGGGTAGTAGTAACCCAGACAACCACACATCTGAAGGTCAGAGACAAGAAACTGCAACTTTCAGGAATTCCACAAAAGAAATACACCACCTTCTAAACTGGAGAAACTTAACAAATATGGAGTTGCTAAAGTTAACAATACTTACAACCAATACTCATGATTCCCACATTGGATATCCTGATAAATGAATGAATTCCTACAAACATATACCCTACCTAGAATGAATCATGAATAGAAAATCTTAACAGATAAAATATGAAGAAAGTGATTGGAACAATATCAGTAAGTCTTCCATCAAAAACAAAAACAAAACAAAAAAACAGTCTTGATGGTTGCACAGCTGAAAACTTTATAAAAGAATTATAAATTCCTCAATTTAAAAAAATGTTTTGAAAAGAAAGACTATTTCCAAGCTGACTTTTGACACAAGTGTTACCTTGAAAACAAACTCAAATTAGAACATGAAAAGAAAATAAATGCATAAGTCAGTGTTTCTGATAAACATAGATTTAAAAACTACAGTGAAATACTGGCAAACTTAATTCAGTATCACAGCAAGCATTCACAAAGACAAGGGTGATTTATTTTCCTAGATAAAACAATAGTTCAACATATACAATTCTGCAAATTGGTGTAGCACAGAAATTCAAGGAAATACAGACAACATGTCATAACAACACACGTAGAAAAAGAATAAAATAAAATCTAACATTCTTTCATGAAGAAAAAATTAAAGGAAAAGACCACATATTTCAAGGCCATAGTAATCATTATATACAATGGTGAAATGCCACAAACTTTTTCTCTAACATAAAGAACAAGATATCCAAATGCTATATTTCACATAACTAGAGAAAAAAAATCCAAAAATTCATTTGGAACCAGGACAGAACTAGAAGAGCAAAAGAAATTCTAGAAAACAGACATGTTGCAGGTGGTATTATAATCCCTGATGTGAAACTATACTACAAAGCCACTGTTATAAGAACATCATGATACTGGCAAAGAAACAGACCCCAGGATCAGTGGGACAGATTTAGAAAATGCAGAAACAACTCCTGACATACTGTTACTTCATCTTTGACAAATCAACCAACCACCCTCACTGAAGAAAAGATAGCATCTTTAATAAATAGTGTTTGAAAACTGAATTTCAAACTATGGAAGATTAAAACTAGACCTCTATCTGTCACCATGAAGTAAACTAAGATCCAAGTGTATTAAAGATCTAAATATTAAACCAGAAACACTAAACTTGCTGGAAGATAAGTTAGGTAGAGCTTTTGAATATATCAGCATAGGAAAAGACTTTATAAACAAATCCTTAGCACAGGAACTAGCACAATGAATCAACAACTCAGATCTCACCTTTTAAAAGAAACATCTGCACTGCAAGAGAAACCACCAACAAAGCTGAGTCAAAAAAAGATATTTACCAGCTGTTCCTCAGACAAAGATCTACTATCTAGAATATATAAAGAACTCAAAAAAATTAGACCACCCAAATACAAAGATCCAATTAAAAAATAAGCATCTTGGGCTGAGGATTTAGCTCAGATGTTAGGTGGTCTGCCTTGCAAGCGCAAAGACCAGAGTTCAATCCCCCGGTACAAAAAAAAAAAAAAAAAAAAGCATCTGAAATGAACAAACATTTCTCAAACAGAAAACAAACATGAAAAAATGTTCAACACCACTGGTCATTTGAGAGATGTAGATGAAAACGATACTGAGATTCCACCTCATCCCCAAAAGAATGGCTGCTTTCAAGAAAGCAACCAATAACAAATGCTGGCAGGGCTGTGGGGAGAAAGGAACCCTTCTCCATTGTTGGTGGGAGTGCAGACTGGTGCAACCACTGTGGAAATCAGTATGGTGCTACCTCAAATAACTCTAATTAGAAGTCCCATTTGACCCAGCCATTCCTCTGCTGCGTATCCTTCCATAGAATTAAAAGAAACATACCACTGTGATAAATACACACCTGTGTTTATGGAGGCACAATTTGTAACAGCTAAAACACAGAAAGAGTCCAACTGCCCATCAACTGGAGACTGGATAAAGACGATGCGTTTTAGTTATATAAAGTGGAGTGCTACAGCCATAAAGAATGAGAAAGAAGAAATATTTATACCTAAGTGGATGGTCATTGGAGCCATGCTCTTAAGTAAAATTAACATGATCCCTGTGTAACTGCCAAACAGTTTCTCTGGCGTGAAAAACTAAAAGTGTAAATAAGGATCAAAACGTATAATTGATGCAGTGTAATAGGAAGAAAATGTCTAAAAAAGTAGAGGAAATGGGAGGGGTAGGGGAAAGGTAAGAAGGGAAAAGAAAAAATACAGAAAAGAAAAAAGTGGAAACAAAGTCTTTGTAAACAGGGAAGAGTGGACAGTGTGAAGGGAGGGCTAGGGAAGGGAGAAAAATAAAAATCAAAATAAGTCATGTAAAGGTACAGGATCCCAATGACTGCTGTAATTCAATTTATGCCTAAAATGTACCAATAAACTTAATAAAAACAAAAAATAAAAAAGGAAAATTTGAAAAACTGATTGATTTAATGTGAGGAGGAAGAAAATGTGACATAGAGGATCCTTCTGATGAGTAAAAGAGATTTAATAATGTGAGAGATGGGGCTGGGAATTTAGCTTAGTGGATCCACCGCCTGCCTCACAAGTACAAGGTCCCGAGTTCAATCCCAGTACCTCCCCCCAAAAAAGGTGTGAGAGAGCACTTGAAGAAAAAAAACAAGAGAAAGATAAACAGATCAAATTACAGGAGTTATAATGAAAGATGAAGCAGAGAAAAAAAGAGTTCAAAAGGTTAAAAACGAGAAATAAATCAAAAGAGGTAAAGCATCAAAAACCCTAAAGCCCTAAAACAAAACAAAACAAAACAAAAAACAAAAAAACAAATTAACGAAAAGAAATGGTGAAAAAAACTTTAAATAGAGTCAAAGAAAAAAATTCCTATATTTTTCAATGGTTTCCTTCCAGGAGCTGCACTATCAGACCAGACAGTCCCAAGTTTCTTCCCCTGCCTTTAAAGCCGATGGGTTTGTGCAGGTCCCCATAGAGCCAGAGGCCTCTCTGTCCATTCACTCAGGACTGTGGTTACCCATCAAGCCAAGGCATGTCGTTGCTCCCTTTGATAGATATACACAGTAAACCGAATCAGCCCTCTAGTGTTTACTGGATATAGGCAGGGCTTCAAGAGGACAGTTAGACTTAACAGAGATGGTTACCAAGTCTGCTTGCTCCTTTCTCTCACCCTGCAACGTCCTTGTCAGGTGGTTGGTTAGTTCACCCCTGAGGGGAAGCAAAGATGTCGATCCAGCTTTGGAGGTGGTGGGTGGTCTTCTCATCCTAGCGTTGGGGTGTGGGCCTGCTTGCTCACATTGGAAGAGGGTTGCTGCTCATCCAGCACGGGCTCACTGGGTCACTTGGGGATGGAGGGGCATGTATTGAGCCCAGCTCTGCTCATTTAAATCAGGGGAACATTGCTGTTTGTCCCAAGGGCGTCTGCTGGCAAGCATGGTGGGGAGATCACCACTCTGGATTTTCTTTCCTTCCTTTCAGCTGAAAATAATTATCTATATTTGTGGGATACATTACAAAGTTTTCCATAGATGAATGTTTTGATATGATTATATAAGCTCCTTTCCATATCTTCACTTCACATACTTACCTGTTATTTAAAGTGAGAATATTTAAAGTCTTTTGCAATTTTAAATTACACAGTAAATTGCAAACTATGGTTATTTTTTTGTGAAAAATAGATAATAAAGTCAATTTATGCTATGACCATTTTCTAAGTCCTCATTATGTAATGCAAAAATGTTCTAATAAAATATTTATTTGTAAAATATTTATTTGTTTGTCTTGACTAATTGGAATTTTATATCCTTTGGCCAACAAATACCACTTTTCTATAATTCCTCTCCCCAGTCTCTCAAAACCATCACTCCAGTCTCTATTTCACTAAAAATTCATTCAGATTTCACCTACAATGAATATTATGTAGTATTTGACAATTTGTTCCTCACTTATTTCACTTAGCATAACATCTCTCAAGTTAGTCCATCTTGTTGCAGATAACAGTTTTCCTGCTTTTTAAGAGATAAGTAAGACTCCATTTTGGAGCTACTATACACTAGTTTTTCTTTATCCATTCATCTTTTGATAAGCATTTCACTTGATTCCATATTTTGGCTATTATTATTTGGGTTAGGTGATTCCTTGATTGTGTTTTAATTTACATTTTACTAATAATTAATGAGTGATTATCTTTTCTTCAATAATTTTTATTTTCCATTTATGGTGTTAAGGATCATGTTAGGAAAGTACTCTGCGACTGGGCTACATATATCCCTAGCCTCATTCATCAGTTTTTAAAATATATTTATGTATTGGGAAATTAATCCCTTTTCAGATACACAGTTTGGAAATGCCCTAGATAGTGCACTTAAAATATGTTAGAACTAATAAGTTCAATAAAGTTGTAGAGTAAAATATAACTACATGAAAATAATGTTTCTGTATACTATCCAGGAACTATCCACAAAGGTAATTAAGGAACAATCTCATTTTAAATACTTTATTTACATTTTTTTCATTTTCTCATTTTTTTCTTTTCCCTTATTACCTTTCCCCTACCCTTCACACTTTTCCTACATCTTTAGCCCTTTTCTTCCTATTTCACATGGTCAGTTATCTTATTAGGATCTTATGTACTATTATAGTTTTTCACACCAGAGAAACTATTCAATATTTACAGATGTGACTTATTTATTTCACTTAGGAGTATATCCTCAATATGTATCCATTTTCCTAGGAATGGCTCTAATTTCTCATTCTTTTTGGCTTAGTAGTATTCCATTTTATAGAAAAACCACATCTTCTTTATCCAGTCTCCAACTGATGGGCAAATGGGCTGTTTCCAAGTTTTAGCTATTACAAACTGTGCCACTATAAACACAGGTGCACATATGTTGCGGTGATAAAGTGTTTGTAAATGGGGAGGGGAGGAGGGGGTGAAGGGAGGGCAGGGACAAGGGGAAAAAATGAGAACCAAGATCTGTCATGTAAAGGTACAAGATCCCAATGATGAATGCAACTGTACTGTATACCTAAAATGTACCAATAAGCTCAAAGAGAAAAAAAATAATAATGGCATCATCTAATAAAAAATATAGTACTAAAGAAAAACAGCTGAGAAAAGAAACCCTTCTGAACTCAGAAACAGGGAGGTCCAAAATAAGGTCTTTCTCCCACCCTTACTTTTAAATATTTTGATTAATAGCTGATCGTCAAAAATGTCTTCCCTTGTCATACTCATGGATTTGGCTTTTACAACGAAATATCCTGGATCCAACACTTCAATTACTAGGGGAAAATAAAGAGCCCCAAAATCACTATTAACGGCATTGACAATCTTCCATCCTGCTCTTCTACTTATTTGAGTAATAAGCAAATGAAATGTTGGTGACAAATTGATTGCTCTCTCCTTTGCCATAAACTATGGGCTCTCTAACAGGCTGAACTGCAATTATGTGGCTTTTGAACTGACAAATATTAATCAGTTCAAATGCTCTGAAGACATTTTGGAAAATATCACCTGGTGGTGAGAAATAAACTCCGTTCTTGCAACTGAAAAAAAAAAAGAAACAATCTCATTTTAAATAGCATTAACAGTACAAGTAATGTAACTAAAGAAATGAAGGATTTGCAAGCATTATGTAATAAATCTGGGTGTCAAAGCAACATGTAGTCTATAAATTTTTATATGTTTCAGTTTCAATTCACGCATATTAATATTATATATTGGGCCAGCAAATTAGCTCAGTGGTGCCACAACTGCCTCACAAGTACGAGGTCTTGAGTTTGATACCTATTACCAAAAAAATCCTATCTTAATAGGGTTCAGTATAGCCTCTGCCTACATGCCTAAAGCTTGCACTTTTGAAATACAATTATCCTTTATCCACCCTTGCACATTTTGATACTTCTGTTAATTAGTACCCTACTGCAGATTAAATGTTTACCTTCCACATATGAGAGAGAAGAGGTAATACTTGTCTCACTGTGTCTTAGAAAATAAATATAATCCAAATTTTTAAAAATTCAGTAACATTTAACCATGGGTTGACATTGGATGTTCCTGTTTTTCTTAATCTAATTTAGAGAGCATGCAACAGTTGACAGCAATCATAATGAAGCATTCCCCACAGATATCCGAAATAGATTATTTCCACAATGCTTATTCCATTCTAAACATGTAATAGGTACTGTGACCCAAGGGACCTCCTCTGGTGGTGCATATATGACAGATTGAGGGATAGCTATTTATACACACTCTGCACCAACAATGGATATTACTCCAGGTGCACATCAGAAGACAAGACTATCAAATAACCACATGTAGGAGAAAAATATTGTGCATAGTAAGTCATCTCCTCTCTATCATTTTCTTTACAATATTTATAAGAATATTTCTAATATGTTTTTTTGTTTCTTTGTTTTGGTTTGGTTTTTTGAGACAGCATCTCACTGACCTGGAACTCACTGTGTAGCCCAGGCTGGTCTCGAGCTCACAGTGATCCTCCTGCCTCAGCCTCCCAAGTGCTGGGATTACAGGCGTTTGTCTAATTATGTTTTATGGAGACCTATTATTCTCTGACTTGAGAATGGCTTATTTGATTCTAACATTTTTAGCAGACCATTCATATTTCCTTGTTCTGCTCTATCCCTATTCCTACTGGATTTCCGTGGTCTTCTTAAGTACAGTGCCTGCCACCATAGCACCTGCTTCATGGGAGTGCCCAGGTCTGCAGAGGAAGTCAGTTTCTGGATGGCTATGTGATGTATTTGTATCCCAGCTGTGCTTGTTCTAATGGCCTCTCCTGTTTTAAGGGTACTTTCTTTCCTCTAAGAGATAAGCATTAAATGTAAGCTTTAAGCAAAGGGATAGAGGTTAGTATGTTTTATATCAAATAAGATAATATTACTACAGAAATAAAATTAAACTCACCACTGAGGAAAACAGGAAATGAGGAGTAAATAGAAATAACTTGGACCTTCATTCTGGTGAACCTCAGCCTATATTTTAGGTATTTATTAAAAAGTTGGACCCAAATTTCTCCATAAAATACAAATACTGACAATCTGACAGTTTTATATGATTATTATCATATAAAATATCTTTTTGGAAGAAGATTACACAGAAAAAAATGGATGAACATGTGTGATTTATTTTACTACCTCTATATGAATGCAGACATTGCTATTTTCTTTAATTTTTCAATTTTACCAGTGCCAGAGTTAGAATTACCTATTTTAGGACATAGTATATTTTGTTACAGGTAAGAATTCCAAAGGTGCTTTTATAGAACACCCCCTTTACTTTTAGAGGATCTTTCATAGTATTAATAATGCATCCAAGGAAGGCTAATGTGTAAAATGAAGCTACTAAAGCTTAGATATAACAAATATGTGTGACTTTCAAAAAATTTTTTATCTTATAAGATTGCTGATCCTGTATAGATGTTAATATAGACAAAAATGTAAGTAAGAAGCATTTTAAAGAAATTTGATTATGTATATTTCCTTAAAGAAAGTATCATAATATGCATAGTTAAAAACAATTAATGAAGTAAAAAAGAATTAAAGAGATATTGACAATAGGCTCTGGAAAATGTACTGCTTTAAGATTCACCTCAATGAATAGATATGAGAATCAAAAATATTCATTAATATTAACCGAGTACTGAGGAAATTGGAGACTTTTTGTACACTTTCCAGGTCATCTCCAGAAAACATAAAATAGACTGGTTGTACTCTTTTTAAAAATGTGGAAATTTAAAATGATCTTCATTAAGTTTAAAGTCATTAGTCAGAAAGAAATAGAGTAAGATCTCAGACCAGGCCTCACTAAAACAAATCTATGACAATTTCATTCTGTGAATTCTCCTTAATATTGATTAATAATAATAATAGAATAATATAGTTACTAATATGAAATATTCAAAATTTCAAAATATATTTAGAAAGGAAGATTATTTTAATTGGTACATTATGCCATAAGAGTCTATAAAATCATCATTGATCATAACCTTTCTCAATGCTTTTTCTACCAAAAGTACAGAAGTACTTTTCAAATGTTACCTTAGAAAAAAAATTGTATTGGTAAGAAATTAAGGTAAAGATAAATGCTAGATTATTCAAATTTGTTAGTACTCAAAGACGTGATTTTACTTTAGAAATAGAGTAAATCTATTTAGGAGATATGTTAATTTGTATGGTAAGCTTCCCTTTTCACAGTAAATGTATATGTTACTTAGTAATGTATTTAGGTAAAATGTTCTCTTTCCATCAGTACTCTATAAATATTGAAAGGAAACTAAATCCAATGCTCACCACAATGTAATGATTTTCGTTTTCATCTAATTTCTTGAGAACACCCATGGATTCAAAATAATGTCCAAAACATCCCCCCTGCCAAGAGAAAGTAAAGAGAAGTGAAAAAACACAGAAAAAAAAAGGAAAGAAAGAAAGAAAAAGAAAAAATGACTCAATAATGAGCAAGAAAAAAAATAACACGAGGGACAAAAGAGATAATTTTATTTCTGGTATATACTTAGGAATTTCTTCTGTATTTTCAGCTTACTTAGAAATCAAGGTAAGCAATATCATGATTATATTTAGAGATGAATTTTACATTGAGCTTCACCTACACTTAGTTCTGATAATCAAAGACATAACTTACTTACAAATATATGTACTTTTTCATTTTCAAAAGTGGAATAAATAGGTACAAAACATTTCTGGTGGTAGAGGATTGTAATACTCCAAAGCCTAAATCTTTCTAAAATCCAGTCATAAAATTTAAGGTAACTATTAATTATCGAAAAGCTTCAATTAATTAATTTGCATTCAGAGTTCAACAAGACAGAGTATGGGACACAAATACAGACAGTGTTGGTTAAATCTTTTCTACATACTCTTTACTGCTGTGTTTTTAGTCCAAATTACGTGTTCAATGAATGCCACTAGATTTTAAATTTTACTTTATGATAAATTATGCGCAGGCTTTGCATCCAAATACTTATGCCAAGGCAATTAGTATATATCTGTCAGTGTAGCTTCTCTCAAATGTTGTCCCAAAGTATGGGTACATTTTAAAAAGGATAATGTAAAAGTATAACAGGATTTCTACTTTAAAAAGTTCAACTAAAGCTTGAAGCATTCATTACATATAATACAGAGAAACTGCTGTGCTCTATCATGTCAATGTATTGCATTTGAATATCACTTACCCATCACAGACCTAAATATTTGCCTAATTAGTGTTAATTCTGCTGGTATACTGCACAGAACCGCAGTCATCCTCTCAGTCTGTCCTTTAACTGTCCTGCTCCTGCTTCTCTGACTCTCTTCTGGTGAGAACTCTCTGAATCATTGGGATAAGAATCCATCTCAGATTTCTTCCAGAAACAGCCATCCTTAGACAGTCTTTAGCTTCTACTTTGGGCATAACCCCTTGGATATTTAACTAATATTTCCCATCAGAATTTGCTTTTCAATTACAAGTATTGATGCTGAATATCAATGTGAATATCAAATTCCAAATTTAAGTCCCTTTTCTCATCCCATTGGCTGGTGACTTCTAGACTAAAAGAACGGACTTCACAGAATGGGCGGAGGAAATCAATCTGCGGTGTCAGAATTTGTGCTTCTGGGACTTTGCCGCTCATGGAATATTCAAGTCTTACTCTTCGTGATATTTTTGATGCTTTACCTGACCATTGTATCTGGAAACACTGTCATCTTGATCTTAATAATCACCGACCCTCATCTTCATTCCCCCATGTACTTCTTTTTGGCCAACTTGTCCTTTGTTGACATGTGGCTTTCCACAGTGACAACTCCTAAGATGATCACAGACTTTCTGCATGAGAACAAGACCATTTCCTTTGGAGGTTGCATGTGCCAGATCCTATTTGTCCATTTCATTGCAGGAAGTGAGATGGTGCTGCTGGTGGCTATGGCCTATGACCGCTATGTGGCCATCTGCAAACCACTGCACTACTCCACTATTATGAACTTGAAGAGATGCGCTGGACTAGTGTTGACATCCTGGGCAGCTGGCTTTATGCACGCCATGAGTCAAATGGTTTTGATTGTGCAGCTGCCATTCTGTGGCCCCAGGGAAATGGATAGCTTCTTCTGTGATATACCACTGGTAATCAAGTTAGCCTGCATGGAGTCTTCTGACTTGGGAACATTAATGAATGCTGACAGTGGAGTTGTGGCTGTAACCTGCTTTATTCTTTTGCTGATATCCTACACATACATTCTTCTCACTGTCCGCAAAAGCTCCAAAACAGGTGCTTCCAAGGCACTGTCCACCTGCACTGCCCACATCACGGTGGTGGTGATCTTCTTCGTGCCCTGCATCTTCATCTATGTGTGGCCACTAAACATCACCTGGCTGGACAAATTTCTTGCTGTCTTTTACTCTGTTATTACTCCTCTTCTAAATCCAGCCATTTATACCCTGCGAAATAAGGAGATAAAAACTGCTATGCAGAGGTTTAGAAACTACTACATGCATCCCAAAGGAAACCATTAATGCCCAGAAACATCACGGACATTTCAAATTGGTAATAAAATTCATATCTCTTAATCCAGTAGTGGTGAACCTATAGCTTTCTTGCCAGAGCCTATCATCAAAATCTCTGAAAGGTTAGCCATCATTGGTTCAGTATGTATGTCTCTTGACTTAGTGAACAGCAATATCTTTATCACTAATAGGCAAATTCAGCATATATGATGCAGTAAGTACAAAAGCTTATAACTCTAAATTCTAAATCTATTGATCTTTAAAATGTGTTTATTTACTCTACTATTTATACTTTTAACTTGTTAAATAAACATGTATAATGTATTTTGCAAAAGCATGCTTTCAGCTGGGTGCATTCAGTTTAATAAACTTCCCTTTAACATATTTCATAAGTAATTTTACATTGACACTTCCCCTCCAAAATTTAACTTATTTTGTTGTAATATTGTTCAATTATTTTTTGTCTTAACCAAAATATTTCACAAATAAGATGAGTGGAATGAAGGATGAGGAAAAATGAACAGCATATAAGGGTGAAAAAATACCTAACAATGGATGCCATTATATTGTGTACCTTAAAATGTACCAATAAAAATGGAAATCATTCATATGTTGACTTCATTAACTTGCAAATACAAGAGAAGAAAAGAGAAAATTAATGCAATTCCCCTTGGTGACTTCAGTCTCAATGATTAAAATTTAGTATCTAATTTATTAGCAGTGATTATGAAATATTTGTATAAGAAATTTCCATTAAGGCAGGAATCATTCCTTACCTTTTTAATTCGTGAGATCATGCTACTACTTCAGATGTTAATAAGATAAAATATGCACTGAGCAAATAAATTTTAATGAATCATTAGTGCTCAACTGTTCCATTCAAATATTCAGAGCATTATTGTTTTGACCTGCTTAAATATACTATTTTGGTATTTAAATATATTGCCAAAGCTTTAAATCATAAATAATGTTCATTTTATTTATTCCAGAATAATGAGGTTGTTGGAAATGTTGCTAAATCAGCAATTAAAACCATAAAACAAAAATATAGATTTCACATGTATTACTATTTTTTTTCTTTTTATATGGGAACAAAATACAAAAATAGAATAATATTATGTAGTTATAATCCTTACTTTTCAATTCTTGGCATCACACTATATGTAATATCTTACATACATTTATTATCCCCAAATTGATAATGTGAAAGTCCACCTCAGAAATGTGAGTTTAATTTCCTGAAATGACACAATGCAAACTTATTATACATGACTGTACAAAGCAATGTACAAAATTTATTTACCAAAAAAGATAGCATACAGATACCTTATGTGTAGATACAATTGTAGAGCAATTCTATTAATTCAACAAAAATTGTAAAATAATTTTGGAAATGTTAAAATTGCAATGATTTGATTATTCAGTGTTAAACAACAACTATGACATCTAGTGTCAACTGTAAACCTAACATGTCATTGCAGCTAGATATTATTGAAGAAGCACTGTTCAGCTAGTTGCTTTTGTCTACTGTAGCCTCTAACTTCAGTACAACTTTATGGACACACAATTCAAAAACAACATTGCAATCATTTTGTTTTAAGCAACGTTTTCCCACTTAGAAAATTGACTATTTTTATATCTCTGTATATCTTTTAAAAGTAAATCTACATCTCTAAATGAAGTGAAGACAAAAGGAGAGGAGGGTAAAGGGTGACATTAGGAATACAATCCCTCTCAAAATAGCATAAAAACAAAATATTTAGGAATCAATCTAAAAAAGAAAACAAAAGACCTCTACACTGAGAACTACTGTACTATGACAAAAGAGATTGAAGAAGCTATAAGAAAATGGAAAGATATCCCTATAGTGAAAATGGTCATACTTCCAAAACTGCTACACAGATTCAACAAAATCCCTATTGAAATTCCAACAGAATATTTCACAGAACTAGAGAAAACAATTGAAAAATTTATTTGGAATCAGAAGACACCTAGAATAGCAAAAGCAATTCTAGGCAACAGAGACATGGCAGGGGGCGTCACAATCCCCAACTTGAAACTACATTATAGAGTCACTGTGATATAAACAGCATGCACTGCCAAATAAACAGACCCAAAAATCAGTGGACCAGATTAGAAGATGCAGAAACAACTCCAGACATGCTCAGCTACTTCATCTTTGACAAAGGAGCCAACCATCCTTACTGCAGGGAAGATAGCCTCTTTAATAAATGGCGTTGGAAAACTGGATTTCAACTTGTTGAAGATTTAAACTAGACCCGTAACTTTCTTGTATCTTTCAAACTAAAAATCCAAATAGAGTAATGATATAAACATTAAAACAGAAACACTAAATTTGCTAGGAGATAAGTTAAGGAGAACTCTTGAAGATATTGGCATAGGAAAACACTTTATGAACAAATCCTCAGTAGCACATGAACTATAAAGAATAAACAAGTAGGATCTCATCTTTTTAAAAAGTTTCTGCACTGCAAGAGATACCATAAGCAGAGCTAAGAGAAAACCCCAGTGGAAAGTGTGTGTGTGTGTGTGTGTGTGTGTGTGTGTGTGTGTCCTGCCCTGGATGATCAAATTTGCCTGCACAGATACTTATGGCTTCCAGCTGTTAGTCATGAAAACAGGAGACTGTTTTGTTCTGTTTCATCTTTTTGTTAATCTCCTACAGCATCATCATGATTACTGTCCAGCAGTACTCCTCCTGGGGATCTTCCAAAGCTTTGCCTACTCTTTCAGCTCACATTACAGTAGCTCTGTGCTTTTTTAAGACCTTTTATCCTTATCTGTACATGTCCATTCAGTGGTGTCTCCATTGATAAAATTCTTTCTGTTTTTTATACAATTTTTACTCCCCTTTTACATCCAATCACTTACCCAATGAGTAATAAAGATATGAAGATAGCATTAAGAAAAATAAAGACCAAGAAGAATTTTAGTTTCATATCAATCTTTTAATTTAAATTTTATAATCATCAAAAGGAACATCATCATCATCTTTGCATCATCACTTGAGACTAATGTGCATAATTTTGCATCAAATATAAGATCCATTATGAGACATGGTGCAAAGGATATAGGCAATGAAATATCCTGACCTCTCAAAATAACAATTTCAATCTGTCATTCAAGTTGTAACTTTGTTTTTGTATAAGTTAAACTGTGCCATAATTATAAATTGTTGATTTCTAAGCACTCCTTAGGTACTTTGTAAGAATTACTTTTTATCCTCACAATAATGAAAATAGAGAATATTTTTAACAAATTGTCACCTGGAAGCACAGTTGAGCATTAGCAAATCGGGTGAACTTGCCGATAAAATCTAAGTGCCAGACGCAGAATTCATCCTATTCTCACTACAAATTGTATGCTTCCTAATTACAAATACTTTCTATCTAATAACATTCTTAAGCTTTGTTTCTCACATTCCCTTTTTAAGGTCACACTTCCCAATAAATATATCTTTACAATAAGAGGGAGAAATAGTTCTCCATTAGTCTGAATGTAAAAGTAGTCACAGGGATTTTTCAGTAATTTTGTGGCATGTTGAAAAGGAAAGAGATACCTAAACAAAGCAAGAATACTGATCACAATTTTCAAGGTATGCTAGGAATGCTGTTACATAGTAGGGTAGGGAATATCATGTCTAAAATTCAAGCTGTAGTACATCACTGTATTTGCATGTTAAGTAACAAAAATAAGTGAAAATTATTTAAAGCAATAATTAAATATTGACCTTTTCTGCAGTGTAAAGAATCACTGTTACCTGAAATCTGGATGAAGCTGAAACAATGCATTAGTCAGCAAAAGCAAGGTTGTCATAAATACCTCAGTGCCTACATACACAGATTTTATTATCTGTTTTTATTTATGGGACACAGTTATGGTTTTCTTTGTATATCTCATCATTTTTACTTGAGAGGTGGACATTCTGGATAACATATTGTGACGAATCTCGTTACTGACAGCCCCACATCCATAAAATTGACATTCTTATTATTGTTTGCTTGAATCTTTAATGTCTTGCTTTAACTAAGTCTGTGAAATGTGTTTCCTCTGTAGTGTGAAGCATTTGATGTCCTTGCTCCCAAGTTTTTCTTTATTTTTTATCTTTTATCCCAGCCACTTATGAGTTGTTTCAAGGACAGCCTATGCCAATTACTGGTCAAAGGTTTTTTGGGGTTTTTTTTTTGTTTTTTTCCCCTAAATATCCTTAACTGGATTGTCATTTTGTCATTTACCACTAGATACTTTTGTGGCTTGGAGCCTGCTATCACATTTCAAGGATTTTACAGTACTGCCCCATTAAAAGTCCTCCACACTTGGGGGGTTTCTGTGATTTTACTTCTAGCCCAGGATTTCTATGGGTTGATCTTGGTTCTGCATTGAATGGAGTAATTGGTGAAGAATGTCTTGTCCCTGAAGCTTTGATAACATATCTGAGTGTGGCCATGAGAATTTCCATTTCTCACCCATGCCTTTCTCTGATGTTCCCTTGTAGATGCTGCCAATGCCTCTCCTGTGCCTAGGCTTTACTATAATTCCTGCGAGATTCTTCTTGTTCATCTTTTGTTGGATTTTCCCTGTTAACCTTTGATTTGCTTTGTGAATTTCATTATTGGTATCACTAACATGGAACTGTTCACCACAAACACCAACATTGTTTTTGATAACACTTTAGAATTCGAACTCTCTAAGTGACATTCTAGTTAAAGACAGACCCTTTAGGAAGAGCTGCAGAGTTTTCATGCCTAGCCATGAATGCTGTTGCCACACACTATTCAAAGAAAGGCAGGCTCATGCCAACATTAATGGCATGTATTAATTCACCTTATTCACTGGATCCGGTAACTGTGAAACTTGTGCCTATTTTTCAAAGTCACAATGACAGTGAAAAGTAAATATGTTAATGGATTCAAGACATCAAGGAAACCTTGTGATATTTCCAAAAATAATAGCATAAGTTTGTCCAAAAAAGAGGGAGTATTTTGAAGGGGATTAATAGCCATATGTCTTTTACTACAATAATTTTATAAATTTAAACAATCATCCTATTTTTTACTCTTCCTCACAAAATTGTAATTGTTCCTTGCTACCACTTTTATGACCTGAAATGTCAATTCTTCTCTTTGTAGACTTCATTTTACCATTTCAGTGTCTTTTTTTTAATTTAAAGAATATATTCAAACTGCTTTGGTTGAACTTTTAAATCTTGCAGAGATGATGTCTTTACCTAGTGTTCTTCACCACTCCTTCTTTACCACCCCTCTAATTCATTTTGTAATTCAAACATACTAGCTGTATTTTGTTTACTCAAAGTATAAGTATTCTTTATGCTTTATTGCATGCCTACCTATACTTATCCCTGCATAAGATATTCCTTGGCCTTTTCTGTGCCACAATTATATGCTTATCCTTAAAGACACATTTCCTTCTTTTTTAAATGAGAAAATTTAAGGAGAAATGAGTCAAAACACCTGTGTCATCACATTCAGCTTTGGATTATGTGGGGTTTGTCCCAAACATAGTTTTCTGAGTTCTCTGAGAAGAGGATGTTGATATACAGCACGGCCACAATAAAGGTCTGAGATGAGAGAATTCATTGCTTAACAGAAGTCTTCATTATAGTTTCCTGTGAATTACTTGCGAATAATTTTCTTGTTTCTTGGAAGAGTCTACACTATCAGTACTTGTGCTGGCAGCAAACAAATTTGGCATTAGAACAGCTGAAATTCTTCCTCAATATAATTATAAGAGGAAAGCAACATGGAATACATTCGACTCCTTTCAACCAAAGAATTGAAAGACATTAGGGAATAGGAAACAAATTTGTACTTTAAATCTTCCAGAAGTAAGTCATTACACTACTGGAGGAAGTGTATGAATGCACTCAAAGGAAAATAATTTAACAGTATAGGATATTGGAGATCAGAAAGCAATATATTAAAGTCATAAATTTACCCTAGTAAGTACCTTGGGCCAGAAGAACTACTAATGTGAACAGTGAAGGGCCTTTAGGAACACTTAACTGGGATAGAACTCAGAGTTGATTCAAAACAGAAGAGAGTTCAACAGCCTAAGGCTTTGACCAGTCTCTCCAAAGCAGGCTGAAGGCATTTAAAGCTGGTTGTAGACAATCACATAAGAGTGAAAACACTATTTCTCTGTTAGTTGAAAAAAATACATAGTAGATTTTTTAGTATATACGCTGCCAAAGTCAGCATGCTAATATATCTTGAAAATAAATAAGAAATTACAGTTCATACAACATAATGATAATTTCAGTACAACATACAGGAATCTATGGGAAAGAGGGAAATGAAAATATTCAAGAAAGGGAAAAAATGGAACAAAGTCTTTACAAAAAGGGAAGGGTGGAAGGGGTGAATGAAGGGCAAGGAAATGGGGAAAAAAGAAGTACCAAGATACATCATGTAAAGGAAAGAGATCCCAATTCTGAATGCAATTGTACTTTATACCTAAAATGTACCAATGAACAGAATGAAAAAAAAAGAAATGACCAAAATATGTTATGTGCCTAAATGAAAATACCACATTGAAACCCAAAATTTTGTAAAGTTTATAAGCATCCATAAAAAATACTTTTTAAAAATTAGAGAGAAAATGTATTGAAAAATTTTATGTTGATTGGAGGTTAGTCAGAGGATAGTTTCGGAGTAATGATCAATTAAGAAGCTCCTATTTTAACCAAGGCACAGCCCACAGAGAACTAGAGCTTACTGCAAGTACAGAAATGAGAACAAACATCTTTCCTGGTCATCCTGGGACAGCAGCCTTAGTGTTTGAATAGTGCCCACTGGAATTTGAATTCCCAGAGCTCCAGCGAGTCTGCCCTTCAATGCTTTCAAGGGACAGAAAACCTCATGTAGAATTTTATAGAGAGCATCACAGTGAATCAAAGCAGATTTTCATCTTTGAATAAGCATTTGAGTATTTTGATCCCCACAAAGGCCTTTAGAAAAGGTGAGTGAAAGTATTATAGAGAGTTTACTCATTACAAATTTAATGTAATGAGGATGGTATTTAAATTAATTTTGTGTTTGCCAGAAGCAAAAGATGGTTTCTGTGGCACCAAGTCTGTGTTTTGCAATTATATGGAATCAAAAATTTCAGGAAAAACTGAGAGGGAGTACATTCTCAAAATTATATTATAGAATGAAATTTGACATTAAATTATGGGTAAGTTCAAAAACAAAGAGTAATCCTTATTATCCAGAAAACTCCTACCACATTGGAAATGATAAAAAGGTGAGAATCTCATATGTTTTGAACATTGGGTACACTTTTCTTTTTCTCAAGTTTCACAAGTTGACAGACATGTGAATAAACACATACAAACAGCTGGAGAATGAGGTGGAAAAAGGGAATTCTGGAGCAATACTTAATGTTAAACAATATCTGCCTGAAACTTACTACCTAACCGTAAACAGAAATCCCATCTGAGAGGAGTAAAAAAGGACGTCTTAGAAGATGTTCAAGTACAAAGAAATGACGAAACCACACATAACTCAGGAATCTCATTTTGAGTATTCTACTTGAAAAAAAAAGAGTTTCAAGGCTCCAGGTACAAAGCAGCCAAAATTACAAATTCAAATTAGAGGCTCAAAGAAGTTTTTAAGACTACTTTGGATGTGATTTGCTGCATGTACTTGATTATCTCTAAATGAAATACATTTAAATACAAGGAAACAGAGAGTACTAGAAATCCACATTTTGAAATATCAAATTAAAGTATATCAGGTAGTTTTAATTTAAGATAAAAATGTAAATTAGGGTTTTACTGAATATAAATAATACACTATAAAATTCATATGTGTGGAATGCACATCTAAAAGATTGCAGTTACATTTACATACTTGTGCATGATTTCGATATTATTTAAAATCATTGCATCATAGAAAACAAAAACAAATCTTTGTGGCTACACGGAGACATTTATTTTACAAGCATTAATAAACTTTTTATCTTTATATATTTACCTTCGTAGACCTTTTGTATAAGTAGAATTACAAACATATGGTTTGGAGGTCAGACTCCTTAAGCATGTTTTTGATGTTAATTTTTTTACCATAAATATGTATAACTTGCTAAACAAAATGATCCAAAATTAAAACTGTTTCCTTCAACTGGCAATAAGGAAAGATGAAGCACTATCTATTATGCATTTTGAACCTTATTTACACTTTCAATTTCTCACACCAGAGAATCTATTTGGTGTTTACTCAGCTCTGTCCTCTTACTTCACTTAAGAGTTCGGCCTCAATGTGCATCCCTTTAGCTATAAATATCTTTAATTTCTCATTCTTTATGACTGAGTAGTGTTCCATTTAATTAAAAAAATTATTTATCCAATCTCCAGTTGATGGGCAATTGGGCTGGAAGAAAAGGTCCAAAGGGCCAGCAGGAGTGGTTGGGGAAAGGAAAGAATGGAATGGTACTAACATGAGAAAAGGAAAAAATGGGGAAAAAAAAAGTCTTTGTAAATAAGGAGGGGTGGAGGGGTTGAAGGGAGGGCAGGGGAATGAGGAAAACATAAAAACCAAGATATGTTATGTAAAGCTGCAAATTTTGAATGATGAATGTCATTATATTGTATGCTTAAATTGTACAAATAAAATAAATTTCAAAAAGAAAGAGAAGCAAATATTTACTTGAATCAATTATTTTTATGTTTAGTAATTTACAATTCATGCACATAAGCCAGAGCACAAATGTTCATGTCAGGTTCTGTAATAAAACACAACTTGGCTCATTCCTTTTATAGTGGGAAAATTCTCAGGATTGTAATCTTGGATCGAATACATGCTTCCTCCAAGCTCAAATTTGCTGCTCTGGGAGCTTAGACCCACACCATCCCAGCTAATACTCATCACATCACTGTGGGGTGGCCCTGCCTCTAAGATGTAGGAAGATCAAATTGATTATGTTTTCTGACTTCTACGTTTTTAAACAAGATGTGAAGAATTGTAACAAATTTCCCTTGAAATCTCCTATAGTATTATTATTATACCTTCAAATTCCTCCAGAGAACATGATAAAATGTTGGATAAAAATAATCAAAATATTTAACTGATTATTCATGGGGGAATTTATCCTTACAAATAGATGTGGGGTCTATATTTTACAATTTGTTTTTCTTGGACACTGGTTTGTACACTCATAAAGAGATGTCTTAAATGTAGGCCTAAGGAAATAATTTTAACAAACGTGCTTAGAAAAGGGTAAGAAGAATAAAGAAGGAAATGCTGGAAAATTATAAATTTAAATAGATGCCATCCTTCCCTCTGAAGTAAAATGAAATGCTAAAGTAAGGCTTACTTAATGCATTTATGTCCCATTGTTGTTCATTTTGTTAACCAAAAACTTATGTTATATAACAGGACATGAAATTCCATGCAGCAAAAGTTCATCCATGAATTTTAGCCGGCATATTCATTTTAACAATTCCGAACTCTTGTCAGTTTTCCACACTGTATCTCATGATTGAAATTATTATCACATAAGTCTGAATAGAAACATTCTAGCTCACTCCTACCATGAGCATATCACATAACCCCACCAAACAGGCATGCTGTGTGGTTTTCCCTGTGTGTCCCACCAGGGCCCACAGTGTGCTCTTGAAGGCTGAGCTGTACGAACTGTAATTTGCCATTTTATTGTTACACTATAACTTGTAAGCATTATACATTTATTTAAAATATCAAAGATAGGAAAACAATTGAGAGATCTTGGATAATGATGACAAGATATTTTTCAGAAATCTGAATAAAAGTTGAAAACAAGGAGAAATGTATAGGTTATTGGACAAAAGAGGAAGCAGTTACTATTTCTTTATATCTTGATTCAATTTCATTTCTAAATACTCCACCTTTCTGATTTGTTGCTTTTAATTTTTCGATTCTCCCAATTTTCATTCTATGTACTTCATCCTTCTTTGCTGACAGTAAAGATACTTTTATATTTTAAGTGTTTTGAAGATAACATCAGAGCCTCAAGTTTTATCTGAAAGTGTCACTTGGATTTATTCTCCATTCTTTTATCATTTTTACATGATGCCCACACCCTGTATTAAGTGAAATGTTTTCTCAAACCATTTATTGGATATATTCCATTGGATATTCGTGTCTCTCTGGATTGTAATGTCTCTAAAGCACACTCAAACTGAATGAGAAGAAAAAGCACCTAAAATCGTTTCCAAATGAATTCTAACATGCTTGTTTTATCATACTCCATATAGAATTTATACAAAACATAAAATTTCAATGAATATTTAAGACTTTGGCTAATATGTACTGTCAATTTTGGTGACCATAGGATATGTTGGTAAACTCTCAGATTATGTTATCAGACTCATTGGCTTAAATACCAAAACGGATCCATATTACCTGGGTAACCATGAAGTAATCATCCAATTTTTCAAAGTTATAATTTGTGATGTGACATAAGTACAATATTTCTACATATGTTGTGGGCTTGTTATGAGTACTACCTTCCTTAATGTGCATGAAATGGTTAAAATAGAGTCACTTGCTATTGATCGCTACTGTAACTCTATATCCCATCAACAATATCTAAAATTCCCTCAAAAGATGACTTCATTTTATACATTAGTAAAATATATGCATAGACGGAGTTGTACTTATTTCTAAACCTCCACACGCATACACATACACACCACACAGGTTTCTCAGTGAGAACAATGGTGATACAATGGATTTGAGAAAGCAAACTCAAAAATATCTGAAACTGGTCTTTTAGCTGAATTCATACTAAGAATATGAGAATTATACAAAAGAATGTAAAAGTAAAAACTACTTTAATGAATGTAGGTTTCCTTTCATGTAAAAATTCACTCTTAATTAGTGTGTGTACTTATTTTTTAAGAACCATCAAATCACCTTCGTAAATTGTTGTTGAGATACAAAACAATGTAAAATTTTTACAATTCTGTATTCCTTAGATACTGAAACAACATTATGTCAAGGAGTGACAGATACAGAAGATAATAAAGATAAAGACAAAATTAATAGTAATTGACTACTGTATAACCTATGTGAACAAATTCAGTGCAAAGCCAAGATCGACTGATAAGTCATTCGATAGAAGAAAAAAGGAGAAAGCAGAATTTCCACTCTTAAATGCTTCCAAATATCCTATGTAAAAACATTGCTTGAAAATCATGCATAAAACAGTGCCAAATTATAAATACTTTGTGTTTATATACTTTAAAAAATTTCATGTTCTGTGATCATCAGCTGTTATTAGCATCAACTAAAGAAAAAAGACAATATTTGTGTTAGGTGTGGCTGATTTCTAACATGTTTTAAATATAAAGAACTTATGGAATCTTTCTGATTTGGGTAAATGGACTGTAAAAATGGATCCGATGTGACTGAGTTTATTTTATCAGGATTTTCTGGACAATGGGAACTTCAAATTTTCATCTTCATGGCATTTTCCTTGATCTACGGGGCTACTGTGGTAGGAAACATTCTCGTTATACTCACAGTGACATTGAGTTCCACCCTTCATTCTCCCATGTACTTCCTCCTTGGAAACCTCTCCTTTTTGGACATGTGCCTCTCCACTGCCACAACACCCAAGATAATCAAAGACTTGCTCACTGAACACAAAACTATCTCGGTATGGGGCTGCATGGCCCAAATGTTCTTCATACATTACTTTGGTGGTGCTGAGATGACTCTTTTGATAGTCATGGCCTTTGACAGATACACAGCCATATGTAAACCCCTGCACTATAGGACCATCATGAGCCAGAGGTTGCTCAGTGGGTTTGTGATACTTTCATGGACAGTTGGTTTTATACACACCATGAGCCAGATGGTGTTAATAGTGAACTTGCCCTTCTGTTGTTACAATGTCGTAGACAGCATATTCTGTGACCTTCCGCTAGTTATCAGGCTGGCTTGTGTTGAAACATATACCCTGGAATTATTTTGTCATTGCTGACAGTGGGTTGCTCTCTTTTGTCTCTTTCATCATGTTGCTTATCTCTTACACGGTTATCCTAGTCACTGTCCAACAAAGATCATCTGGAGGGATCTCCAAGGCTCTCTCCACATTGTCTGCCCACATCATTGTGGTCCTTGTGGCCTTTGGACCCTGTATCTTTATCTATGTTTGGCCATTCAGCAGTTTTGCAAGCAATAAAATCCTTGCCGTATTTTACACTGTTATCACACCCTTACTCAATCCTATTATTTACACCCTGAGAAATCAGAAAATGCAAGGGGCTATGAGAAAACTACTGTTTCGCCATGTTACATCCATGTGGACATCATAGATTTTAGCTCTATATAAATTTTGTACAGTATGGTAAGATAAATTGAATACATTATGTATAAAATGAACAGATTCACTCTTTCACATTAATCATAATAAATGTAGAAATATTGACACTAAATTACTTTGAGTTCACAGTTAAGACTATTATAACATCACCAATAAGTAGAGATCTACAGCAAAATACACATATGAGAATCTTCAGCATTTGCCCTTCAGACTTTCAATGTATGTTTATTGGTGAATGAATAACTATAGAAACATGACATTCTTCCTCCTGATGAGTATATTGGATATGGATAATTAATGTTGTTTATAAATTTATATTATCAATTATGTGCCATTTATAAATCATGGTTGATGCACTAGGAAAAATTCAGTAAAAGGAAATTTTCAACAGAAAAACAAAGGCAGGTCTTGAAATCAGGTGCTATGATTGCAAGTGTGCATAGACTTTTAAATCTCAAAAAACAAAAATAAAAAAGGAAAATATGCTTCTTTATTCTGTGTAATCTCTTATGCATCTTTACATTGAAAGGACTTTAAATCAAACCAGAACATAATAAACTTAATTCAAATAGATGATGAAATAAAGCAAATTAAAGATATTTGTTATGTTATTTTTCTTATATTTCTAGATAGTAAAAATCCTCACAGTCTCCTGTTATCAAAAACTGCATAATAGATGGGGCTGGGGATTTAGCTCAGCGGTTTGGTGGCCTGCCTTGCAAGCAGAAGGACCTGAGTTCAATCCCCAGTACCAAAAAAAAACTACATAATAGAAAATATTGACTATTTATTAGGTAAAAAAATGTATCCACTGGTGTGTAGGATGATACTACACTTGACAAAATACTGTGTATGATTTCGTATCTGTCAATATAACACATTCAAATTCATAAAATCCTTCTGGCTATATAACACATAAAATTGATAAAATTGTTTAAAATAACATCTATTTAAAATGCCAAATAAAACCTGACATCTGAGATACAGTAGGGAGACTGAACTCCATTTAGGTGGGTAAGACCATTCCTCATCTGGAGAAGGCCATTGCCTAGAGCTCCTACTAACAGCACTTTGATTTTGAGAAACACTGTATATTGGGCTTTGGGATACTGATAGAGATATTGATAGAAGAATTTGCTGAGGATTTAGATAGTGTGTGTGTGGGGGGGGTGTATAAAAAAATTTAGCCTAGACAAAACAGACAGAAAATTAAATATGTCTCAACCTTGATCCTTGGAAGAGATTGAAACAATTGTTTCCATATGAAGCATTTAGCATGGCATGACGTTTTTTTATTATTTATGGGTACATTTTAGGTATACAATATAGTTACATTCATCATTGAGATCTTGAAAATTTACATGATATATCTTGATACTTGCTTTTTCCTCATTCCACTGGCCTCCCTTCACCACCTCCACCTTTCTTTATTTATAAAAATATTGTTTCCATTTTCCTTTATTTTTTCTTTTCCCTTCTTACCTTTCCCCTACTCCAACTTCCCCTACAGCTTTAGACTTTTTTTCCTATGACACAATATCAATTATACACTTTGATCCTTATTTGCACTTTTAGTTTATCACACCAAAGAAACTATTCAGTATTTGCACAAGTGTGTCCTATGAACTCCACTTGAGTATGTACTCAGTGTGCATCCACTTATTTATAAATGACTGTAGTTTCTCATTCTTTATGGCTGAGTTGTATTTCATTTTATTAAAAAAAAAACACACACAGTTTCTTTATCCAGTGTCCAGTTCATGGGCAATTAGGTTGTTTCCAAGTTTTAACTATTACAAACTGTGCCACTATAAACATAGGTGAGCATATATTTCAGTGGTATGATTCTTTTAATTCTTTTGGGAAGATACTCAGCAAGGCAATAGCTAGGTCAAGTGGAAATTCTAATCCTAGTTGTTTAAGTTTCTCCTTATTGACTTCCACAGTGGTTGCACCTTTCCGCACTCCCACCAACAATGCAGAAGAGTTCCTTTCTCCCCACAACTCTTCTAGCATTTGTTTTTGGATAATCTCTTGATAGCAGCCATTCTTTGTGGGGTGAGGTAGAATCTCAATGTTATTTTCATCTGCATATATTGAATGACCAGGGATGTTGAACATTTTTTCTTATGTTTATTTGCTGCTTTTACTTGTTTGAAAAAAGTCTGTTCATTTCAGATGCCTATTTTTTAATTTGGGGGAGCGTGTGTTTTTTTGTTTTTTGGGGTTTTTTGCCTTTTATATATTCTAGATAGTAGCCCTTTGAGGAACAGGTGGTAAAAAAAATTTTCCACACTGTACGTTGTCTCTTAGCACTGTGAGTGATTTCTGTTGCAGTGCAGAAGCTTTTTAAAAACATGAGATAGCTCTTCAGCTGCCTGCCTGCCTGAGATTGCCTGGCAGCGGGTGTGCGACCTCCTGGCCTGTGGGACAACAGACCCAGGAAGGCCCCAAAGACCCCGGAGGGGGTCTCTTAAACTGTCTGCCGCCTGAGATTGCCTGGCAGTGGGCACGCGACCTCCTGGCCTGCTCAACAACAGACCCATGAAGGAAGGTAGCCGCGCGGGTGCCCTTGGAACACACCCACGACCTCCCCCCCCGTTCTCAAAGCTCCTGATTGGGCCAGTCCTTAGACCAATTCTGCAGAGGCATAGGTTCTCATGAAGGGTAGTTTTCTGAGCTCCCAACTTTGAACATCTTTAAAGAAAGGGCAGGGGAAACCTGTAATAGAACTGAGTGGAGTTCAACCCTGAGGGTAAGGAAACTAAAGTTAGGCCTTGTAGATTGTGTTCACTCTCAGTCGTGGGGAACAGCCATTGGCTAGCTGAGACCAGGCGATTTGGTTTTGCATATGGCTGTGCATGTGGTATAATATGAGATCAGAGACAGCCTGAAAGAGGACCTTCAAATTCTTTTTTTTCTCTCTCTTTTTTCTTTTTTCCTCATTCCACCCTAAAATTTCTTTCTTTTTTCTGTCCTCTCTCTCCAACTCAGTCTCTTGCTCCACCATATTGTCCCTCATCTCCCTTTTTATTCCAGCTCCTGACCAACTCAGACTTCTTCTTTTATTATTTTTTGTT
>NW_022900929.1:44233848-44237582 GCF_012274545.1 Fukomys damarensis
AGAATGTCTATGAGTCACTAGAAATTCAAAAGCTAAAATGCAACTATATTAGGAAGATTTAAGTAATACCCAGAAATTAACGGAGGACAACCCAACAATAAAAATAAAAATGAGAAAACACTTAAGCAAGACACAAAAACAGATATCCAGTTCACCAATAGCAAATAGTAGGACAAATGAGGATGAAAAGTCTGATAGTGAACCAACAGGACTCCCTGGACCCATAGCACAGGAGGTAACAAAATTGATCAATCAGGCTCTAGAAAAATTCAAATCAGAAATAATTTCCCAGCTAGCCAGAGAGATGATGAGCAAAATAGAAGTCATGATTCGAGACTCTAGAGCAGAAACTGAGAAAAAAATAGATGAGCTCAAGACTGTGATAGAAGCCATGAAGACTCAGCATAAGAAAGACATGGAAACAATGAATGCCCAACAGAGGAAAGAAATGGAATCCATAAAACAGATTCAAACAGATATCCAGGAGATTAAAAACTCTATTGAAAGTGTACGAAACAGAATAAAAGATTGCGAAGATAGAATTTCAGATATAGAAGATAGGATAGCAGTCAGTGACCGTGAAAAAAGAGGTCTATTAAAAACAGTAAGGGATCATGAGAAATCAATCCAACAACTCCTAGACGATACAAAGAAAAATAACATAAGACTGATAGGAATTCATGAAAAAACAGGAGAAAACACAAATGATATAAAAAAGCTCTTCACAGAATTAATGACAGAAAACTTCCCAAACAGAAGGGAAGAATTAGACATACAGATAAGTGAGGCATATAGAACCCCAACTAGCCACGATCAAAAAAAATCTACACCTAGACATATAATAATCAAGATTCCAGAAATCCAACAGAAAAACAAAATACTACAAGCAGTAAGAGAAAAGAAACAAATCACATGCAAAGGGAAGCCCATTAGAATCACAGCAGACTTTTCAACACAAACCCTTAGGTCAAGGAGAGCCTGGAGTGAGGTATTCCAAGTCCTAAAAGAAAAGAATCTCCAATCTAGACTGATGTATCCTGCAAAACTCTCTTTCAAAACAGATGGGGAAATAAGATACTTCCACGACAAAGAGCACCTGAGAAATTTCATGAACACCAAACCAGCACTACAAGGAATTCTAAACAATGTCTTAGAAAAGGACAATGAAATTCACAATAACATGAGGCCCAACAGACCAAATCAAATAGGTAAGGCAAGAAACTAAAAGGAGATGGGAGAAAAAGTAAAAAGAGTCAACAAAAGGACAAAAACATGACAAGAATAAGTCAAAATATATCAGTTATAACCATCAATGTTAATGGCCTCAATTCACCAATCAAGAGAAACAGATTGGCAGAATGGATTAAGAAGCAAAATCCAACAATATGTTGTATACAAGAAACACACCTAGTACAAAAGGAAGTCCATAGACTGAAAGTAAAAGGATGGAAAACAATTCTCCATGCATCAGGAGCCCAGAAACAAGCAGGGGTTGCAATCTTATTCTCAGATAAAGTAAATTTCACACCAAAACTCATTAAGAGAGACAAAGAAGGACACTGCATCCTTGTAAAGGGAACAATTCAAGAGGAAGTGCTGACAATCATAAACATATATGCACCAAATATAAATGCCCCCAACTATATAAAACAAATATTAAGTACCATGAAAAACCAAATAAGTACTAATACAATAGTAGTGGGGGATTTAAACACCACACTATCACAAATTGACAGATCAACTAGGCAGAAAATCAACAATGAAATAGTAGAACTGAACCAAGCATTGGAACACATGGACTTAATAGACTTTTATAGAGTATTCCACCCCAAAAAATCAGAATATACATTCTTTTCTGCTGCACATAGGTCATTCCCCAAAATAGACCACATGCTGGCTCACAGAACAGGTCTAAATAAATGCAAAAAAAATGAAGTCATCCCCTGTATATTATCAGATCCTAGTGCAATCAAACTAGAGATCAATAGCACCAGAAACTATAGAAACTTCACAAGTACATGGAAACTGAACAACACTCTCCTAAACAATCAATGGATTACAGAGGAAATTAAAGAAGAAATTAGACAGTTTTTGCAAATAAATGAGAATGCCAATACAACATACAGGAATATTTGGGACACAATGAAAGCAGTTCTACGTAGAAAATTCATAACATTGAATGCCCACACTAGGAAAACAGAGCGGGCTCAAATAAACAGCTTAATGATGAAACTTAGACTCCTAGAAAAACAAGAGCAAGAAAAACCCAAAGCTCGAACAAGAGAGGAAATTATAAAGATCCGAGCGAAATCAATGCAATTGAAACTAAGAAAACAATACAAAAAATAAATGAAACAAAGAGCTGGTTTTTTGAAAGAATAAATAAAAACGACAAACCCTTAGCTAACCTTATGAAAAAAAGGAAAGAAAAGGCTGAGATCCATGCAATCAGGAATGAGAAAAGTGAAGTCACAAGAGATCCAAAATAAATCCAGAGGATCATGAACACCTACTTTGAGAACCTGTACTCTAATAAAATGGAAAACACAGAAGAAATAAGCAGATTTCTAGATACTTATGAATTACCAAAGTTGAACGAAGAAGATAAAAACATTTTAAACACCCCAATCACAATCAGTGAAATTGAAAATGTAATTAAAAACTTACCAACAAGGAAAAGCCCAGTCCCTGATGGATTCACTGCTGAATTTTACAAGACATTTAGAGAAGAACTACTACCATTACTCTTCAAACTTTTCAATGAAATTGAAAGGGAAGCTATACTTCCAAATTCATTCCTGGAAGCAAGTATCACTTTGATTCCCAAACCAGGGAAAGATACAACTAAAAAGAAGAGCTACAGACCAATCTCTTTAATGAATATAGATGGAAAAATCCTTAATAAGATACTAGCAAACAGAATACAGAGGATTATTAAGAAGATCATCCACCCTGAGCAAGTCGGATTTATTCCAGAGATGCAAGGGTGGTTCAACATACGAAAGTCAATAAATGTAATACATTATATTAACAAAGTCAAGGACAAAAACCATATGATCCTCTCAATTGATGCAGAAAAAGCATTTGATAAAATTCAACACCCATTCATGATAAAAACCCTCAAAAAATTGGAATAGATGGTCTATACCTCAATTTAATAAAGGCTATCTATGAAAAATCATCAGCCAACACCATATTGAATGGCCAAAAACTGAAAACCTTCATGTTAAAATCAGGAACAAGACAAGGATGCCCACTATCACCACTTCTCTTCAATATAGTTCTGGAAACATTAGCCACAGCAATTAGACAAGAGAAAGAAATTAAAGCAATAAAGATAGGAAAGGAAGAAGTTAAACTATCATTATTTGCTAATGATATGATACTCTACATTGAAGATCCAAAAAACTCCACCAAAAAACTTCTAGACTTAATTGACAGATTCAGTAGAGTATCTGGATACAAGGTGAATACCCAAAAATCAATAGCCTTTCTATACGCAAATAACAGACACACAGAAAAAGAAATAAGGGAAAAAATTCCTTTTACAATAGCATCCAAAAAAATGAAGTATCTAGGAATCAATCTAACAAAAGAAACAAAAGATCTCTACACTGAAAACTACAGCACTCTGAAGAAAGAAATCGAAGAGGATATGAAAAAATGGAAGGATAACCCCTGCTCCTGGGTAGGAAGAATCAACATAGTGAAAATGGCCATACTACCAAAACTGC
>NW_022900929.1:44238696-44255766 GCF_012274545.1 Fukomys damarensis
GAATATTACTCAGCCATAAAGAATGAGAAAATAGATTCATTCATAGGAAAATGGATACATATTGAAGATATACTCCTAAGTGAAATAAATAAGTCACACATGTGTAAATACCGAATAGTTTCCCTGGTGTGAATAATCTGCAACAATGCATAAGATTCTAATAAGATTACTGACATTTAGAAATGGGAAGAAAGGAGCTAAAGGTGTAGGGAAGGTGGGATGGGTAGGTGAAGAGTAAAAAGGGAAAAGAAAAAAATGTGAGAGAATGAAAAGATGAAAATAAAGTGTTTGTAGATGGGGAGGGAAGGAGGGAGTGAAGGGAGGGCAGAGGTAATGGGGAAAAGATGAGAATCAAGACTTGCCATGTAGAGGTACATGATCCCAACAATGAATGTAACTGTACTGTGTACCTAAAATGTACCAATAAACTCAATTAAAGCTGAAAAAAATTAAAAAATAAAAACATGAGATAGCAGTAGTAGATTTTTTTTGTGTGCTAATTCCCATGCTACTGAAGATTTGTTCCTAAAGTCTTTTCCTATGCCAATGTCTTCAAGAGTTCTGCCTAACTTATCTTCCCACAAGTTTAGTGTTTCTGTTTTGATATTTGGATCTTTAATCTGCTTGAATTTTAGTTTAGTGCTTGGGGAAAGGTATGGGTCTAGTTTAGTGTTTGGAAATTTGAAATCCAATTTTTCCAACACCATTTATTGCAGAGGCTATTGCTCATCCAATGAGGATGGTTGGCTCCTTTGTCAAAGATGATGTAGCTGAGTATTTCTGGAGTTGTTCCTGCATCTTCTAATCTATTCCACTGATGCTATCGCTTCTCGGCCTTTTGGCTAAGATCAAGTGTATTCCACTGATGCTTAGGTCTGTTTTTTCACCAGTACCATGCTGTTTTATCACAGTGGCTTTGTAGTATAGTTTCAGATTGGGGATTGTGATACCACTTGCCATATCTATTGACTAGGATGGCTTTTGCTATTCTAGATATCTTCTGGTTTCAAATGAATTTTTGTATTGTTTTCTCTTGTTCAGTGAAATATACTATTGGTATTTCAATGGGGATTACATTGAATCTGTTTAGCAATTTTGGAAGTATGGCTATTTTTACTGTGTTGGTTCTTACTACCCAGGAATGGGGGGGTCTTTCCATTTTCTTCTTTGATCTCTTTTTTCAGCATATTGTAGTTTGCAGTGTGGAGGTTTTTTGCTTCGTTGGTTAGACTGATTCCTAGATATTTCATTTTTTTGGATGCTATTGTGAAAGGAATTGTTTCCATAATTTCTCTATCAATGATTCTGTTATTTGTATACGAGAAGTTTTGTTGATTTTTCAGTATTTACCTTGTATCCAGCTACTCTTCTGAATCTATCAATTAAGCCTAGAAGACATTTGTTGGAGTTTTTCAGGTCTTCTATGTACAGTATCACATTGTCAGCAAATAATGACAGTTTAACTCTGTCCTTTCCTACCTTTATTGCTTTTATTTCTAAAGTATGTAGTATATTTTCAAGTTGGGCATTGTGATACCCCCTAACTTCTCTTTATTGCCTAAAACTGCTTTTGTTATTCTAGGTCTCTCCTCCTTCCATATGAATTTTTGTATTGTTTTCTCAAGGTCTGTGAAGTAGGCTGCTTGGTTTTCATTTGGGATTGCATTGAATGTATATAATAGTTTTGGAAGTATGGACATTTTCACTATGTTGACTTTTCCTACCCAAGAGCAAGGGATGTCTTTCCATTCTGTGATTTCCTCATCAATCTCTTTTTTCAGAGAGCTGTAGCTTTCGCAGTAGAGGCCTTTGATTTCTTTTGTTAGGTTGATTCCTAGGCATTTAAATTTTTTGGATACTATTTTGAAAGGAATTGATTGTCCATACTCCCTCAGTGAGTCTGTTTTCCTTGTACAGAAGAGCTATTGAGTTGTTTGTGCTAACCTTGTATCCAGCTACTTTACTGAATTTGGTTATTAAGTCTAGAAGACGTTTGATGAAATTCTTGGGGCTGTCTATATCTCAAGTCATCTGCAAGTAATGACAATTTGCCTTCATCCTTTCCTATCTTCATTCTTTTAATTTTTTTTCTCTTGTCTAATTGGTGTGGCTAATGTTTCCAGAACTCTATTGAACAGGAGTGGTGATAGTGGGCATCCTTGTCTTGTTCCTGATTTTTAGCATGAAGGATTTCAGTTTTGGGCCATTTAGTATGATATTGGCTGCTGATTTTTCATAGGTAACTCTTATCAAGTTGAGACCATATATTCCAATTTTCTGTCGGGTTTTTATCATGAATGAGTGTTGGATTTTTGTCAAATGCTTTTTCTAGATATATTGAGATAATCATGTTTTTGTTCTTTGCTTTATTAATATAGTGTATTACATTTATTATTTGTATGTGTAGAAGCACCCTTGCATCCCTGGGATGAACCCAACATAGTCAGTGTTTATGAGTGTATGATCTTTGTGGTGATCACTGGCATTCTATTTGCCAATATCTTTTTAAGGATTTTTGCATCTTTGTTCATTAGTGAGATCGGCCTATAGCTCTCTTTTTCAGTTGGGTCTTTGTATACTTTGGGGATTAAGGTGCTGCTTGCTTCCAGGAATGAATTTGGTAGTATTGATTCCCTTTCAATTTCACTGAAGAGTTTAAATAGTAGTGGCAGTAGTTTCTCTCTAAATGTCTTGTAGAATTCAGCAGTGAAGCCATCAGGGTTTGGGTTTTTCTTTATAAATCTTCTATTTTATTTTCAATTTCATTGATTGATATTGGGTGATCTAGAATTTTTAGGTCATCTTTGTCAACTTTGGTACTTCATATGAATCAAGGAATCTGTCCATTTCTTCTGTATTTTCCATCTTATTGGCATATAGGTTCTTAAAGTAGGTATTGATGATCCTCTTGATTTCTGCTAGGTCAGTTTTAGTCTCACCCTTTTCATGCCTAATTGAATGGATTTGGGCCTTTTCTTTCATTTTTTTTTTCCATTGAGTTTATTGGTACATTTACAGAAAACAGGTTGGCTAAGTGTTTGTCAATCTTATTTATTATTTCAAGGAACCAAATCAGCATCACTGATTTTTTTATTGTTCTTTTATTCTCCATTCCAGTAATTTCTGCTCTGATCTTTATAATTTCCTCCCTTGTAGGAACTTTGGGTCTTTCCTGCTGTCCTTTTTCTAGAAGCTTGAGCTTAAGCATCAGGTTGTTTAACCAGACTGACTCTTTTCCTGGTACACATATTTAGTGCTATAAATTTCCTTTGTAAGACTGCTTTCATTTTGCCCCATAGATTCTGATATGTTGTAATGTCATTGTCATTTAATTGTAAGAACTATCTAATTTCTTCTTTAATATCCACTGTGGTCCATTGGTTATTTGTGAGTGTGTTGTTCAATTTCCATGTGTTTGTGAAATTCTAGTAGTTTCTTTTACTATTAATCTCCAATTTCATCTCACTATGGTCTGAAAATATTCAGGGAATCACTTCAATTCCTTTGTACTTACTTAGACATGTTTTATGAGTGAAAATGTGGTCTATTTTTGGAGAACAACCCATGTGCAGCTGAGAAGAACATGTATTCTGATTTTGTGAAACACTCTCTAAACATCTGTTAAGTTCATTTGTTCAAGAGGCTGATTGACTTCTAGTATTTCATTGTTTATTTTCTGTCTAGTAGATCTATGTATTTGTGACAGTGGGGTATTGAGGTCCCCCATTACTATTGTGTTAGTGCTTATTCAATTTTTCATGTCTGTTAGTATTTGTTTTATATAGTTGGGTGCACCAGTGTTTTGTGCATATATATATTTAAGATTGTCATCTCTTCATCTTGATTGCTCCCTTTACAAGGCTGTAGTGTCCTTTTTTGTCTCTTTTGATCATTGTTGGTTTGAAATCCATGTGATCTGCAAAAAGGATAGCTACTCCTGCTTTTTGTGGGGAGGTTCCTATCTCACGGACTATTCTTTTCCACCCTTTTACTTTCAGTCTATGAGTTTCTTTTTTAATTACATGTGTTTCTGGTACGCATTGTATTGTAAGATCTTTCTTCTTGACCAATTCTGCCAATCTGTTTCTTTTGATTGGTGAATTGAGACCGTTGACGTGGATGGTTATAACTGATATATGTTGACCTATCCTTGTTATGTCTTTTTCTTTTTGTTGGATTCTTCCCCTTTGCAATTAATTTCTTGTCATGCCTGATGGATTCTTTCTGCTGCTCTTCCTGGGGTATTTTCCTCCTTGTCATTTCCTGGGATATTGTCTAAAATTTTTTGGAGTGCTGGTTTGGTATTCATGAAGTTCCTACGGTGTTCTTTGTCATGAAAGTATATTATTTATCCATCAATTTTGAAAGATAGTTTTGCAGGGTACATCAATCTGGGTTGGAGGCTATTTTCCTTTAGGGCTTGAAATACATCACTCCTAGCTCTTCTTGTCTTGAGGGTTTGTGTTGAGAAGTTTGCTGTGATTCTAATAGGCTTTCCTTTACATGTGATTTGTTTTTCATGTGTCTTCTAAAGTCTTAGAAATTACTCCTGATTCCTCTTTCATGCATCGTATCTATCAGTAAGTCCAAATGCCCTGACTATGAAAAACCATGTCAATTTCTCTTGTTCCTCTTCCTATCACTACCTTCTAGACTCCCTCAGGCTAAAGATGACCTGATGCTTTTAAATCTCCATATTGTCCCTAAATTTGGAGTTATCACCTTCCAATCCATTCTTCACAAATATTTAGAGTGACTTTCAGATCACACCTATCTTCATTATAATTGCACACCACAGATAATGACCAAATGCTTTGTCTAGATAACATCTACCTGTCTCTTCTGCTGCCCTACAATTTTCCTTATACTTTGCGCACCTTGCTCTCACTACTGTGGCTTTCTTTTGGGTCTCAAGTACCAGCTCTTTCTCTATGTGTAGTTTTGTTTCCACTCTACTTAGTCACTTGGGCTCAGGTTTAGTTTCTTCTCCTCAGAAGGACTCTTTAAACAACACCCTCCTGCTTCCATTCACGCTTCACCATGTCACTCTGTTATAGTCTTTCTTCATCTGGCATTTTACTATTTTCTTTGCTCTTTACCTCTTTCTTCCACTAGGCTTTCAAAACCCCAAGACCACAGATCTCATTTCATATATTACACTCACTTCCAAATATTTCAACTATAAAGCAAACCATTCAAAGGGTAGACACTCAAAGCTGTTTGTCATATAAAGAAATACATTTCCAATATCTTCTTCAGGGAAACATTTGAGGATGTTTGCAACATTTTCTCAAGAAGTAGAATTGCCACATGTAGATCTCAGACTGCAGTCTCATCTTCTGAGCTCTACTCTCCAGCTATGTTCACCATGACTGAAAGCCTTGCATAATAAAATGATTAACTTCAAAAATAAAAAATAAAAATAAACTGGTTAACTTCAGTCTGATGTACATCTGTTAAAACACACAGGCTTGCACACAAATGCATGCCTCTCTTAATGGTGTGAAATCGTCTAAATTGATAAAGTAGATGGTTGTGTTGAGGATGGGCTACTTTGGGATTACTAATGTTATTTCTTTTAACTTATTGTAAAGCACTGTAGTACATTCTGTGTGCTGAGATCCCAGTAAAGTCTCTTACTGCATAAAAAAATTCTCTAAAATAAACAAAAATGAAAACAAAAACAAAATATTTTGTGTTTGCAAGCTCACTCTCTCTCTCTGCATGTATGTGTGTGTGTTTGTGTGTGTCTCTTCCTGTGTTTTCCTCCCTTCCTCCTTCTCTCTAGTTTCTTTGTCTTTTCACGTGACTCTAGTAACATCCATTACTGCTCTTTCATCTTTGCTCCATGGCTATCTTTCCATTTGTTTTCTCCAACCTCCTCAAGTAATCCTCTATTTGTAACTTTCTCTTTTAGAGGGATTTATGTGGCAATACACTTTCACAGAAGAATGATGGTATATATTCAGATTTATTTATTTTAAGCACAGACTCTAATAGGAAAAAAACTGCTAAGAATATTGTCTTCCTCTCTTTACCACTTTCATTC
The DNA here is from genome assembly GCF_012274545.1 of Fukomys damarensis. Taxonomy (NCBI): domain Eukaryota; kingdom Metazoa; phylum Chordata; class Mammalia; order Rodentia; family Bathyergidae; genus Fukomys; species Fukomys damarensis. The sequence continues at coordinate 44,244,746 of NW_022900929.1, forward strand.
ACTTTTCATTGTCTCCTAATGTACCTTTGGCTGAACTGGGAATAAACTTATATGAATGCATATGTGACTAGATTGTATTTATTTTGTAAAATTAAGGATTGTTATTTCTATTTTAATGTCACTGAAGAACGTCATCTTTCATTTAATGTATAACAAGGAAGAGATATTTATGATTAAACATTTTTCTTACATATATTTATTTAATTGAGAAGCAGAAAATAGTGCATGGGCCACATATAACAAAAAACAAATAGCTACTAATAAAAGATCACAACAAACTTTTTATTTTATTTGAGAGGATACAGGCCTAACCTGGCCTATACTATAAAAGGAAGGGTCTATTACTTAAGGACACTTATTCTTGAAAATCTTTTTTGGTATAACATTTTGTCAGAACCTTCTACATCAAAATACGCAGGTGCTAACCACTTAGCTTAGTGGCATTTTTAATTTCTTATTTAAAATAATTGGCTTCTTGGTACACATAAATTTTATAATAACCAAGCCAAATATTCCTCTATCTTACTTTTGTCTTTATACCCAATAAGCATAAATGTCATTCTATTATTCATTTCACTAAAATAATATCACATTCAAAATCCTAACACAATCCAATGGGGTTTTAACTACTTCATATTTTGATTAATTAATATTTACAATGATTTTCTTCTTTATCTGCCTCTAGTTGACATTCCATGAATTCCCACCAGAAATTCTCTACAAGCTCACTGTTGTTTCAAATCCCAGGGCACATATTTTATTTAATCACAAATTAGAAGGGAAAATTTCAGAATTTATTGCGGTCCAAGATAAAAGCATACATTTAAGGATGCCTTAAATAATCATTTGATTTTTTTTTTTCATCAGCTAGAAGTCACTTATTTGACAGAAGCTTTGGACTCCTGGAAAGGTCATATGTTTAGTCAACCTTCATATATAAAATAAGTAGAGAAAAAGGAGAAATAGAAAGCATCATACTGGTCATCTAGGACACCTGCTGCCTTGAAACTTATAGTCAGAGAAAAATGCAGAAATTAAGATTGAGCCTTAAAGTTTTTACCCTATGCTTCAAATATACTTCCTGCCAGACATGATCCTCATTATTATTCTAAAGAAGCTAAAATTTTTAATTTCATTACAAATGAAAACTGGAAAAATTCAATAGCTCTGTGAAATTTGCCACCTGGGTTTGAATGCCAGTAATAAATAGGTAACTCAATTTGATTCTCATCCTAAATCATACATACATAGAAGGTGGAATTAGCAATCACAATTGAGTTGCAGGTGTACTTTAATGCTTTTTCATATTTGTAAACCTACACTGAGCTGCTATGAGATTCTTTTTGCATTGATGGTAGAATACAGCTATGCTAAGTGTTAGGGTTCCTAATATAAGAATAACTTGGTTACCAAAATTTAGAGCTAGATGAGAAAAACTTTATATCAATGCTTCTTTGAATGCACAAATTCATACCCTAGAAATTTCTCAGATTGAGCAGCCACTATATTTTCTGTATTTAATCCTAGGCCATGAAAAAAGATCTGCACACATATTTCCATTTGCTTCTTTTACTAGAATTATCTAGTCACTGAATGTTTTCCATCTTAGTTCATTTTAAATAGACGTAGTTTAGCTATTAATCATCTTACTTCATCTTTGTATCAACCCAGAGGAACAGAAAAAGTGGATATATATTTCTCTTCCATAAGTTAGACTAAATAACTTTCCTAAATATATACAATTATTTTATTGTTGAAACTGTAGCTTGATTTCTAACAAATCCTAATAATGAATATTTCTATTGCATTAGCCACATTTTCTCAAGCCTTAGAATATTTAAGAATTAATATTTAGGGATTGTTTCATTTAAGCATTATAAAACTTTCCTGGCTAATACTTTTGTAATTCAATAAAAATTGTATATAAATGTTCATCAGTATTACCATCCATCAAATATATTCAATTTATTTCATTCAAATATACATTTTTCACAATTTTTAGAAACAGATAACAGTCTATTTCAGTAATTGAAAATATAGAATTAATACAATATTGAAAACACTCCCATTTGGAGGCTTTTCCTAAATTCATCATGTTGACAGGAGTAAAATTAATCAATTCATTTTTAACAAGTTAGAAACAAACAAAATATATGAGAGATTGTGAAGTTATTATAAAGTGATTTGGATTGAGGAAGCTTTGAAGAAGTTAGTATTCAAGAAGAAAACTCCACACGAAAGGCTGAGGTAAGCATTTTAGATTTGTAGAGTCCAAACACTTAGGGACATCCATTGTGTTCACTCTACTTTAAATGGTAAAGCAATCCACTGTCTCAGAATCAATAGAAGGATGAAGATTTAGTACAAGGAAGTTGTATATACTAGAGGACAATATGAATAATTCATAAGATTAGGAAATACATAGACAAATGAGACGAGTGAAGAGGATAAAAAATGGAACAGAAAAGGAGAAAAACAATGGATAGTTATTTATTTTGCATTTTAAAATATTTTAGTACATCACTGCAATACATAATTAGATTCATTGTGGGGAGCTGGTAATGTGGATACCTATTAAATCTTTTCACTTCTTCTTTTTCTCTTCTTTTTCCCCTATCCCTCCATCTCTAGATCTCCATCCCATCAGCAAAATATGTCTCCATAGTTTCCATTTGCTGCTTAAATTATTTATATTTTGTATTTATTATATAAGACAGACCATATGATATTCAACCTTGCATGCCTGTATGATTTCACTTAACATTATGGTCTCGAGGTCCATCCAGGTTCTCACCAAAGACTTACATTTCTCCTACTTTATCATAATAAGTTTAAAAGAAGAAAACATGTTCATTCTTTTATTTATCATTTGCAGGTGGGAGAAAAAGTAAATTCATTTTGAATTTTTAAGAAAAGCAATTTCTTTATTTTTCTCATCTTTCAAATGTGTATATTAATATGTATGTTCTGCCTAACCAAGTATTTCTACTAGCCTTTAATTCTAATAGTTGAAATACTCAAAATCTTTTCCATATACTAAGTATTGCACTCTATAAAAATCCATAATTTGTCTGAGATATTAGGTAAAATATTGAGACTCAGTGAGGATTTATCTGAATTTAAGGAAATGCTGTAGAAAAGAGATTGGGGACCCAGCCAGTGGTATAACTGGAGGAATACCTCTAAATTAGCTGAAATGTATCAATTTTGCCTGAGATTTTGATAACCTGTTTAGAGTAAGGATGCACAAGGGAAGCAAAGAAAAGCAATGTGATGGAAACTTGTTATTCAAAAATTCAGCATATAGACAGAAGGATCACACCCAGGAACTATGGATTCTCTAGGAACTAAAGGAAAGAATTAACCGAAAAAATCACTTTGTTCTGTGGGGCAAGAAAATAAATAAAGAGCAAGTACTCCAAAAATTAGAAACTGTTTACCATCTCTAACAACAAAAACAAGCCAACAATAAGAACAATTTTGATAATGGTTGTTTTCCTTTAATCAAGAAACTTTTAATGTAATGAAAGAAAATTATGTAAGGTCTTACTGAGTCACATATATACAAACTTATATGTCATTGTTTATAAAACAGAGTTAGATTAATAGCATGTAAATGAGGCATTAGGAGGAAGAAGAATTAACTTAGGAAGCAGAGTTATGGACATGAGTTGTAATAACCGATGGTATTTGGGGGCACAGCAAATCTTTTTGAATTAGAGGTGGCTCTATTAAACTGACAAAATGTTTACAATAGGTAACCATTTTAATTTGTCATTATTCATACTAAGGAGTGATGGAGACAGAGAACAGCACAGTGGTAACAGAATTCATCCTCTACGGTTTGACCCAATCTCAAGATGCTCAACTCCTGGTCTTTGTTTTAGTCTTAATTTTCTACCTCATCATCCTCCCTGGAAATTTTCTCATCATTTTCACCATAAGATCAGACCCTGGACTCAATGCCCCACTCTATTTCTTCCTGGGGAACTTGGCCTTCCTAGATGTCTCCTACTCCTTCATTGTGGCTCCCAGGATGCTGGTGGACTTCTTCTCGGAGAAGAAGGTGATTTCCTACAGGTGCTGCATCACTCAGCTCTTTTTCTTGCACTTCCTTGGAGTAGGAGAGATGTTCCTTCTCGTTGTGATGGCCTTTGACCGCTACACTGCCATCTGTCGTCCTTTACACTATTCAACCATCATGAACTCTAGAGTCTGCTATGCATTACTGTTGGCTCTGTGGGTCGGGGGCTTTGCCCATTCCATTGTACAAGTGGCCCTTATTCTGCACTTGCCTTTCTGTGGCCCGAACCGGCTGGACAACTTCTTCTGCGATGTGCCGCAGGTCATCAAGCTGGCCTGCACCGATACCTTTGTGGTGGAGCTCCTGATGGTCTCCAACAGTGGCCTGCTGACGGTTCTGTGTTTCCTGGGACTTCTGTCTTCCTATGCCGTCATCCTCTGCCGTGTGCAGGGCCAGTCCTCTGAGGGGAAGAAGAAGGCCGTCTCCACATGCACCACCCATATCATCATCGTGTTTCTCATGTTTGGTCCTGCCATTTTTATCTACACTCGTCCCTTCCGGGCTTTGCCAGCTGACAAAGTGGTCGCTGTCTTCCACACGGTCATCTTTCCCTTGATGAACCCTGTGATTTATACACTTCGCAACCGGGAAGTGAAAGCTTCCATGAGAAAGTTGTTAAGTCAGTGCAACATTTGTTAAATTGAATAGAAAGAAATATTAAAGCTAAAAATAAGGACATTCAATCATAATTAAAAATCGTATTACTTCATTCATGCACTAAATGTATCAGTCATTTACAAAACCCTATATTTATTAAGAATTTCTAATTTTCAGTCTCTATCCTACACATGGAATGAGACAGGTAAAAATACAGTTCTCTTCAGATTACATATGAGAGGATTTACATAGGTAAAATTATTAGGATAAAAAGCCAGAGGAAATGTTCTCAAGTAGGTAAAAATAGTGTTGTGCCAGATATTAAATAGGGAGATAGTAATTATGTAACCTTTGTTTGTCAGGTAAAGTCTTCTGACCCAAATCCACTGGTCTTGTGCTGTTTAGATGTTACCAAAATGATTTGAAAGTAGTGACTATGCAATAATCTGGAAACAAAAATTCTATGCAAAAAAAAAAAAAAAAGACTGGTACAAATACCAAAGAATTTCTGAGTTGCTGTACTGGAATGAAAGTGTGCACCAGGCAAGAACTGAAAGTGGAGAGTACAGGAGGACAACTCTTGTAGAGAATTTCAGGCTATAGTACGAAATTCAGCTCATACAGAAATTAAAGCAGAGTAAGGCATCAAACTGAAGAGTAAATGTCAATGTTTTTACTTGTTTTAAGGTAAGAGACTCAAGAATCTGGAGAAATGATGACATTACTTAGTATAAAGCATCATAAGATCATGATTTTAATGGATACTTAAAGAATTACTTATTTTCCTAAATTTGGTTTTCTAGAATCACAGAGCTGCAATTGGTAGATTCAGTAACACCTCCTTAGTTGTAGCAGTCAAAAGTATCTCCATGTACTGCAAGGATCCTTTGGAGGGAAAGTTTGTCTCCAGTTGACACAACTAGGATTAAGGTGATTAAGGTCCAGTATTGATTTTAGAGTCAGATGATGAACCTTATTTTGCAAAATAATATGATATAGAGCCTACAGAACTTATTCATTTTAATAACAATATCCAGAAATTAATTCAAATTACTGTGAATATCAGAAAAAAATGAAAATCTTATCTAAATATAAGAGAAAATCAGGGATATACTCAGAGACTATGCACAACATGAAAATAAATAGTACTGATATCAAAATAAGAATGATTGACATATTGAAGATAGCAGTAGAAAATCAGGAGCAAAAGCCTAAATGAATGTCTTTAGGAGGTGGAAATCACAAAATAGTCAAATAAAAATGTTATCAATTAAGAGTGCATAAACTTAAATTGTATTATATGAGTTTAAAATTATGTGAGACAGATGAAAAATGAACTAGAAATTAAGTTGATAAAAATATTTCAATTGAAATGCAAATTTAAAAAGGAAGAGATACAAGAAGAGCATTAGAGATAGGTAAATATAATGGAAACAACGAGTTCATTTTTAATTGAAGTCCAAGACCAAAGAAACAGAGGGTCAGATGGATACATAGAAAGAGAACTTTCAAAAACGGACAGAAGATACGACATATAGCAAAACTGTGACCCAGAGCACAAGAACAAAAATAAGCCAAAAGAACCACTACCAGACACCTAAACACAGTGATGAAGGTAGAAGCTTATCTAAACCTGCTGGAATGAGGGAATGTGCTGATTTAAAAGAACAGTAATAGAAACAGCTCTTCTCCTAAAATAAACGTGGCCATCATAGGGCAATTCCAAGTTCAAAGAAAAAGGAAATATGTACCACAAATTTATATGTTTTTTAAGTCTTTCTACTGAAAGTGAAATAAAGACACCTTCAGAAAAACAAAAACTAGAAAGTTTTTCATCCAAACATATATACTAAATATATTAGCAGCAGATCTCTGGATAAGATTAAGCAATCATGATGGGAAATACTATGTTCAAGGAAACAGTACAGAGCAAATAAACTGTCAAACAACTTACTACATTTAAATATGTGAATAATGAATGTTGAATGTACAGAAATATGTTTACCAAATATATATACACAATGCTATATATATAGTGCAAATGTACATATAGTGATACTGTGTGAACACATATATAACTAAATACATATATTGAATAATATTCATGCACAATAAAAGATATGTTACAAAAGGAATTTAAGTGTTAAATGATTCTAGAATAGTGAAAATGTTAGTAAAATAATGAGGTTGGATTTCTGTATGTCAAAGATATATTGTACATGTTAAATGTACCAATAAGTAAAATTTTTAAAAAGAAAAGCAAAGATATATGTTACATCCTGTAAAAAAAACTTTAAATTTATTAGTAAAAAGAATTATAACTATTCAATTTAGAAATATTTTTTAAAATGATTATACACAGGAATACATTAACAAAAAGAAGATAAAGTGCATCAAATAGAAAATATATCTGGAGAAAATAAAATATACATGATTGTGGTGGTTGATTGATTGTCGCAACTTGAGAAGTTTAGTTAAGAGAAGTTTAGCAAATCAGCTCAGCAATACCCACTCTAGGGCGTGGAATACCCACTCTAGGGCAGTTCTTCGGCTGGATGATATAAAGAGGAAATAAGGAAGGATAGATCTGCTTCTGTTTCTTCTGAGGAGATCCACACTTCATCTTCACCTTGGAATTCCTCTCCTGATTTCCAGCACAGACTTCGGCTTGTGGCATGGATCCTTCAGCCTTCCGGTGCAGACCCATCGGCCTCCTGATACAGACTCGCATGGGACACTCCAGTGAGCTCCAGACCTGCTACTAAATCCTTCAGTCTCCACTGTGCAGACCCTCTGGACTCTTCCTCATCTCACTCTGCAGGTGGCCACTGGAAGCCAGTCTTGTAAATACATATATATATTTGCATATATTATGTTATATCTGATTCTCTGATGAGTACTGACTGAGGCAACCATACGGTGTGAAAATAAAAATTCCAAACTTCATTCAGAAACTCACTAAAAAATGAATGACTTCAACTATTTAATAAATAGAAAAAACTTGATAAAAAGGAAAAGTAATAAAATAACAGATATTCCTTATTGTTCTTCAATTGCATATTTGAGCATTTTCTTATTCACAAAAGATCAGCTCTTTTCCATTTTCTGACATCCTCTTCAATTTCATTTTTCAGAGTAGTGTAAGTTTCAACATAAGATCTTTTACTTCCTTTGTTAGATTGATTCCTCAGTATTTTGTTTTTCTTCAATGCTATTGTGAAAGGTATGGTTTCTCTGCTGTCTTAGTGATTTTGTCATTTGTGTACAGGAATGTTATTGATGTTTATGTGTTAACTTTGTATCCAGCCATGCTACCAAATTTGGTTATTAAATCTAGAAATCTTTTGGTGGAGTTCTTGGGGTCCTCTATGTAGAGTAGTACCATGTCGTATGCAAATAGTGACCATTTAACTTCATTTCTTATCTTTAGTCCTTTTATTTCTTTCTCTTGTCTAATTGCTCTGACCAGTGTTTCCAAAACTATATTAAGTAAGGGTGGTGACAGTGGATATCCTCGTCTTGTTCATGATTTCAGAGTGAAAGCTTTCAGTTTTTGACCATTTAATATGATGTTGGATGTTGGTTAGTCATAGATGGCTTTTATCAGATTGAGATTAAAGACCATGTAACCCTAAGCGTAACTTATATTCAACTGTCTTGTATAATCTGTAAATTTATATTACAAAAAATAAAAGACTGGGGAAAATCGATCAGTGGACACTGTATTTCACTCAGATTTGCAGGAGGACTTTCAATGTGCTACTGCACAACAGGATGATTATGGATGATGATGATGTACTACTTAGTTCTGAAAGCTAAAAAGAAAATTCTGAAAGTTTTCTCCATAAGTGAAAGATAAATGAGGAGACAAATAAGTTTAAGCAGGTTTAAAAATTATACAAGGTATTGATGTGTACTGGTAAGATATTAGTTGCTCTTAAAAAACATTTAAATAAAAAATGTAAAACAGGAAAAAATGTCAGCTGTGCATCAACATTTGTGATGATTTGCAGTAATCTGATGATGGGCACAGAAAAATGAACAAAATACTGAATCACCCTCAGGAGTCATTCTCAGCTGAGATGGTACAGAGTGACACTCTCTGTTCTTGTTTTACTTTCTCATACTGTAAACAAGGATTGTTTTCTCAATGTATTTAAAGATATGTTTTCTTTTTTAATTAATTTTATTGGTGCACTTTTGATATGCATAATGATCACATTCATCATAGGTAATTTATATCCCGTACATAATATATCTTTATTCTTGCTTTTCCCCTTTCCCCCGCCCTCCCTTCAACACTTCTACTCATCATTTGTAAAAGCTTTGTTTCCATTTTTCCTTCTATTCTCTTTTTTTTCCAATTTGCTTTCCTTTCCTCGCTGCCCGCTTCCCGTCCATTGTTCCCCTTCCTATTTGAACATTTTCTTCCTACTTTACAATATCTATCATCTATTTGAGTGAAAGTAAGGATCAAACTATGTTTTCTATATTTTTGTACTTATTATTGGTGACTCTGTTGATTAAAGTGCCCCATCCTAGAGATAAAGTGCTAATATTGCTAAACAAAAGAAGGCTGTGATGTGCTTTCTGAAAAAAAAAAAAAAAGTAGAATTCAGTTTCAACGGTTGTTCATTCTGATACAGTGCAGATTCCAGAGAGGTCAATATTAACTAAGTTATCTTTGCACAGATGCAGAAATAGCTAAATAATATTGATTGTTTGATGAAAATATTGAGACCAGAAGTTTTCAGAAAGATATGGTGTTTCCTCTTGGAGGAATGACTCAGCTTTTGTTAATCTGATGTCTGGGTTTAGATTATAGAACATTAGTACCAATAACAAGGACTGATTCTACTGACCAAATGAAAGATATCTTTATCATGGTAGTACTAGAATAAGTAGAGCTAATGTAATAGAAAGTATTAATGTTCAGCAGCAAATTACATGATAACTGAAAGAGAAAGCCACAAAAGAAATATTACAATCTTGAATTTGATGAACGCTAAAGTTTCTATTTTCTGGAAGATTATATAAATTGGTGCTTTTTCTTCCCTTGGTTTTTTGGAGAATGGAAAGAGATCTTATTATACTAGAAGTTTGCTTGATGGAAGTTTTACAACACTGAATCCAATACATTTAAACATATATACAGGTTAGGTATTTCTCCATAGTAAGTTTTAGAAGCGCTTAGATTTCAAAAAATTATCATACTTAATCTAAGCTGTTGCCTTTATGTTCACAGATGTTTGAAAATCCCACATTACCCTTTTCATAACTAAGATGTTAGTAATGTCCCCCTTTTCAATTTTCATTCTGGATTCTCATAGTTTGATATACTCTCTTTTTCCACTCTGCATTTTTGCTCAGTCTACTAAAAAACTGCTAATTTCAATTTTCTCCTTTTTTGTTTGCAATTTTCTCATATATTCCTTTTTTCTTCAATTTCCTTAATTCTGCTTCCTATAAATTGATTTTTGTTTTTAATTATAAGGCAGTCTTTCAACTTGATATTTTGTATACTTTATTTTTACTGTGTGCATTCAATGCTATAGATTCATTTGTATGTACTAATTTAGGTACAGTACATTGCCAAATTAAGAATTGATCATTTTTCAGAAAAAGTTCATATGCATGCATATATACATACACTTATACATATATGTATACAGATGTATATGTCATATATAGCCTTAACTATGTTTCTACAAAATTATTACAGCTAATAAATTCATTAAAGAAAATCAGAAGAAAAATATCTCTGGGTTTTTACATGTTAATGAACTTCTTTAAAAAGATTTAAAATTATCTTTTCATAAACAGCTTTTATATTTTCTTTATTAATATCTAATTGTATTACACTGAAATAAAAAATTCAAAATAAAAAAAGAAACTGAGAAACAATCCTATTTAGAAGACCATCAAAGTGAATAAAATACTTAGAATAAATTTAACCAAGGAATTAAAAGATCTGTACACTAAAGAGTACAAGCATTCATTAACAAAACTGAAGAAGATATAAATACATGGAAAGATATCAAGTATCTGTGCATCGCAAAACTTTATATTTTTAGTGTCCTGCCACATACCAACAGCAACAGATTCAATGCATTCCTTATGAAAATTATCATGTTTTTCATTAGTATAGGAAGAAATCATAAAAGTCACATTAAACTACAAAAGTCCCTTGATGATCAAAGCAATCTTGAGCAAAAAGAACCAAGCTAGCCAATTAAAAATATAATACAAATGGAAAGGGGATTTAGCTCAATAGTTCTGGTGCCTCCCTCACAAGCGTGAGGACCCAAGTTCGATCCCTAATGCCCCCAAACAAATATAT
>NW_022900929.1:44255791-44289843 GCF_012274545.1 Fukomys damarensis
ATATATAATACAGAGCTACAGTAATAAATTCAGCATGGTTCTGTCCTAAAAATAAACATAGGTCATTGGAACATAACAAGGAACCCAGAAATAAATCAAAACATTTCCAATCAAGTGAGTTTTGACAAGAGCATCAGTAATACACAGTGAGGAAGAATAGTCCTTTAACAAGTGGAATTAAGAAATCTAAATGACCACACAGACAAGCAGCAAACCCAGACTCCTATCTCCCACTGCAGACAAAAAACAGCTCAAAATAAATTAAACATATAAACTGTAAAATTAATAGAATAAGACATAGAAAATCTTCCATGACATTGTCCTCAACAATTTCTTCAAAGTAACCTTAAATACTCCAGAGACAAAAGCAAGTTTAGGTAATTGATCTTGGCATCAAAGTAAAAAAGAAATCTGCATCACAAAGAAAGGACAAAGTGAAGAAAATTTCCAGCTATGAGCAGAAGCTATTGACAAAGCACATATTTGATAAGGGATTAATATCCTAAATGTGTAACTATTTCAAGAAACTCAATAGTAAGAAAAAAATAACTCATTAAATGTTGTCAGAGGTCTTGAGTGGCCATTTCTCTAATGAGGACACAAAATAGTCAACAGATACATGGAAAATTGCCCACATCCTTGATCATCAGGAAAATGCAAGTAAAACCTCAACGTGATGTCACCTTACACTTGTTAAGATGGCTATCAGGAAGATGAAAGTGACAAGGGTGGCTATGATGTGGAGGAAGGTGTGCCTTTGTACAAGCATTATGGGAATGTAAATTAATTCAGCCATTAGGGAAAAGAGCATGGAGGTTTCTCAAAAATGAAAACCAGAGCAGCCATAAGATTCATTTATTCAGATACATATGCAAAGGTAGTGAAAGCACGTGTTGAAGATATACGTGACATTTTATATTTATGCAGCACTATTTACAATTGTTAAAATTCAGATCAAATTAAATGTTGATCAACAAATGAACAAATAAAGCAAGTGTGGTATTTATACACAGTGGAACATTATTCAGGATTAGAAAGATGAAATCCTGTCATCCATTACAACAAGGACAAACATGGGCCGGGGATTTAGCTCAGTGGTTCCACCCTCTGCCTTGCAAGTGCAAGGTCCCGAGTTTGATCCCCAGTACCAAAACAACAAAAACAAAAAGGGAAACAACATGGATGAACATGAAAGATGTACAGTATTAAGTGAAATAGACCACAAGATCACACTTACAAATAAAATGTAAAAAACATTAAATTCATAGAAGTAGGTTACAGCTATGGTTATAAGAAATTAGTATTGATAACAGATTTGTCAAAGGACATAATATTTTATCTACAGAAATAAGTTAAAGAAATCATATATTATGGTGACTACTGTTAAAACTATATATTATATTCATGACAAACTATACAAAGTACATTTTGAGTATTCTAATAAAAAGTAATTTTGAAAATAATACTTTTGTTACTTAGCATGATATAGCCATTTCACAATGTATACCTATATCAAATTTTCATGTATCATAATATAAATGCATTTGTCACAAAAATAAAAATAACATCTTGAAATATATTTTGCCTGATCAATGATATTATATCACACAAAATTCCATTATTTATCTCTAGTTCTAACTTTCTATACCCCCTTGAATACTAATTGTCATCTTTAAAATCTCAACTATTTGATAAGTGAAAAATGATGTCTCATTTTCTGTATTGTCAGAAATGACATTTTAATAGTCCTCACTGCTTCTTTACTAGAATTCTCTGAGGAGCCTAATAACAATTACCTTAATTTTCTCCTCTATGCCTCTTATGAAGGGATACATTTCTTGACTCCAGACCAGAAAATAGCATCGCTGAAATATTAAGCATGCAAGATTTCATAATGGTGTTACCTCCAGAGTCCAGGTGTAAACTGGTAAGTGTCACGGCAAAAATTATTATATATTCTAGATGTTGTTTTTATTTGTGTTATAGAATGTGTTTATGGTATCAAACATGATATTTGTATAACATTTTGACAGGTTATATATTATGAAGTTACTATATCAAGCTAATTAACAAATATATTTCTTCTGAAATTATCTTTCTGTGGTGAGATTACTTAAAATGTACTTGTTTATTTATTTATTTATTTATTTATTTTAGTACTGGGGATAGAACTGAGGAACTTGTGCTTGCAAGGCAGGGGGCAGAAGCACTGAGCTAAATCCCTGGCCCAAAATGTACTTATTTATAATTTTATATTACTCTATGAATATATTGCATTTAATAACACAATTTGCATTTGCAATATTGAATATATACATCAGTAACAAAAGACAAAAGATAAATTAATAACACAGGAAAAGGCTGGAAAGAAATTAAATTGGAATTCAGTATATTCTGTTATAATTTGAAAAATTAATGAGACTTTGTGGTTTTTACCTAGAGTTAAGAAAATGCTATAGGTACTGTTTCCCTAAAATATACCAATAAACTCAATTAAAGCTGAAAAAAAAAGAAATTGAACTTTCAAAAAAGAAAATGCTATAGGAATCCAAACTGAACAAATCATAGAGAAAAGAAAGAAGATATATTAAAATTATTTAGCTACATTGACAAGATTGAAAAATTTTATTCTTTATATTACTGCATGGGCCAGGGATTTAGCTCAGTAGTTCTGCAGCCTGCCTTGCAAGCACAAGTTCAATATCCAGTACCCCCCACAAAAAAAATTACTGCATAATACAGAGAAATATCTTTCCTTGCTTTTAGAGATGCTAGTATTTTAAAAGTTAGATAAATAATAAAACTGCAACTATGAAATGCCTTATTCATAGCTAGAAAATTAAATATATTACTTCATAAAATGCTGATGATAATCATTTTACTTATTACAAATTGAGAATAATGTTTGAGAAATTTAATATTAATTTAACATTTAATAAAACAATTTAAATGGGTAAATACTTAACCATTCATTCAGTTGAACAGAAATCAATAATTTAGTACACTATGATCACATGTCCATGTGCTCTTTAAAATCCACTTATTTGTGTGCTTTGTAGAAATACAGAGGATCCAGAAAAGTAGTGGACAAGGTGTCTTATTTTTAAAGTGCAAATAATGAACAAGGAGTCACACTTACAAAGGAGAAAAATCAAACATTTCCATTTTCAAATTCTATAACCTTGCAAAATGAGTTTTCATATTATTCTGAAAGATGGAGTCAAAGCCCTAATGTACAGAAGAGGGCATATATACAGGTGATTATGGATAGATGCAGAAACTGCACTTTTACATCTTAAACTACTACAAGCAGGTCAAACTGTACAAGGAAAGATGACACAATACAAATTTTCTTCCTCTATAATGTGTATTCGGTTTAGTTCTAGGACTTATAAACACAAGACACTTTTGGAGATGAGCAACAATCTTCTGGTAATATTGGTTAGCAGACCTGCATCAAAATAAAAGGAACTGGACTAATTGGTTTAATGCCGATCATGTCCTGATCTCATTAAAAATACGTTTATTCTTTTTAAATCTCACTTAGCTTAGCTGAGTCCACATGAGCCAGTGAGGCAGTATCTTAGATTTATATTTACCCTGGAAGAAAAAAGTTTAAAATAACCTTGGAGACAATTTCAAAGAAACAAGATCCAAAGGTGACAAGTTTCTTTCATAAAGATGCTATTCACACAATACATTTACATTTTTTCTTCTCTTTTCCTTTTACTTTAAGTAGACAAAGGCTACTGATTCACCTCATCCTATATATCTCTTCCCAGGAAAATTTTTGAATTACAAAATAGTGGTCCACTTTATTGTAATCTTAATGATAGTTCAGTAATTTTTATGCATAAATTATATTTGAAAATGTATACATTTAAGAAGAATGTCACATATAAGTGATCCTTTGATCCAGTATTTTAAAAGTTTCACAAAAGAGAAAGATAACACATTTATTTTATTGGCTCCACTACAAGATTTAATATGTAGGAAGAACATCTACTGTTCCCAGAGTAAGTAAGAATCATTCAAATCTCAAGCCTGAATCTTTTCTAACAAATTGGTTTAGCTTCAGTTAAAAATATGTTTGTCAGCATTCAACTTTTTATCAATTGTAGAAGCACACTTTCTCATTAGTGTTGTATAGTGGACCTTTTTTAAACATTTTTTTAAGTATGAGAAAGTACTTAGAAGTTTTACCGAATACTCAGGATGTGACAAAAATATGTCTGTTTCTTAATGTGTTTCCTGTGACCTATAAAACACTAAAAGCTGATGAGTTGCTGCCTTCCATTTTAATAAATGAAGAAATCATCCACATCCTAGTCTGGAACTAGTAAAGGACATGAGACTAAGTTTTACCAAAAGTCCTACTGCCATATTCAAACCAAGACACAAATTTTATGTCATTAATTCTCTGTCTTCCACAATTTCTCCCATCTTTATCTATTGAAAAATATCATGATCTTAAAAAATAAAAAAGAAATATTTAAAAAACTTTCGTATTTCAAAAAGGGTTGATGCCCAAGTAAGTCATAAAATGCATAGATGATGTCTAGATTCACTGTCTTATTATCTGTGATTTCCTGTGTCTTCCTCTTTTAGACAATCCATTCAAATTGCTAAGTGGATATCCTAAATGAAAACTCAAATATCTCTGAGTTCATTCTGCTGGGACTGTTAAGTTCTTGAGAAATCCAGATTTTTGTTGTTGTTGTTGTTACCTTCATTGTCATCTATGCAGCCATCATAATGGGAAACGTCCTCATTGTGGTCTCTGTGATGTTTGATCACCACCTTCACTCCCCCATGTATTTCCTTCTGGCAAATTTATCATTTTTTGACTTATGTCTTTCCTCTGTGGCTACCCCAAAAGTGATTTCAGACTTCCTTAGAAAACGCAAGACCATCTCACTGTGGGGCTGCAAGGTTCAGATGGCCTTTAGGCACTTCATTGGGGTGGTGAGATGTCTCTCCCACAAGCTAGTTCAGAAACCAACAATAAATGTGGATTGGTCAACAGCTTTCCCCAGCTACTCCTAGTACAATAATGTTAACTTGGGTCATCTGAGAAACTGAGGCAAAAATAAGATTAGATTAAGTTCATGCAAGAAAACATAGTGACAAAATAAAAAATGGCACATGAATAATGAGACACACAATATGTAAAATATGTAAGCTGAAGACACTCAAAATAAATTCTCAGATTTTGTTTAAATGAAATTCAAAAATAGATAAAACTAATATTTAATGATAGAAATGATGTTATTTTTCTGATGAGATTGACTAGATAAGTATCCAGGGAAATTTTTAAGGTTGACAAATATTTTATATTTTGATGAGTGTGGTGGTTTCACTGATATATACATAGAGAAAAACACCTTGAATCTATGGAATTTAAATTTGAGTACCTTACTGTCTATGAATTACTTTGTACTAACAAGAGTTAAAACAGACTAGCATGAAAAAGAACTGTGAAAGTATAAAATAGAGTGATTTAAATAATATTGGGACAGTATCTTCAACAGCCCTGGCAGTAAAGAAAAAATTGGCAAATAGTGGAAATTGTAATTATTAAAGAGCGGTAATTTCTTTGTTTCTCTACCACACACCTCTTTTTTATTCCCCCAGGAAAGTTTCTAGCCAGCTCTCTAAGTTCTCAAAGCCAGTGTCTAATTATCTTTTTCAAGGTCAAAGAAGGCCCAGGGGAAAGGAATTCTAGATTTGCTGAGTTTAATACACATCTTGTTATTTGTTTGTGTTCTGCACTTTCCTATCTGTTTTCTTGCACTTTGCCTGTCTCTAACTTTGCCTTGCAATTAACCTAGCAGTGCACGGTCACCTGTAGTTTTTTTTTTTTTTTTCCTAATTTGCCATTTTCTTTGTGGCAAAATAAGTTTGATGAGCCAGTACATTGTTTATTGATTCATCTTTTTGTCTTTCCAAACACTGGGATTTATATCAATGACTCTGATTTATAGTTTAGAGCACAGTTTAAAACAATAGTCTTTCAGTCTTTTTCTGTGTACACACAGCAATTTTCCATTTCAAACTGAAGAGCAGTTTTCAGTGAGGTTGTATTTATGACTAGATTAAGCTGTAGTCTTATTTGATGAGGCAGCATAAGTAGATTTTCTGGGAAATAGATTTCTACCATAATTTCATTATGAATGGAAAAAGGTGAGTGGAAAACAGAGATTCAGAGATTCTACTTATCCAAATATATACTGCAAACTAGTTAGATATTTAGCTTGCATCTCATGGTCCAGTGAGAAATAGCGGAAGACATGGTCTTTTCTTACAGATTGAATTATTGGCTGTGATAATCAACTTTCCTCCTCTCTACTAAAATGACCATTTGAAATTCAATTATTTTATTTTTCTTCATTTAATGTTCATCATACTAAAGCATTGAACACAGAATCTTCACTCTGAGCTACATCTATCTTCATGTTTGTTTATCTAGAGACACAGTCTTGAAAAGTCATTGCGATGCCCAGACTGAGCTTGAATTTGTGAGCATTTTGCCTCAGCCTCCCAGAGTGCTGGGATTACTGGCATGAGCCACTATACCCAGCAATACTAAAGTAGCTTTTACGAATAAGGCTAGATTTGTGTTACAATTTCTGGATCCTGAACAGAGTTCCTTTTTTTGTAAAATGATAAAACAGTAGATTTCTTCATAGGGTTAAATATCAATGTAGAAAAAAACAGGAAAAAACAATGTTAGGAGGCCACTTGTGGAGACACAGACCTGTAATCCCAGCACTCTGAGAGGCTGAAGCAGGACCAAAAGTTGAAGCCCAACCTAGGCAACTGAGCAATTTAGCTAGACCTTGTATGAAAAAAACTCAAAAAAAAGGTTGAGGCTGTAGATCAGTGCAAAAGTCTTAGGTTCAATCAACTACAGTTGCATAAAAAAGGAAGGAAAAAAGTCATACATGCATGTATTTTTAAAAAGTAACACTATTTTGAACTTTATATTTTATTACCTATAATCACATCCTCAAATCTAAGGAAGCTGAATGTTTACATGTTAAATCCCTCCATATTTTATGAAAGTAAGATTAGCATCATGGTGAAACATACCAGCCTAACACCAACCTGAATCACTAGCATACTGGTATAAAAGAGGGAATGTTTTCTTAAAACTTTATATCTTGTACTAAACAAAAATAAATAGATAACTGCAGAGTAATAAAGGTTAAACCCAGTTTAAAGCCCCACATGAAGCTGGGCGTGGTGGTGCATGCCAGTAATTCCAGCACTCAGGAAACTGAGGCAGGAAGATACCTGTGAGTTTGAGGCCAGTTTGGGTTACACCAGGAGTTCAAGGCCAGCCTGAATTATATAGAGGAAGCCTGTCTCAAAGCAAACAAATAAAAAAAACCATAAAAGTACGTATGAATTTAGGAGCTAAAATAAGAGAAAGAGAAAGAGAGAGGGAAAAGGAGAGATAAGAGAGACAGAAACTTCTGGATTGCTAAAACGCTCTGAGTTAATGGAATCATTAAGATATGAGAAGTCTAGATAAGACTGGGGCACAGGAGAAGTATAGATTAGAGAAACACCTCTGAGATATTCCTCATAATGTGTGCTTTCACAAAGGCCAGTAACAGCAAATTTGACAACTACATCTCCCATTTCCTTTAATTTTATAAATAAAACTGTTAGTTTTCTGCTTTTCTTCCCTGCATTTTTTTCTTTAAACTGGTGGTTATCATCTGCTTTCAACCTCACTAGTTTATTATTAAATACAAAAAAATTTGAGTCAAAAAACGTTTTGCTGTCAAAACCCTTTGACTTTCTAAAGTATTAGAGGCTATTTTCTACTTGTTCATCCTTTGTTTGCTGTCCCAGACAAAATAGACTTTGCTACATGCCTTGCAAAAATAGTAATAACTTATCCAGAAAAGTAGATACTAAATTATAAATCTGAAGTATTTCATTTTACTAAAATTAAGAATTGGAAAGATAGAAGGAGAGAATAAAATCACCTCAGATAAGGAGTGTTTCATTATCAGAATTTGGAGAGGTATAAACTATATAGTTGCACTTGAGTAGGAATGAAATTGATCTCCTATGTATTTCTCCAGAAATATATAAACTATTGCTTTGAAAAATGCAATGCTCCTGAAACAAGACCTACACATTTTCAGGCATGGCAACATAGGCTAACAATTCTAAATTTGGGGAAAATGCTAGTAATAGCCTTGCTATTTGTATCCTCCTTATCTCATGTTGAAATTTAATCCTCAAAGTTACATGATAGTTATATGTTGGGATGGGGTTTCTGAGTAGTAATTAAATGGAGTTTTGAGCGCACCATCTTCATGTGTGTTATTTATAGTGGCAGCAGACCCCACAGTGTAGAACGGGTCTTGGGTAATGGACCATTTCACCCTGACTTATAGAGTACATTTCTTGGTCTCAAGATTAGCATGTTTTAGTTATGTATGCAGCTGCCTTTATCACATCTGGTTATCAAATTCAATTCTCAGGTGTTGCAGAAAAATCTACCTCTTTCAGACTGCAGAGGGATATACCTGTGAAAAAATGATGTAGATTATCTCTAGTTTGTGCTAAACACCCTGCTTTATTTTTACAGCCCACATCTTTCATGAGGATACGAATTGTTAAGAAGCGGTCTTGTTTTGCTTTTCATAGACATTTTGTAGATTTTTCATTAATGTGAATTGATTTTATCTACTCGACTCTGTTCAGATTAAGTAAATATGTATGATAAATTTTAAAAAATTAGTATCAGGGACTTAATAACAATAGAAAGAGCCCCACGTTGACAAGCACAGAATCACTCATCCTGTGATTGATGCCTCTGCACCGAGTGCACAGCTGCAAGGTGGACCTCACTAAATGCAGCCACCAGATCTTGATGACCTCGACCTGCAAACAGAAATGATGAATGGAATTTATTTCTTATAAATTACTCTTACTGTCCTGTTCAATGAAAACAGCAGGAAATGGGCTATTATACATAGCACCATTCAAATTTAAAGATTAGAGACCAATTTTTAAAATATAATAACTCAGTGATTATTCTTCACAACAATTCTTTTGGAAGACTTAAATGGTAAACTATATGTAACTGTAGTAATTTTCACAAGCTATCCCCTTTTCTTCAGAGCTATTCTCATGAAGAACTATAGTACATCTTCCCAATCCTTGGGTGTGGGCTGGCTTTGTGACTTAATTTGGCCAACAATTCAAGAGAAATATTTTACACCATAAATTTATCCTTAAATAGTAGAAGAATAAGCAGGCATATAAGGAG
This sequence comes from Fukomys damarensis, assembly GCF_012274545.1. Classification (NCBI taxonomy): domain Eukaryota; kingdom Metazoa; phylum Chordata; class Mammalia; order Rodentia; family Bathyergidae; genus Fukomys; species Fukomys damarensis. The sequence goes on from NW_022900929.1 coordinate 44,265,087, forward strand.
TTTGGAAACTGAATGTTAACATGTGAAAATTTCGAAGATATATCACAAGTGAAAAGTAAGGTATAAAATATTATATAATATATAAATTGAGTGTGCAAAAGGGGGAAAATTTTTTTTACATCTAGTATTATGATCATACTACTTTTGTAGTATTTTTGTAATTTTTTTGTCCATTTTTTAAAACTGATATAACTAATAGGATAAAATATATAGGAAATATTTCACAAAGATAGATTGGGCAAACTTTTCTGGACAAGAAACTGATATAACTAATAGGATAAAATATATAGGAAATATTTCACAAAGATAGATTGGGCAAACTTTTCTGGACAAGAAACTGATATAACTAATAGGATAAAATATATAGGAAATATTTCACAAAGATAGATTGGGCAAACTTTTCTGGACAAGAAACTGATATAACTAATAGGATAAAATATATAGGAAATATTTCACAAAGATAGATTGGGCAAACTTTTCTGGACAAGAAACTGATATAACTAATAGGATAAAATATATAGGAAATATTTCACAAAGATAGATTGGGCAAACTTTTCTGGACAAGAAACTGATATAACTAATAGGATAAAATATATAGGAAATATTTCACAAAGATAGATTGGGCAAACTTTTCTGGACAAGACCTCAAGAGCATAGACAAAAGCAAAACTAAATAAATAGGGATATGTCAAAATAAAAAGATTTGCACAGTAAGAGAAGCAATCTGAAACAATCTAAATAGATAATAGAATGGGAGAAAACAGTTTAAAAATCTGACAAGGCATTATGTTTAAAATATATCTGGAATTCAAAGAATCCAATACCAGAATGAAACACATACAAATGAAAAATACATAAGCAGACTTAAAAATGGGAAATAATCCTAAACAGACACTTTTGAATGAACTTACCAGTGGCCAAGTAACAGGAACTAATCATTACAGAAATACTAATCAAAAGCACATGGGATATCATCTTTCCACACAGCTATTCTGAAATAGAGTAAAAATAATGAGTACGGGTGAGATTGTAGAAAAAAAGCAACCTTTATACACTGTGGGAAGAAAAGTCAATTATAAAGTATAATTCTACTGTGGAAAGTAATGTGGTGGACCCTCAAAGTTAAATTAGAAATGGTATACACTCAGCATTTCCACTTCTGGTTATATATATGTGAAGGAAGTAAAATCAGTTGGAGGGGCATTTCCACTCCCGCTATCACTGCATCATGATTCACAATAGCTGAGAAATGAAAGCAATTTAGATGTCATCATTTTTTGTATTAATAAAGAAAATGTAGTACAGATACATGAGGGAATACTATTCAGAAAATAAAAGAGATTCTGTTGGTATCAGAGAAATATAACATCCAACAAGTGAGATGTCAGAGGAGCCAAGTTCATGTTCCCCCTCAAAGTTGAAGAATGAATTTTCAATTTGAACCTTATTTACACTCTTAGTGTTTCACACCAGAGAAGCTATTCAGTATTTACATGTGTGTGTCCTACTTATTTCACTAAAGAGTATGGCCTCAGTGTGCATCCATTTAGCTACAAATGACTCTGGTTACTCATTCTTTATGACTGAGTACTACTCCATATCTAGATCAAAAAAATGATTGCTCAGGGCCTGGGATTTAGCTCAAAGGCACTGTGCCACCCTTGCAAGCACAAGGTCCTGAGTTCAATCCCCGGTACCAAAAATAAATAAATAAGATTGCTCATGTGTCAGTAAATATAAAGCTGTCATGTGTGGCATTTATATGAACTGTTAAATGTTTTAATATTTATATTTTGAAATCGCTACTTCCTGAATGTCTTGTATTTTATGTAATATATGTTTTCACAGGTACATTTATTATACATACATGTGAACTGTTTATATTGAGGAATTCCTATGTAAAAATGTGGAAAATTTATCCATAAAGTTGGTAGAAGGAAACTCATAGGTTAGTTTTGGAGTAATGTAAGGAAAGAGAAGTTCCATTACCAAAGGAGTCAGCACTTGATCACAGGCAGTTGATTTACAACTTCATAGCTGTTTTAATCAAGAGTTCACCAAGAGAGACCTAGAGTTCATTATAGGTCCAAACATTAGAGTAAACATAGCTCCTGGTCAAACCAAGGCAGCAGGCTGAGTGTTTTAACTACTCCCTCAGAAGTGAATTCCCAGTGCTCCTACAAATTTGCAGCCACCCACTGGCAAGTGGTTCACATCTTTTTAAAAGAGGCAGAAAGTAGTAAGTAGAACTATACACAGAATATCACGGTGTATTGGAAAGAGATGTTCAACTTTGAATAATCCCTTGAATGTGATGACCTACTTATTGTGCCTTTAGAAAAGGTGAGTGAAAATAGTATAGAAAGCTAATTCATTACAGGTTTATTATACTGAGGATGATATTTTTAATTAATTCTTTGTCTGCTAAAAGGTACCAACAGCTTTTGTGGTACTAAATCCTCTGACTGAAGAGTCACATAGCAGTTTTTCTCAATGGACTGAAATCAATATTTTTAGTAAAAATTGAAAGAAAATATGCTCTCAAAGTCATATTGCAAAATAAAATTTGACATTTGATTGTAAGCAAATGCAATTAAGAATGATTAATCCTGATCATTCAGAAAATATATCAACATTGAAGATAAAACAGAATCTGACAGTTCATAAATGTTTGCAGATTGGGATATTTTCTTTTCATCAAGTTTCAGGGGTTCACAGAACATGTAAATAAACATCTATTAACAGCAAGAGAAGTAGGTAGAGGGAGAGAGAATTGGAAAATATTTGCATGTAACTTATTATCGGGCCAATAAGCACAAATGTGAGCTTATACTAAAAAGGGGCAATTCTTTAAAAGATGTTTATGTTCAAAGGAATGAAGCAAATACAAACATTTCAGAAACCTAGTAAAAAAGAATGACAAGCTTCCAAATCCATAAAGTAGTCAAAAGCATGATTTCAAGGATAAGATTTAAGAAACATTTTTAAAATTTTTTTCTTTCGCTTCTTTAACACAGGATTTCACTGTGTAGTTCAGTCTGGTCTTGAACTCACAATGTAGCTCAGGCTGGACTCAAATTCATGGTGATCCTTTTGCCTCAGCCTCCAAAATTGTGGGATTATAGGCATGCACCAGCATACCTGGTTAAGGACAGGACTTTTAGAAATTGAGGATTTTTAGAAATTACTAGTTATATCTGACCTGATTTGCAGTATGTCCTTGATTGTCTCTGAAAGAAAAAATATTTGGGTTCCAGAAAGCAGTTGGATAATGCTAGAAAATTATTTTAAAATACTAAATTAATTTATTAAAGATAAGATAAGTTCAATTTATACATGTAAAAACAAAGTGCTTCAAATTTTATTAAATATACATCACCCATTTTGTGCACACATTTAAGTGATTATAGTTGTATTTGCTTAAAAATGCACCATCACCACAATCTTATTTCAAATCATTTTTAGCATCACAAATGTTTGTGCCCATAACTAACTTTCCTATAAACATAATTACACAAGTGATCTTTTGATTCAGACTTCTACTAACAGTAATGTTTTGACATTAATTTTTGTTTCAGTGTAAGTAAACTTAAGTGTTGCAAAACTAAATCAACATGAAGATTATGTCTACTTTCTTCAAATAGCTAACAGAAAGGGGAAGCCAATATTTACCATTATTTATCAATTATTTTTTATTCAATGATATATATTGTGTATTCACAGGCAAGAGAAGAGATGTTTACATATAGTTCTTTAATAAAAGTCCTTCAATGTGAAATAGGAACAAAAGGGCTAAAGGCGTAGGGAAGTGGGAATGGTAGGGGAAAGGAAAGAAGGGAAAAGAAAAACTCTGAGAAAAGGAAAAAATGGAAACAAAGTCTTTGTAAATAGTGAAGGGAGGAGAGGGTAAAGGGAGGGCAGGGGTAAGGGGCAAAAATGAGAACCAAGATCTGTCATGTAAGGGTACAAGATCCCAATGATGAATGTAACTGTACTATATACTTAAAAAGAACCAACAAATTCAATGAGAAAAAAATAAAGAAAGAAAAAAATAGTCCTTTCCTAATAGGGACAATTCTCAGACTTGTAATTTGCTTGAACGACTTTGATTCAAAACCTGCTTGCTTCATGCTCAAGTCTATGCCCAGCTGGACACACGGCCCTACACCCTGGCAGCCAATATGCACACTCATCTCAACTGTTTCCTTAACTACTTTAGTCTCGATGTCTCACTTTTATATACTATGTGACATGAAATGATTGTTTCCCTTCTAGCTTGTATATATTAACCTTCTGCCTTCAAATTCCTCCAGGTTACCTAAGTTCTCAAGTAAAATAATTAGAATAAAATGTTTAATTGATGATTCAAGGGGAAGAAAATGTTCCTTACTAATAAAATCTCTGTCACATATATAATTTATATCTCATTCCTATTATCTTTATTCTCTCATAATAGAAGAACAGGCTTAATGTAGACCTCATGAAATTCTTTCAAGAATCATGCTTGGCAAAGTGAGAGAAGGAAAGTAAATACTGTGAAAGCATCAACACAGATGAATGCGAGGTTGCCCTCTGAAATAAAAGGCCACAACAAGGGCTATTCAATGCAATAATTCTTTGCTGTAGTCATTTGTCATTCAAGCTGTTATGCTGTCATATCATAGGGCACAGAATTTCACGTGAAAGCCCTCCAATAATCCATCCACAAACTGCAGCTGGCAGCATCATTCCGTCTCTGATGTGACGCGTCTCGTCATCTCTCCAGTATGTCTCATTGTGGAAACTGTCATCACACATAAGTTTCGCTCACTCACATTATGAGCCTGTCACATAAAACTTTCCACAGGTGTGCAGTGCGGTTGTCACTGCTCGTCTCACCAGGGACCTTGCTCCCCCTTTAGGGCCCACTCATTTTGCCTTTTTACTTTGCCTTCTAATTGGTAATTATTACACACTTATTAAAATATCAAAGATAGGAAAATGATTGAGGAACTTTTTATAAATAGTTTGGGATTTTGCAAGAAACTGGGTAGAGGTAAAAAGAAAAAGAATTACTACTCATTGGAGAGAAGGGAAGAGGCAGTTTCTATTCATCTTCATATTTTACTTTAGTCTATTTCTAAACACACATTATCCATTCATGTGTCTTTTTTTCACAAATGCTCACACATTTTCTATACCTCGTCTTTCTTTACTGGCAATTAAGTTGCTTTTATATTTTACATGAAGATAATATCAAAGTCTGAAATTTTCCCTGAAAGTGTTGGAATTACAATTCATTCCCTTAAAGTTCTTATGAAATTTTGCACACACTGCATACTATTTTGAGTGTATTTCCATATAACTTATTTTACATTTCCATTTGATAATTATGTCTCTCTAGATTGAAATCTACCTAAAGGACATTGTTTCAATATGTATAACAGGCAAACTGCACTTAATTACAATATAAAGGGAACTAAGCATTCTTGTTGGGTCAAACTCCAGAAGGATTTCCTATTTCCTTGTGTTCAATGAATATTTAATGGTTTGAGTTTCACGCCTTCAATTTCAGAGAAAACCAGGTATGTTGTCAGTGATTTTTATTAGCTGTATAAGCATGAATAAAACTCTAAAAATTGTATACCACAATTTTCCTATATGTAACATGATGACAATGATTCTGCTCATGGTTCAGGGCTTTTATGAGTTCTTTAATGTATGTGGAATTTTTAGAACAGAGCCTAGCACGTAATGACCTTGTAATCATTTATGATCATGTTTGGTGACTCTGAATTCTATGAGCAATATTTAAAACAATCACTAAAAATGAATTCCTGTGATAAATTATAACATGAACAGAATCTATACAAAGGACTAACTGATCTTACTATGTATTTCTCAGCCACCATACAGATATACACAAACATGCTACACAAGCTTCTTAAAGTGAACAAAGACAAGCTTGAAATAATCTGAAGCCAGTCCATTGTTCCTGAAATTCATAGTAAACTGTACAAAATAAACTAAAAAGATTATTTTAATGAATTAAAAGTTATCTTTCTATGTATAAATTAGATCCTAATGTGTGTTTTTGTACTTTTTTATTTTAGAGCCAACAAATGACCTTTGTAAATTACTTCAGAGATTTAGAATCATAATTCCCTTCAATTTATGCACTCTTTATATATCAGGCTAACAAGCTCAAGAAGGGAAATATACAAAAATTATAATAACAGGGAGCACAATAAATTGTTGATAATCTGTATCTCATCTACCTTTAAGAACAAAGTAGTGACAAATCTAAGATTAATTAATGATAATATCATTTATAGGTAATGTCATAGAAAAATGGAACTTCTCTTTCAAATACTTTTCATTATTCCATAACTATATAAGAATATTGTTCAAAGTAAGGTGACACATAAAATAACCTCAATTTATAAACACTGGTTGCCACACTGATAAAACATCAGTGTTGATATATTTACAATGAATTGCACCAACTATTATCATTACCAATAAAAATAAGAAATAAATCCTGAGATTTAGCTCAGTGGCATCTCCCCTGCTTCACAAGTATAAGGTCCTGAATTTGATCCCTGCCCCCCCAAAAAGAAGAAATAGTAAAATATTGGTGCTAACTGTGGCTTTCTTTTGTTTAGTTTCTCTGTATACAAAGAACTTCTGCAACCTTTCTAAATTGAGTAAATGGATCATAAAAATGGATCTGTTGTGACTGAGTTTATTTTATCAGGATTTTCTGGACAGTGGGAACTTCAAATTTTATTCTTTGTTATATTTTCCTTGATCTATGGGGCTACTGTGGTAGGAAACACTCTCGTTATACTCACAGTGACACTGAGTTCCACCCTTCATTCTCCCATGTACTTCCTCCTTGGAAACCTCTCCTTTTTGGACATGTGCCTCTCCACTGCCACAACACCCAAGATGATCACAGACTTGCTCACTGAACACAAGACCATCTCTGTATGTGGCTGCATGGCCCAAACGTTTTTTATGCACTTCTTTGGCGGTGCTGAGATGACTCTTTTGATAGTCATGGCCTTTGACAGATACACAGCCATATGTAAACCCCTGCACTACAGGACCATCATGAGCCAGAGGTTGCTCAGTGGGTTTGTGATACTTTCATGGACAATTGGTTTTATACACACCATGAGCCAGATGGTGTTAATAGTGAACTTGCCCTTCTGTGGCTACAATGTCGTAGACAGCATATTCTGTGACCTCCCGCTAGTTATCAGGCTGGCTTGTGTTGAAGCACATACCCTGGAATTATTTGTCATTGCTGACAGTGGGTTGCTCTCTTTTGTCTCTTTCATCGTATTGCTTATCTCTTACACTGTTATCCTGGTCACTGTCCAACAAAGATCATCTGCAGGGATCTCCAAGGCTCTCTCCACATTGTCTGCTCACATCATTGTGGTCACTCTGTTCTTTGGACCCTGTATTTTTATCTATGTTTGGCCATTCAGTAGTTTTGCAAGCGATAAGACTCTTGCCATATTTTACACTGTTATCACACCCTTACTCAATCCTATTATTTACACCCTGAGAAATCAGAAAATGCAAGGGGTAATGAGAAAATTACTGTTCCAACACATTAGAGGGACATGGATCACGTAGAATTTGTTCTGTGTAGTGAATTCATGATTCGTATATATGATGGTAAGATGAATTGAATAAATTATGTACAAAATACTGTTTCTTGTTTTTTTTATTACAACCATAGCTAATGCAGAAAAAATTAACACTAAATTATTTTAAATTCCCATTTAAAATTTGCGCAGTGGCAGTATCATAGCGAATGAGGTTTATCCGAGGCCTGATTATTGTTAATTGAAAACTTTTCCTAAAATTCCCAGTGAAGCCATTATAAATCTCTAATAAGAATAATTTGAAGTATACAGCAAAGTAGACATATGAAAGTATTGAACGTGTTTCTCCTTTTACATTCAAATTATGTTGATGGGTGAAATAACTGTACAAAATATATTAAAATTCTTTAGTAATGATTTTAATTTGATAAAGATAAATAGAATTTATAAATGTATACCACCATTAAGCATCATGAATAAATTATTATTGAAATACAGTTAATAAAGAAAAAATATGTCTTGCACTACTGATCACAAATTAACTAAGTGAATTTCTGTCCTTTCTGCATAAGATGGGAGTGATAAGATATCAAACATCCAATTTTAGCCTCTTCTAAAATTAAATAAGTGGATAGTCAAAATTTTAAGAAATTTTGAATTTGTAAAAAAATACAATTTTGACAAGCTAAAATAAGTTTTAAAGACAGACTTAAACTGTTGCCAAGAAGTAGTAAAATTATACAGGAATTAAGACAGTGTTACATATTAACATCAGTAGTACAAAAATATGAAAAAACACAGAAGGGCTTAAAGACTTATGAGACATAAGCTAGTGGACTAACCCATTTCAGGAAAGTTTCAGAAATAGAAGTAGGAGTCCAAGAAATAAAAATTTTATTAAAATACAGTCTAAAGCTTTCACAAACTGAGGAAGCAAATGGGCATCCACATCCCAAAAGCCCAAAGAACATGTAGTAAGACAAATCCAAAGAAATGTGCATTGAGAATTGCAACCAAAAAGTCAAAAGTCAAAGACAAAAAGAGACTATTGGAAATGAGCAAGAGAAAAATATATTTCCACATGCAAGGGAACTATCGTAAGGTAATTAACAGCAGTTTTTCAGGAGAAATCTTGCAAGCCAGTAAGAAGTAGAAAGTATAGTGCTAAAAGTAAAAGCAAACACTGTCAAATAAGAATACAATACCTGTCCAAATTATCTTTCACAAACAAAAAAAAGAGATAAAGAAAACAAAAGTTGTGGGATTCTTCTTACCACTCACATCTGCCTTATAAGAAATGCTAAAGGAAAATTTTCAACTTGAAAAGCCACTCGTGAAAACATACAAAGTAAAAAGTTAACTGTAAAGTTGTTATCATAATTGTAATCCTTAACACTGTAATGGTGATGATTGAATCCCTTTTAATGTTTGTATAAAAATTAAAGACAGGAGTAAGAGCAACCAAGTGGCAGAGTGTAAGTTCTCTGGCACCACTTCCCCATACCCAGAAATCCAGCTAGCAACTATTTCCAGTGAAGAATATATTTGTGAATATCCCAAAATTAGAAGCCAATTTGAGACACCCTTTTCATTTCAGAGTTGAAAAGAATTGTGTTCCCAGGGAAAAAAGGGTGACAAGGCAGCACCACAGACTGAAGGTTCCCCTGGACCAGTGGTTTCTTCAGTAAGACAAATGATTTGGAAGAAGACATTGAGCTTTCCCAGACATTTTTCTGGGACCCAACACAGGAGACATGCACCTGTCTCCCTTCACGGGGGACAATATAAATCAAACTGGAAACCTCCTCATAGCAAGGGGATAACAAAATGAAAAGGTAACATCTGGAATGAAAAAGTAACATCCGGAATATGAGAAATACTTTACAATCCATATATCAGACAAAAGTTTAATTTCCAAAGTATCTGAGGAATTCAAACAACTCAATGGAAAAAAATACAGTAAAGTCTTGGTTTGTGAGTATGATTTGTTCTAGAAATATGCTTGTAATCCAAAGCATTTGTATATCAATTTCCCCAGAAGAAATAATGCAAACTCGGATGTTTTGTTCCACAACCCAAAGACATTCATAGAAAATGATTACAATACTGCAATAAGATACAAAATAATAAATAAAGTATAAAACTTAAAGAAAAATAAATAAATTAATTAATTGTATTTACCTTTGAAAACTTTCATAGCTGGATGTAAGGGAAACAACAGGGAGGAGGGTTATTATACAGGACAATTTTCAGTATCGATGACAGAATTACTGCTGTTTGCTCAATGGAAACTTTCTTTTCATGCAGTTTTAATTAGGAACCTATCCAATGATATTTGCTTTTTTCTCTTATTGAGAACTTCAAGGAAATGCATTGTTGAATGCAAGGACATTGCACTGTTAAATAGATTCATCGCTTCCACTGCTAAAACCTTATTTGGATGGTGCTTTTCTACAGAATTTTGCAGTTTCCCACATTTTATGCATATCCTTAATCTCATTTGAAGTGAACATTTCCTCTGGCTTTTTCTCCTCTTCCTCTGCAAAGGAGCTCTCCTCCATAACCTCTGGCTCTTGGCATATAATCACCCACAATCCCACAGTGTAGGGAGGAGGATGATAGGCTCCGTCATGATCATGTGATGTTCCACATTGCTTACTCTACATATTGCAGGATATCAATCTTTTAAAATTCATTAGAAATATTTGTTAGTCTTGTGGAACACTCACAGAACAAGTAACCCAGAACCCAAGGTTTTCCTATAAGTTAATTTTAAAATGAAAAAAGAATCTGAATTGACATGTTTCAAAGAAAGACATACACATTGTCAACAAGTGGGTAGAAAGATACTCAACATCATTAATTATGAAATAAATAAAAATTAAAACTACCATGAGACATCACCTCACACAAAATGTAAGAAAGGTGATTTGATGTCAATTTATGGAGAATTCAGAAATGTGGGCTTCATGGAAATGAAACTCTTAAGAGTTTTTGAGCCCACAGAGAGAAGAAGTAGGGTACATTTTAGGAGTTACTAGGGACTAAAGTAGAGTGACTAAGAGGTAATAATTAACTGAATAATATTTTTCTTCTTTAGTCCCTCAGCATAAGGAATGTTTTTTTCATTTTAAGTAGGCTTTTACAGAATCCAGTGCTCCTAGGTCATACGTTTCAGATGTCCACGGTATTTCACACTATTATTATGAACATTCCTTCTCACCCAGAAGTTTTAGTCATACCATGCATACCCCCAGGGTCACGTGGTAGAAGTGAAGACATTAATCTGTAAAAGCAATGCTTTTCTCACATTGAGGGAAAGCAACATGTTCCTCTCTCGAGCAGCATAGATGTTAGTGCCCCTTTTACTTTCCTCTCTAATCTAAAGAACTCTGCTTTGTTGTCTTTCTGAAAATTATGCTTAAATTTAAGAATTTTTATTCAAAATCCTTCAAGGCCTAATACTCAATATTTTCCTCATTTGCTTAGTTTATCTTTAACACAGAGACAGGAACATTTGAAATGGTACTCATCTTCATGTTAGAATATTTGATGACATATTATGTCTTATTTTTCCTTCGACTGTCTTTGGGAAAGTTTTTGGAATTTATATTCCAGATCAGCCAACCCCTTACAAGTAATGGTGCCTCATCCTACTCTGATGGTTCCTCAGAGAATGAGTAATCATTAACTTTTTAGATATTTTTTTGGCTTGGCAGAGAAGTCCTTTCAAATGCTATAGAGGCCAAGTCCCAAAAGGACAGAAGATGAAAGAACTGTATTTTTATTTTATGTAGAGCATAAAAGTCATTCTCTAACTAGAGATAGGACAGTGTGTATAAAATAGGTCAATCCAAGATTTGATACATGTGAAAATTGTGACAAGATCCTGTTGACTGAAGACATCACAACATCACAGTATCGAAACTCAGGGTTGGTAAGTGACACTATAGAAATACATTTTAGGATGTTCAGCCAGAAGCAACAGGTATTCAATAAAAACTCAGAAATAATGGCTTTAAAGTGATTATTACCAATTTACTGTGAAATGCACCTATTTTCTTTGTACATTCCATAATAATAATAATAGAGTAAGAAATAATCAAATGAAACTTTCTTTACGGAACCTATTGCAGTATAAATGGGGTTTGGAGGTAGAAACATTTAGTGCTAGTTTTATGTTAGATTCTTGTCCAGAAGCCAGAATGGATTATCTCTGCTTTAAAACTTACAAAATGAATTTAACTTTGGATAATTCTATCAGGATTTCATACTAAGGGAAAGATGTAAAAATTTAATTTTTGTTCAGTTGTTTTTTGTTTATCTGATGAGAAAATTGTTTGATATACTTAAAATTCGCAGTATATAGCAGGAAAAAAATTAAGTATGCTATCTACCTGATGATTATTTCGAAAAAAAAAATCACTCCATGTTCATTGTCTTCTCTTCATTCTTAAAAAAAAGAATGCATTTTAAATGAATTCTAACTGGTAATCTAATCGTCTCTTGACCTTGCAGATTACTGACACAATGAATAAGTCTGAGGCAAATTTGAGCTTTGCTTTTGTGAAAGAATTTATTCTCCAAGGCTTCTCTTGTGAGTGGAAAATTCAAGTCCTCCTCTTCTCATTCTTCACTACAACATATAGTTTCACCGTAACAGGGAATGGAGCCATCGTTTGTGCCCTTTTGCATGATCAGCGACTCCACACCCCCATGTACATGTTCCTGGGGAATTTCTCCTTTCTAGAGATCTGGTACGTCTCCTCTACAGTCCCAAAAATGTTGATTAACTTCCTCTCAGAGAAAAAAACCATCTCCTTTGCTGGGTGCTTCCTCCAGTTCTATTTCTTTTTCTCTTTGGGAACATCTGAATGCTTCCTTTTAAGTGTCATGGCTTTTGATCGGTACCTGGCTATCTGCCATCCCTTGCACTACCCTAATATTATGACAGGGAATTCTTGTATCAAATTAGTCATTATCTGCTGGGTTTGTGGGTTTCTGTGGTTTTCAATTCCAATTGTTCTCATGTCTCAAATGCCTTTCTGTGGTCCGAACAAGATTGACCACGTTGTGTGTGATCCAGGGCCACTCTTTGCATTGATTTGTTCCTCTGCCCCAAGAACTCAATTGCTTTGCTACACTCTAAGCTCCTTGGTTATCTTTGGTAATTTCTCTTTTATTCTTAGTTCCTATGCTCTTGTCCTAATAGCTGTATTGCGTATGCCTTCAGCCACTGGGAGACATAAAGCCTTCTCCACCTGCGGGTCTCATTTGGCTGTGGTATCATTGTTCTATGGTTCTCTGATGGTCATGTACGTGAGCCCCGGCCTTGGACACTCTGCTGGGATGCAGAAAGTTGCAACTTTGTTCTATGCTATGGTGACTCCTCTCTTCAACCCTCTCATCTACAGCCTCCGGAACAAGGAGATAAAGGCAGCCCTGAGGAAAATTGTAGGGAGTTTCAGCATTACCTGAGGCATATTCGATGATTTCTTTATGGTTAGATCAGTAGAAGCTAGCAAAATAAAAGTAGAAGAAATAAAATTGCAACAATGTCATTTTGATTGTTTAGTTGGTTGCACACACACACACACACACACATATATCTATATGATGTGAGCCATCATATATATACATATATGTATATATTTTTATATTTTATATATGTATACATATAAAATGATGGCTATCATATGTGGCTTTATTATTTTGATGATATGGTTTTTCCTTATGGATAAACCCTTTTAAGCAATTCACCAAAATTTTTATGGTACAATAAAGTATTCTATCCTAATTACTTCTAGATGTTAGCTGCTTTCTTTATCATGTACCTCTCTCTCTAACCTTCAAAAGGGCAACTTGTAACTCCATTTATAGTAATAATAAACAATATATTCATAAATTACTGTCCTACAATTTATACACCATAATTTTTCCAAACAAAATTCTGCATTCAAAGGAGAGAGTGAGGTAGACTGAGGGAAGGAGAGAGAGAGAGAAAGAGAGAGAGAGAGAGACAGTGAGACAGAGGAAGAGAGGAAGAGAAAATGAATAAAATAAAATAAGTAAAATGTGTAAAGGTATAGCCATAAAAAGATAATGTTTTATTTTGTTTTCATTTTCCTAAGCATCTAGGCTTTCAAAAGAACACAAAGAGAAAACTTACAAATGATAGTAATAGTCTATTTTTTCCACATAGAAAATGAGAATAGTATTTTCTACTATCAAAAATGAATCATAGACTTACCCAACTGCCTTTAGCTACTTGTACTGACCTCACGTTAAATGTCCCCTCTATTACAACTAATTATGTCACAAAACAAAATTTGCTTGTACAATCTAACATTATGTACACTCAAGGTTTCTGGAAAAGTTAGAGGACATGGGATTCATGAACAAAGAACACTACAAGAAAAGAGTGTGGATTTGTTGGTGTGGTAAGTTTAGATGGACAAATTCTTCACCACAGTTTTTGTTCACTTGGCAACATTGGGAAAATCATTAGCATATGAAGCCATTTGTTTTGTGCGAGGTACTGTTCTAAGTTGCTTCTGTGCACTATTTTATTTACTGCTTATGAAAACACAAAGGGATTGGCTTTATAATATTTTATCTTCAAATTACTGAGGATGAAACCCATACAAAGACTAATTTGCTTATTAGGAGACAGTATCTCATTCAAGGCCGATTAACTTCAGAGCCCATTCTCTTCACTACTAAAGAAGAAGGTGGCCAACCCTCTGGCAGGTAGGCTGGTTTCACATTTGCATTATTTGACCTTTCTGCCTACATTACTTAAATTACACAACTGATGGTAGTTCTTGTGTCATAGTGGCTGCAACAAGTACAACAGGCAACTCAGAATACCATATACCATACCTAGTATGAGTAGAATTGTTTTCAGTATCAGTGCCTTTCCTTAGTAAAGCTCTTTATATTATTGCAAAACTACTCAGCTTATATTCATGATTTCTAATATGTAACAGGGCAGATAGCTCCATACTTGTTTCATGATAAGGCTCAAATTGTTGTCGAAGATCACATATAGTAAATGAAAGAACCTGTTCTGACTGAATTGCCATTCTGCACTCTTCTGGGAACCACAGCTGAGTCCTATATCACTGTCTTCAGAACACCATGGCCAAGCAAACCAAAGAGTTGAGTTTACCCTAGAAAGGAATATTGTAGAGGAGAAATGAGTTGTTTTAAAATAAAGACTACAGAAATTATGTGAAGATTTATGTTAAATCTTAATATGTAAAATACCATTTTGTTGAATGCAAATGTAAACAGTGAAAATACTATATGCTCTTACACAGATATAAAGTCATTATATGGCTAATTTAGAGTCTTTGTTTTAATTATTATGTTAACTGGTCTAACTTTTCCATGATAAACATGTATATATCCTCTAATTTACATTGGATTTGGAGTTTTAAAATTTAATGTATGCAAATGAATATATAAAGTAAAGCACAGTAAAGCAGATTATCTAAATTTCCTTCCCAGATTATGGATAAGGGAAGGATAATCCTATTCTGTACAGCAAGCCTTATTAGGCAGCATTTGCAGAGCCCCTCAAAGGCTTTTATTTGTAAAGGGGAGTTTTTTTAGTTCTTTATAAAGCGGAGTAAATTTTGCACTTTGGTGTTTGTATTTCACTCAGATTCACCTTTTCCTGTACATGGGTGAGAAGGCCTTATTAGCAAACTCTGGCCTTGTAGTTTTTACGGTGTATGTTTAAAACAGAAGAGAAGGAGAAAGAGAGAGAGAGAAAGAGAGAGAGAGAGAGAGAGAGAGAGAGAGAGAGAGAGAGAGGAGTGACCTACCATGTAATCAAGTGAATGTCCAACAAATCTTCCCAAACAGAACTGTTTTTCCCAGGAAGCTGGGACCTGTGTCTCTCTTCCCGGAGCCCCCTGCTACACCTTTTATAAGAACCAAATTTCATTAAATAATTGTGTTTTCCCACTTACTTTTATTTGTCTGTTTTTTTATTACAACATATTTCAAATGCTCAGTTTTTTTAGATAACATTAGCCATTCATCTATCAAATCATATATGTATCTTCAAGGAGAGAAAATAGCCAAATAGTGTCAATAGCCTATCAGTGTTTCTGAATCGGTGTGGACAACAGCAGGTACTCTGAGCCAAGGATGAGAGATACATGAAAAGAAAATATAGCTAGATTAAAATCCAGAGTTAATCAGTTGTGAGGGGAAACTAGACTGCTCCTGGACCACAGAACCTTCCCACGTATGTGCCATTTTGGGAGAAGATCACACTGAGGGCAGGGAACAGGCTCTTCAGCAATGTCCTGGCTAGTGAAATAGACTGACAACCACTCTAACCTCTCTACCAGGCACTGCCTCACTGCTTCACCATGGAATATTCTCCAAAATATACCACATACTTGTCCATAAAGACTGCTTAAATAAGTAGGAAAAAATAAAAACTATTCCACATATACTATCAGGTTATAATGGAATGAAAATGTAAATCAATTACAAAAGAAACCTCAGAAATTCCACAAACACTTGGAAAATAAATAATATTCCCCTAAATACTCAGTAGGTTACAGCAGGAATCAAGAAGGAAATTAAGTAGTTTCTAGAATTAAATAATGCCAGTCTAACAAACCAGCACCTATTTGATACAATGAAAGTAGTCCTAAGAAGGAAGTGTATTTCTGTGGAGGACACATTAGAAAAACAAATCGAGACCAAATAAATATCTAATGATACTGGAAAAACCTGAATAGTCTATACCAAAACCTTGTACAGGAAGGAAATTATAAGATCAGAGGAGAAATTAATGAAATTGACAATAAAAATTAACAAGAATCAATGAACTGAAGAGCTGGTTCTTAGGAGAATAAACAAAATTGACAAATACTTAGGCAAACCCACCAAAAAAAGAAAAAATAAAAAAGAAAGAATAGACCCATATCTATGCAATAGCAATGAAAAAAGCAAAATTACAATGGACACTGCTGAAATCCAAAATATCATTAGTAAGTACTATGAAAAATTATACTCCAACAAATTGGAGAATATTAAAGAAATGGACAGATTTCTAGACACATATGAATTATCAACACTGAAGTAAAAAGACAAATATACTGAGCAATCCAATAACAGGAAATAAAATCAAAATTAAGGCAGCAATGAAAAAAAACCTATCCTGTAAGAAAATCTCAGGAGAGTAAGGTTTCACCACCAAATCCCACAAAATCATCAAGGAGGACATAATACTAATTTCCCTCAGATCTAATGAAATTAAAAGGGAAGAAGTACTTCTAAACTCATTTCTGGAATCCAGTATCCCTCTGATTCTTTTTGAGTTCTTTATATATTCTGGATAGTAGACATTTGTCTGATGAATAGCTGGTAAAATTTTTTTCCTACATTGTAGGTTGTTTCTTAGTTCTGTTGGTGGTTTCTCTTGCAGTGTAGAAGCTTTTTAAAAAGATGAGATCCCAGTTAATACTTTGTGCTAGTTCCCATGCAAC
This sequence comes from Fukomys damarensis, assembly GCF_012274545.1. NCBI lineage: Eukaryota > Metazoa > Chordata > Mammalia > Rodentia > Bathyergidae > Fukomys > Fukomys damarensis. The sequence goes on from NW_022900929.1 coordinate 44,282,203, forward strand.
TGAGGATTTCTTCATAGTCTTTTCCTATGCCAATGTCTTTGAGAGTTCTGCCTAATTTATCTTCCAACAAGTTTAGTGTTTCTGTTTTAATATTTAGATCTTTAATCCACTGATTCTAAATCCAGGCAAAGAACCAAACAAAAAAGTAAGAAAGAGGAGAGAGAGAGAGAGAGAGAGAGAGAGAGAGAGAGAAAACTTCAATGAATATAGACACAAAAATCCCACAGTAATTAAGTCAGTGTATTAAGGACATTATTGTTATTATAAATTGTCAGAATATAACTGATAGAACAAGAATAAACTTTACATTTATTGGTTTCTAGCAATGATAATAACACTTTTCAATGTTAAAAGGACATTCATTGAAACAAATGGCACTGGGACAAATGGGTAGTTACACTCAAAAAAAAATAATGTTGGGCTTCTAAATTGTAAAATACAAAAATGCATCAAAAGGGATGGTACACTTAATATAAATGTTACAATAATAAAACTCATATAAAGAAGCAGAAATGCGTTTTCATGAACTTCAACTAGACAATTTTTGTTATGATACAAAAGAAATAAATATTTTGTACTTCATCAAAAGAAAGTCATTTGTAATGCAAATGATGTCTTCAGGAAAGTTATTAAAAATAATCCTCATAATAGAAGGCATTTGTAAACCATATATCTAATGAGCGATATGTATCCAGAATACATAAAGAATTCTTAAAATTATGTTCAAAAAAGACAGATACACAATTAAAAATGGGCAAAGGAATTCAACAGAAAGTTTACAGACAGATACACAAATGGCAAATAAATACAGGCCAAGTTCCGCAACATCAGTAGTCTTTAGGAAGTACAAGTTGAAAGCAAGTAAGAAAACACTTCACACCTACTGCAACAATGGTAATAAAAAAAAGGCAGACAGTATAATTTTTCAGTCAGAACATGAATCAATTGAAAGCTTCATCCAATACTGTTAGACTAAAAGCAGGGCAGTCACCTTGGAGAACATTTTGGCAGTTCCTACACATATTAAACATCTGGCTCCAGCATAGGAAAAACAAACAGAATGTTAAACAAAATATCCCCACATCACTTAACTATTCTAAGCCTAGATAAATAGCCAAAAGAAATGAAAACACATGCCCACACAAAAACTTGTATTGAATACACTTGGAGGTTTCTTTATAAGTGACAGAAAGTAAAACAGTCATAATGTACATCAACTTATGAATATATAAAGGATATTATATATATATAATATTTTCTTCCAATCAAACAGTTCAAGTACCAATACATGCTTAATACCGGGTTAAGTGAAAGAAGCCAGTCACAACAAAGCATATGATTCAATTTACATGCAGCACGGCCAATAAGCATGTCTTTACAAGTATAAAGAAAACTAAGATTGTCTAGATCTGAACAATCAAGGCAAGCTTGTAACTTTTTTGTAACTAGCTTAATTTGGTTTAGCTCAGTGTTTTTAGTATTCATCCACATTGTGACATGCACCAATAGGTGAGTCCAAACAATATTCCATTGGATAAGTATATCAAATTAGCACTGTTTGAGAAAAGGTACAATATTTCATGCTGAGTATGATGAATGTACTCTAAAATTAGACTATTATGCATCTTACAAAACTATGGGTATACTAAATACTAGCTGAACATCTAAAAGATGAGAATTGTACGTTATGTCAACTCTATCTCAATAAGGCTGTTAAAGAACAATTTGTTAATGTACAGGAAAAGCTACCATGTTTGGAATTTCATTTTAGGGGTATGAAATGTTTGGAATTGAAGAGTGGTGATGGGTGCATAATTGTATGAAAATAAAAAACTCTACTGTAAGCTTTACAATGGTGAATTTTATGCCATATAAATTATATCCCTATTAATATCTATCTTTATATGTATAAAGATAGATATTATATATTTTTAATATCAATTGAGAGTACCAACAATATAATGTGTACAAAAGACAAATCTCATCAACAAGAAATCCATAGAATAAAAACAAAAGTATGGAGAACAACATTTCATGCAATAGGAATCTGCAATCAAGGAGTAACTTTTATTTTCAAAATGGATTTCAAGGTAAAACTGATGAGTATTGGTAAAGAAGATCACAGCATATAGGTAAGGAAGCAATTCAACATATAAATTATATAAATAAATTATAAATATAATAAAATATAATGCATATATTATGTAACTATTATAAATATATAAGATGTCAATTATATAAAATTGTAAACATATAAAATACTGGTACTGTTTTTCTTACTTCATAAAAGAAACATTATGGATAGAAAAGTTTGCATAAACAGAGACACATCATGAGGGGACCTCAGTACACCTCTATCACAAAGAGACAGAAGAAGAATGAATCAACAGTGAGATGTCAGAATTGAACCATACGAATGAACAAATAGACTCAATAGATAGCTCTGCAAAGTGTTCCATGCACAACAGATTACCCATTTTTCTCAGCAGCACATGGAACTTTACTCAAAATAGACCAAGAATTAGCTGATAAATCATGCATAAATAAATATAAAAGAATTGAAATGAATCTCATGTATATGACCAATGAAACTAGAAATCAATAGTAAAAGAACCCACAGATATTATTGAAATGCTTGGAGAATGAACAATACACTTATGAAAATTAGAGGATCACAGAAGAATTGAGGAAGAAATTAGGCAGTGCCTAGAATCAAAGCACAGTCCCAGTAAAACATGCCAAAACCTATGGGACACAATAAGACACTTCTAAGAGACAAGTAAATAGCTGCAGATCCCTGTGTCAGAAAAACAAAGCAAGCACAAATAAATATCCTAATGAAATACAGTGGACTCTCGAGTTATGACTGGCATGACATAAAAACAACTTGTGTTAAAGACAGAATTTTAGTTTTAATGTAAGAACAAAGTCTTGTCTTACAACCTGGATGCCAGCCAGTTGTGCTTCCAGATGGTCTATGATACAGATTTAACCCTCAAGGAGTCTGGAAGGGGCATTACAACATACTCTCCTCTGTAGGGTTAAATGAGAAATCCTCGGCCAATGTCTCTCCAAGGACACTGAGATGTGTATATAGAAGAGATACTTTGAAGGCTGTTTAGAGTTCCCAGAGCCTTCAACTGATCAACTTAAGTTACAACCAACCATAGAGAACAAATTGAGTTTGTAAGTCAAGGGTCCACTGTATCTTAAGGGCTTAGAAACACAGGAACCCAAATCCAAGCCTTGTACACAGAAGAAACTTATAACTATCAGAGTAGAAATGAATGAATTTGAGACTTTAAAAATACAAAAAATCAATAAATTGAAGAGCTAGTTCTTTGAAAGAATAAACAAAATAGATATAACCTAAGCTAATCTAACAATGAAAAAAAAAAGCACAGGAGAGACCCATATCAATACAACTAGAAATGAAAAAGAAGGAAGTGCAAAGGACACCGCCTAAATCCAAAGATAATCAACTATTTTAGAAACATTTTCTCTAATAAGTTAGAGAATGTGGAAGAGCTAGGTAGATTTATAGATACCTATAAATTACTAAAACTGAAACAAGATGGTACAAAACCCTAAAAAATCCAATACAGGAAGAGAAATTGAGTCAGTAACTAAAACAAAACAAAACTACAAACAAGCAAAATCCCAGACCACAATGAAACCACTGAATTCCACAAGAATTTTGTACTAAAAACATTTTCAAGGAAGATGTAACACTACTACTCTTTAAAATTTTAATGAAATTAAAACAGAATGTATACTGCCAAACTTATTCCTGGAGTATAGATTTACTTTGATTCCAAAACCAGACCACAACTAAAATAAAAAGGGAAACTATAAACCAATCTTTTTGAAGAACAGTGCATACTAGAATGCAAAAGGCAGCAAATTATCAAAAATATAATACACTATGCCCACATAGACTTTATCCTAGGAGTGTAAGAATAGTTCAATACACACAAATCAATAAATGCAATACATCGCACAAATAAACACAAGTAGGAAAAATCGCATTATCTTCTCAATAGATGCAGAAATTTTTATTGAAAATCCAACATCCATCCATTCACAAGAAAAATTTTGAAGAAAATAGGTGAAGTTTCACAGTAAAAGTACTGAATACCTAAATATTTTGAATGACTCATTATTGAACTTCTCTATCTATCAATTATGAATTACCACTAATCCATTGAGATCATTTAGACGGTGAAAGCCCCATCAAAACCACCCCTCTTTCTCCAGTCTTCTGTGTGGTAAAAGGTTTTTATTTATTACTAAGAGACCAATGTCTTGCATATCCTTAAATAGATGTCATTTATTCAAATTTTACTTGAACAGTAAGTTTAATTCTCGTATTAATTATAAATTATTTATGTAATACATTAGAGAACTATAATTTCTTCAGGTATGCTTTGGATAAATTGACTATTCAGTGTATTTAACTCAGAACCAATAAAACCACTTGAGTAAGGGATTTCCAGAGCAAACAGTGTAGAAAAAGTTTCCATGGATGATAAACTGAGTGGATCCATGATTCACTTTAACATTAAAAGAAGTGATTTTTTTTTTTGGAACTCTAGGGAAAACTGCATGTTTTAATAATTCCTTCTGGGGAATGATCTGCATCTTCTACATACACTTGCGGTCTGCTTCTTTTTTTCTAGCCATTAGTTGCACATGTTAATAATTACTATTGCATATATATTATTGGAGATTAAAAGAAAGATTAGCAATATTTATTCAGCATGACTTTGAAGAGGTCATTCCTCAGCTGGAACAGGTAAGTTTAAATAACAATGTTAACAACATATTACAAGTGTATCCTTTAATAAAAGACATGACTTTTACACAAAAATTTTAACTTCATGAAAGCCATGTTATTCTGATCATGAAGACAATAGTAACAAATTATTTTAGTCATCTAGCCTCTGAATATATTTTTCTAGCTGTAGTAAAAATCAAGAAGACCAGGTTAATGAGTGAATACTACTCGTATTCTGATCCAGAGTCAATTTTATCATTTGAGCTTGAGTTTTTAGATAATGAATTTGCATTTGTTTAACACATGGGATATAAAGACAATTTATATTATAACAAAATAACATAAAATATAAGTCACTCTTTTACTGAATTAGCATCTGTAATGACCCTTAATTTAATAAAATTCCAGATGAAGAAAATAGTATTGACTTATTGCTATAAATTTTGTTTTAAAATTAATTTAGTTATTTGTAATTTTAGTTGCCTACAATGAGTACTGATTTTAATTCAGAAAAAAATCAATGGGATGCTAAAATAAAAAATAATTGATTTAAATAATTTGATTTGTTTCTTCCTAAACTCTACACATATTTTCTTGATAAAATCATATGATGATTTATTCAATATGATTTATTCAGTAAATTTGTAAACATGATAATGTATTCATTTTGATAATTTAGGATCACAGACTAGTCCTTACTTCTCTAAACCCACTGGCACTTTTGCTACATGTAAAATAGTCTTTTCATACTTTATTCATTTGATCAGCATATGAAAACAAAGCCTTTGGCACTGATTTATTTAATTCCCATCGAATGTGCAGCTACTACAAGCTAGACACAATCATATATATTCACATATATTACCTCATTAATTTTCTGCAACAACCCTATAGAACTGACAGTGTCACTCTGCATGGAGACATAGATTGTGCAGCCATTTGAAAAGAGCATTCTTTCAATTAGGACTACATTTATAGGAGTTATTTTGGCAACAAATGTGACGTTTTTTGTTGTCCAAATTGTTTATGTCATAAGTGGCCATTATTTATACAGTATCTAATCCATAGTTTAACATTTTCATGACAAGAAAATACAATAAAAACTCACCTATAATTTCATTTTTATTTTAAAAGTGCTTGTCAGTTGCGTTGTGTAAATGTATTTGTTACTGAATATTAACCCACACTATGAATCATTCAATGCTTTTTAAGCCCTAAGCAAGCAACCACAGTTGAAAAGAATATAGTAATTTAGCAAGTTTTAGCCACATGAAAGACACTTAAAAATCTAGGCTCTTACATCAGTGTTATTAATCTCATTCTTAAACAAATTTGATCAGAAAGCAAGCAAGTATTATCTATGCAATATTATAAAATTACTTTTATTCCTATGTAGGACATTAATATTGCCATATGTGCTATTCAAAAACTTTGACTTTCCAACTGAGGTATAGTTATGGCTTTCACTGGGATCACCTCTTTTCTTTTTCTTACCATAAGATATTTTCCACTGTGTCAGAGTAAATAAAACACATATTTATATAAATATTTAATCTCTAACCATATTTTCAAATGAAAAAGAGGAATAACAACATGCTATCAATAGTAAGACAAAATATATTCAATCAATCTACTCCCTATATACAACATCAATGAATATGCATATATCTTAAATTTGAATTAAGGAGGGGGAAAAATGAAACAATAAGTGCCTGTGTTCTTATTTACTTGAATAATTCACATAAGACTAATACAAATGCACAAAGAGACACAATCTACTTCTACAAGACAGATATAACTAATAATATAATAAATTTCTAATATTTTGTGTCTTTCTGTATGAAAGTAATGCAACAATACCCATACCACACCACCCATAATTAACTAAAATGTGTTTTCACAAGTGTGCAAATTTTCTTTGTATAGGAATAAAATGTTCATCACTATCGCCAGTTAAATTATCATTTTAACATAACACCTTCACTTGAAAAACTTTCTGAAATCTCCTACTCAATGGATATGAAAAATAGTTCAGTGATATCTGAGTTCATTCTGTTAGGACTCACCAGCAGCTGGCGACTTGCAATTTGCTTTTTTATCCTATTTTTATTGGCCTATGCAGCAATCATGGGAGGAAATATTTTAATTGTGATCACTGTAAGCTTTGACGCTCACCTTCATTCCACACCGATGTACTTCCTCCTTGGAAATCTCTCCTTCCTTGATATGTGTATTTCCACCATCACAACTCCTAAAATGGTCACAGACTTCCTGAGGGAGAACAAAGCTATTTCCTTGTGGGGCTGCATGGCTCAGATGTTCTTCCTCCACTTCTTAGGGGGCAGCGAGATGACTCTGCTCATAGTCATGGCCGTGGATCGCTACGTTGCAATATGCAGACCTCTGCACTACACAGCCATCATGAACCGCAGGGTGCTGCTGGGCTCTGTGCTGCTGTCGTGGGCGGTTGGCTTTGTGCACACCATGAGCCAGATGGTTTTCATGGCCACTTTGCCCTTCTGCGGCCCCAATGTGGTCGACAACATATTCTGTGACCTCCCCCTAGTGATAAAGCTTGCCTGCACTGAGACCTATGTGCTGGAGTTGCTGGTCATAGCCGACAGTGGACTTCTGTCTTTCATCTGCTTCGTGCTCTTGCTCGTTTCCTACACTGTCATCCTGGTGACCGTGCGACGTCAATCCTCAGGTGGACTCTCCAAGGCGCTGTCCACACTGTCTGCTCATATCACAGTGGTCACTCTGTTCTTCGGGCCATGCATCTTCATTTATGCTTGGCCATTCCGTAGCTTTTCAGTGGATAAATTTCTTTCTGTGTTTTATTCTGTTATCACTCCCTTGCTGAA
>NW_022900929.1:44290581-44301958 GCF_012274545.1 Fukomys damarensis
CTATTTCCTTGTGGGGCTGCATGGCTCAGATGTTCTTCCTCCACTTCTTAGGGGGCAGCGAGATGACTCTGCTCATAGTCATGGCCGTGGATCGCTACGTTGCAATATGCAGACCTCTGCACTACACAGCCATCATGAACCGCAGGGTGCTGCTGGGCTCTGTGCTGCTGTCGTGGGCGGTTGGCTTTGTGCACACCATGAGCCAGATGGTTTTCATGGCCACTTTGCCCTTCTGCGGCCCCAATGTGGTCGACAACATATTCTGTGACCTCCCCCTAGTGATAAAGCTTGCCTGCACTGAGACCTATGTGCTGGAGTTGCTGGTCATAGCCGACAGTGGACTTCTGTCTTTCATCTGCTTCGTGCTCTTGCTCGTTTCCTACACTGTCATCCTGGTGACCGTGCGACGTCAATCCTCAGGTGGACTCTCCAAGGCGCTGTCCACACTGTCTGCTCATATCACAGTGGTCACTCTGTTCTTCGGGCCATGCATCTTCATTTATGCTTGGCCATTCCGTAGCTTTTCAGTGGATAAATTTCTTTCTGTGTTTTATTCTGTTATCACTCCCTTGCTGAACCCAGTTATTTACACTCTGAGGAATCAAGAGATGAAATCAGCCATGAGCCGACTGAGGACTCAACACATCAGCTCCAGACAGATCTAGAAGACTTTTATCAAGATGAAGAGTTTTTGTACAAAACATACACACACACACACACACACACACACACACACACACACACACACACATTTCAAACTAGGTTGGTATTCATTTTATTTGTAAATTTTAAAATCAAATTGTACATTTATATTATCAAATATGTTACATAATTATATTTCTATGACACATATGATTTTACTGAATGATTATTTTCAATGAAATTTTTATTATAATTTGGAATAATAAATTATTTTAAATATAATAACCAAATGGAAAAACTGGTTCATTAACTATATTTTCACACTCAAAAGTGTCTAATATTAAATTTTCTTTAAAATAAATCAAATATGAATTTGTACTTCTAATTAGTGACTTTTTATCTAAATTGTCTTGATGACTAAATATAGTGTAATTAAAATTATACTGAACCGACATGGATATATATCTTTGTGCCCTAGCATATAAAAGATTATGTTTTTAAAAAGGCAAACACTTTTATGAGTGGGTAGATGCATGTAGCAATAATATAAAAAAAGTTTTTAAGAAGACAGAAATTCCACTGGACTGGTTTTATAATGTACCTTTCTTTTCAATCTTTTATTTATTTTGTGTTTATCTTTTCTAATTTTTACTTCACACACCTTTTCACAAACCAGTAGAAGCATCACTATTGCGTTAGTCCTCTAGACAAATAATGACGAAGTAGCTGAAATGTATTCCTGGTATTCACATCACAACAAAATAAGAATTATTCAAAGTGTTACTATGCCTAAAGAAAGCACTAAATTGTTGTAAATTATAAATTTATGTAAGTGGTCCATGGATATTAGAATAAATAGACAATCTATGACCTCTTTGACATCAAGCTCCAATATCTCTTAATGGAATACATTCAATACTTCTCCATCACCGTCTCCTAGGTAATTTGCACACTACAGTAATCATAAAAGAGCTGCCACAGTAGTACATACCTAGCCATAATTTCATTGAATAGAAGAACAAAGTCTCTGCATATCACTAAGGTTTTTTATATTCATTTCTTACAAATTATTTAAATCAGAGTTAAAAGGAGATACTAATATCACACATGGCTTTGTCATATTTCCAAGTTTTTAGCACAATTTATTGTAGACTTTCTTTTACCATAGGGTTGTTAGTGATAACAAAAAGCCTAAGCAACCCTCAGTATCCAATTATTTTATCTTGGGAAAGATAATCACTACCACTGGTTCCATAAACATCACTATTTAAATGTTTAAGTTATTTTCCATTATGTATGCATTCATTATAAAATACCTCACTTTGGATATTTAAAAAATTGTAATAAATAGAATCCATGTTAATGGTGCTAAAGTTTATTTTTCAAAGTTTAGGGTTTTTTTTCTTGTTGTTTCGGCTTTTTTTTTTTTTTTTTTTTTTTTTTTGAGACAGGGTCTCACTGTGTAGTTGAGACTGACCGGAATTCATTATATAGCCCAGGCTGATCTTGAACTCACAGTGATCCTCCTGCCTCAGCCTCCCGAGTGCTGGGATTACAGATGTGCACCACTACACCCGGCTCAAAGTTTAGGTTTTAAGAAGTTCACAATTTAAATATGTACTACTCTACTTAATTCATTTAAATGGCCACAGTGACTTGTAATTTCTAATAATTTATATTTGTAGATATGGACATAGATATATTTATAGATATAAATTTATTTATATTTATAGATATTTATAAGTATATTTATTAGATAGATATATATATCTAATTTATAGATATGCTGAAATGTGTTAAAATTTCTTTGTCTTTGGAGACATCTAGTATCTTCCAGTTCTTTGACTTTATATTGCTATGGTTGTTAGATTGACTATACCTACACATTTTATGTTCACAAAAGAGAAAATTTCTCTATGATTTGTATCTAGAACTGAAAATAATGAGATACTTTATGTCTGATTGAGGAGTTCGAATTGCTCCACCTTGCTTTGGGAAATTCTATTGAATATATTGACAAATCTATTGAATAGATTTTCATCTCTCATCTTCTGAATTCTACTCACTTTTCAGGTAAAGGTTCAACATATTTTCAGAGTGGGGTCACCTAATCCTCCAAGTTTAAATGAAATGCTTTGATCTATGACTCCACAGCAGTCTATATTGCTTTGCAGTATCTGTCACTGATTTAATTACTTATTCAATATTAATGAGTATCTGTGCATATTTCTTGTTAAAGCATAAAGAAATCATGAATTCAGGACTTTGACTCTCTTAATTATCAAAATATCACCAGTGCATATATGACACAAAATAGGTACTGACACTCACTGTTTTACTGAAGGATTATTTTTTTGCACCATTGACTTCCCTAGCTATATAAAGAAGCTATTTCTCCATGAAAATTTTAAGGAATATTCTTGAAGAAATATTCAGTGGAAACTCATTCATTAAATTACACAATTAATTTTTCTTTATATTATTAAAAAAGATATTACCTAAAAGTCCAGATGTCATATACTGGTATGTCTTTCAAATTTTCCCCTATCATGTATATGCAATGACAAGATAAAAAATGTTTCCAAAGTTTATTTTTCTTCCTAAATCAATTTTATTTGGCACTATTTATATTATCATTCAATCTAAATGTGTTTATAGTGTCCTCTTAAAAATTTCAAATAATTTCATTAATATAATGGTGTAATTTGCATAAATGCCACTCTTCTTTCTTTCCCCTGAAGCCAATTAGTTTTGTTTTATTTATTTTTATTTTTATTTTTATTTATTTTTTGGTACCGGGGATCCAACTCAGGTCCTTGCACTTGCAAGGCAGGCAGTGGCACCACTGAGCTAAATCCCCAGCCCAATTCATTTTGTTTTAATAAAGAAAATTCATTGCTTCAGTATGTTGCTATTTTTCCAAAGTGTAAATGAAAATAAATTACTTATCTTTACCCCAATTAATAGACAGTAAAATGTTTTCAATTTCTGACTAACATAAGCAATTTCATTATTAGTATCAATAGCATACCACTATGTAAACCTTATAAGAATTTCTCTGGAGTATGTACCCAGCAGAGAAAATACCTGAATCATCAGACATTTACCCATTTAATTTCATTAATTGAAATTTTAGCTCTTACCATTCACATTGTCCTGACTTCAAGTGCCCAGTAGCTCATATGTAAATGATGTTTATGGGGCAAGACAGACACACGACTTTCTATCATGCACAAAGTTTTGCAACAGTGATCTGGATTTTATATGTTATAAGTATTTCTTTTGAATATATTTGTTAATTTTTCTAGTGCTTTTCATGAGGCATAAATTTTTTTTCCATTGAGTTTGTTGGTATTTTTTAAGTATACAGTACAGTTCCATTCATCACTGGGATCTTGTACCTTCGCATGACAGATCTTGGTTCTCATCTTTTTCCCATTCCCCTGCCCTCACTTCACCCCCTTCACCCTCTCCTCTTTACAATTTTTCCTTTTCTCCTATTTTTTTCTTTTACCTTGTTTTCATTCCATTACCTTTCCCACTTCCCCTACATTTTAAGCACTTTTCTTCCTATTTCACATTAACAGTTATGCAATTTGGATCTTACTTACACTTTTAGTTTCTCACACCAGAGAAACTATTCATATTTATTTACAAGTGTGTCTTATTTATTTCGCTTCAGACTACGGCCTCAATATGCATCCATTTTCCTGTAAATGACTCTAGTTTCTCATTCTTTATGGCTGGGTAGTACTCCATTTCATAGAAAAACCACATCATTTTATCCAGCCTCCAGTTGATGGACAATTGGACTGTTTCCAAATTTTAGCTATTGCAAACTGTGCCACTATAAACATGGGTGCATATATATCACCGTGGTATGATTCTTTTATTGGAAAAGACACGCAGCAGAGGGATGGCTGAGTCAAATGGAGCCTCTAATCCTAGTTCTTTGAGGGATCTCCCTGTTGATTTCCAGTAGTTTATTTTTTACATTATTTTTCTGTTTTTATACAACAGTTTTGTAGGTCATACACTCTCCAAATAGGTCGTATCAGTCTTTTCTACTTTTAAAATTACTACCATAAATATGATAAGAATGAAGAACCAAAAAGGGCACAATCTAAATGCTCTAGCAGCTTATCATTCGCAGCCTTGGCAAGCCTTCCCATGATCGGTACTGCAATATCCTTCCTATAGCAGATCACTGTACCATGTACTCCAACAAGATAGTCTCACAGTTTATGCTAGCTCCCGAGGTCATTAATTTTCTTCTCATATCTGTGTCATTGCTGTGCTGAGCTTTGATTAAAGAGCCTTACATCCAGATGACTCACTAATTTGGCAGAAGAAGTTAATAATTCCTCAAAATTTCATAGATTAAGTGACAAGAACATTTTATGTGAAATAACTCACCATTTGGGTAGTCATGTTTTTATTCAATAATTAAGTAAAAAAAAAAAAAACCATGGAAAATCTCTCTCATTCCTTTTTTTAAGATGATTGGAGAAATACAGGTTGCACCACATTCAAATACATGCAATAACCTAATCACAGCTTCCCTGAGGTGTACACTGAACAAATGGCCCATGTCTCCTTTTAAATCTGAAGCCATTAGCAACAATTACACACACAGAGATTTTTGGAGGCTTCAAATAAAAACCTTTAAATGGCCTTTTCATTGTTGGATATGCCTCCTATCAAAGAAATAAAAAGTGACAAGAATATAACTGCCACATCATAATTAAACTCCAAATCCACATGTGCCTTCTTCAAAAAACCTATTCTCTGCCTGTTAGAGGATATCTCATGACTTTTCTACTTCCCATGCTCTTTCTAATTGTTTATAAAGTGTTGTCTATATATCCCTGTCTCCTTACATTGATCCAGCCCATACTGCTTTGATAAGACTTGTGGCAAAGGTGTGATTTATTATACTAGAGTATGGACCTATTGGACAATGTCAGTACCCTCTTACTCTCACCAAGGTTTGACGCATGACTTCATAACCTACAGGAAAAAACTAAATGGTCCTACAACCAGCTGGGACAAGAAAAGATGGCAACTAGCCACTAGTTCTAATAATCTATTCAATCTCCCCAGTGGGACTAACTTTATGGTATTCAAAATGTAGTGCTGAAAGACTAGACCCATATTTTGTATTTCTGAGTCATTATTCCCTGAACAAATCAAATTCCCATTAGAATCATCAATGAGAGTGCCTAACATTTTCCAGCACTTATTAGACACACTTAATCCTAAGAGATACTATATTAGAGAGTCCATGGGTAAGAGTTTAAATGCTTTAGTGACTTGTACTCATTATAGAAATATGGACTCCAATGGGCTATGACCATCAAGATATTTTCTCATCTGAACATATATTGTTTATCGCATCTCAGCTGGTAAGGAGACATTTTAAAGCCTGTGCAGTTGCCTGTGAGAGTTCCTGCAAAAAAGCCATTGAGAATCAAAGATACTGTGATTGACATGTAAAAGGACAGTCTCCGGTTTCAGAGAATGTTGCGGTGATTTTAGATAATGGGCCAAAAGAGAGTTGAACTCAGGAGTTATTAATATTAAGTGAATTGATTTATGTAAATTTCTTGGTACCAAAACCTGGTACATAACAGAGTGTCAATGGATGATTGAATTTGCTACATTGATGGAAAGCTGTTGAATGTCTGCTATGTATGAGGCAGTGTGCTAAGTCAAAAAGTACAGTAATAATAAATCAAAAAATCCACAATCTTAGACTCAAGTACTTCACAGGTAAGTAGGGAACCATGCAGAAGAATAGAGAAAAGAATTATGGGTACTGACTGAGTGTGTTACAAAAGAGGCCACTGGTAACATACTGCTTTAGAGGCTGCAGCTGAATACAAAGTGTTAGAAAAGCAAAAAGTGGTTCATTGATTAGGTTGTGCACATTTTTTCTTAATAGTAACATAGTTCCTGACATATTACTAAACATTTTTATTTTCACATAAGTAACACCACTTGGCCCTCAGTTTCTTTTTTCTTTTTTAATTGGGCCACAACCAGTCACAGGAGAGAAATGGGTCCAAGTACACTTGCTGATATTACAGCTTTTGCTGAGAGGCAGGGAAGAAGAGAGCTTAGGAAATATGAGTATATGCTCAATAAAGAGTCCATCATGCCCTCCTTAAGAGTCTGGAATTTGGAAGATCACCAGGATTCTGCTTTGCCCCAATATCCCCACATGTAATTACCTCCACTTCTCTGAGCCTGAATTCATTTAACCACAGCAGCCTAAGCAAATTATGGGCTCATAAAATTTCTCTTATAATGTGGATATCAGGCATAGAAGAGCATAGGGTGTGACCGTCATAAAAGAAAAAATAATCACTTAGAAAAACTTTTTAGGAACGAAGAGACAAGGACCCTTCTTATGAGATAGTGGAAATTCAGGGGGAAAAGACACCAGTCTTTGCTCCAAGCCTCACTGACTCAGTTGTCCAGAGCATCTCTAAATTCTTCAAATTCTAGGGCTGCTGTATAACAAGAAAAAATCTTCAGGTAGTTACTGGAAAATCACTCCTAGATATCATTACATTTGAAGCTGTTAGAGGCTGGTCTGAGCCACTGAGAATAATAGTAAATTTGAAACTCAAGGAGGATTATAGAAAAGGTTCCCAAAATGAAAAAGCTCCATTACCTACTTCGTAGAAGTGATCTTGTCTTTCTCCCTACAGATCATCCCAGAGCAAAACATGAGATGGAGCCCAAGGATCTATTCAATCAGTCTCAAATGTCGGAATTCATTTTGATGGGACTGACCAGCTTCAAAGATGTAGAGTTTCTTCTCCTTGGACTCTTCTTGGTTATCTATGTCATAATACTTTTGGGTAACCTTCTCATTGTGGTCATGGTGTTTTTCACCCCAAACCTGAACACCCCCATGTATTTTCTCCTTGGAAATCTCTCCTTTGTAGATATGACCCTTGCCTCTTTTGCCACCCCTAAAATGATTGTGAACTTGGTGAAAAACAATAAGACCATTTCTTTCGCTGGTTGCTTCACGCAGATATTTCTTCTTCACTTCCTGGGTGGAGTTGAAATGGTACTGCTGGTCTCCATGGCTTATGACAGATATGTGGCCATTTGTCAACCCCTACACTACATGACCATCATGAGAAAGAAATTCTGTGTTTTACTTGTTGTGATCTCATGGCTTTCCGGTCTCCTTCATTCAGGGCTTCAGTTACCCTTTGTTGTAAGTTTGCCTTTCTGTGGTCCCAATGTGGTGGACAGCATTTTCTGTGATCTCCCTCAGGTTACTAAGCTTGCGTGTACAGACACCTATTTTGTGCAGATAGTCATTCTTGCCAACAGCGGCACGATCTCCATGAGCTGTTTCGTTATTTTGCTTGTCTCCTACAGTTTAATCTTCACAAGCATTAGGAAGCACTCTTCTGCTGGGCAGTCCAAAGCCTATTCCACCCTGACTGCTCACATCACAGTGGTCATTCTCTTCTTTGGTCCGTGCATCTTCATCTATGTCTGGCCCTTCAACAACCACCCTATGGATAAATTTCTTGCTGTATTTTATACCATCATCACCCCTATCTTAAATCCGATTATCTACACTTTGAGAAACAAGGAATTGAAGACAGCCATGAGGAAAATCTGGAGATCTTTCGTGAGTTCTAGAGAGGAGACTTAGGTTGAAAAGAAAATTGTCGAGAAACTTTTTTTCTTCATATCTTTAAACTCATCCTAAAATAGAGCTTTGAGAGACATGTAGTGGAAGGCAAATAAAACATGATTATAGGGCTCAGATATTCTCAAGTATTTTTAATATTTCACCACATAAAATTATTATCAATGGATATTGTCTTTTAAGACTAATGGTCCTAGTAACTTTCTTCAAGTTTGAGACAACTAAAATACACATCAGTGGATAAGTGAAATTTTATATATTAACAAAATGAAAATGTTAATACAGACTAACTGATTGTACATTAATTATATTGTGGGAAGGAATTTACCCTGCATGATTCTGTTTATGTGTTTCACATTAGTCAAAAAGATCTATGGTAAAAAAGTAAAAATAGTTGTTCTCTGGGGCAAAGAATAACTTAAAATGGTCAGGATGGTGCTGGAATTTTCCTGTGTATTTCATGTCACTTACATTGGGGTATGTGTCTGTGAATGTGTACATGCATTTATATATGTGTAAATGTGAAAAATCATGATCTCTATTCATTTACAATAAGTATATATAATATATGTGTATACACACACACATAGTACATTATTGACTATTTTTTATATTTAAAGAAAAATGTTAAGAAAAAACTACGGAAGTTAAACTGCCATTGGTTTTATGTTAACAAATTTCTCAGGTAAACAAAATGTAAACATTTTCCTGTCATTCTTACTTTTACTTCTTTTGTTGTTGTTGTGATGTCTGTCAAACCTAGGGCCTTGTACAACATGTAAGTCGAGTGTTTTCCCAGTTCTAAAGTTGTTTCTTAGAAAAGAAAAAGGTCATGGTACTGTTCGGTACCTGGCTCTCCTATTACCTAGGAGTAGTGTAATTTCCTGATTTATTAGTTAGCCTACATGTTTAATGTTTTTCTTCTATTTTGATTTGTATATGGTTGTGACACATAATAGTAATTTTCATCTCAGGTAACTGGTACATGTACATATTGCATCTTAATCATTTTTAGTTTCCTTTCCACTCCCCATCCTCCTGTCTCATCTGACTCATTGAGGTCATACGGAGAAAGAATAGGCAAACAGCAAGATTACATAATTAAAATATTTCAGAATATTTCAATATCTCACCAACAAAATTAATAGATAAAAAGTTATTGCTTTTTAAATGATATCAGCTGAGATACAAATTATCAAATATTTGCCTTTCAAAGACGTTCACTACATATATACTTTATCAAAGTATTGAAATGTTTGAAAAAATAAAGTTTAAAAGTAAATGGACCAACAATATTTCAAAAGCAATGGAATAGAGCAATTGTAGTTCTCAAAGAAACATTTGTACCATTAATATGAACATAAAAAGGTAAAAAACAACTATTTAAACAACCTAATGTAACATCTCAACTAGAATAACAAGAATAAATTAAAGCCAAAGATAACAGAACAAAGAAAATTCACCAATACCAGGGCAAGATTAAGATACAGTCTACAAAAACAATAGAAAAAAATCAGCAAGAAACAAAGGATAGTTTTTTGAAAAGATAAAAATCAATAAATTATTAGATATACTAGTATAGTGAGACAACTCAAATAAATTATATCAGCAGTAAAACAGAACACTTCAAGTTTTCAAAAAAATTGTAGAAGGGAATTATAGCAAGCTAATGTTTAATGCCAGCATTACCCTGACACCAAAGCCAGACTAGCACTTCAAAGGAAAACAAAATTATAGATCAGTATTCTTTTAATTTTTTTTGTTGTTTTTTTAGCAACAGCATCTCACTATGTAGTTCAGACTGCTCTGGAACTCGCTGTGTAGCCCAGGCTGGTCTCAAACTCACAGTGATCCTCCTGCCTCAGCCTCCTAAGTGCTGGGATTATGGGCGTGCACCTAGATTAGTATTCTTGATAAACACAGATACAAAAAGTTTCACAGTACTGCTAAACTGACTACAATAGCATGTTAAACCAATTATTCATGATGATCTAGTGAGATTTATTCTAGGGATCAAAGTATGGTTCAAAACATTTATATTTACAAAGGGAACTCAGCATGTAAGCACAATGACAAAGAAAATTATCATAAAATCTTATCAATACTTGCAGAAAAACATTTAACAAAATGCAAGATTCCTTCATTGTAAAAATAGCAACTAGGTTAGATATTGTAAGCCTGTTGTTAATATTGTATTTAAGGCTAGAAAATTAAAATCTTCTCTAAGATCAATAACAAGACAAAGATGCCCAATATTACATCTATGGAAATATAACACTTAAAGTTCTAACCATAGTCTTAGGTATGAGGAGGAAATATAGGGCATCTAAATTGGGAAGATGTAAGTTAAATTGTCTCTTGTAGATGACATGGATTGTTATAAAAAAAATCCTACATGTTTTACCATACTACTGTTAGATCTAATAAATGAATTTAGTACATTTCCAGGAAAAAAAGTTACCATACCTAAATTGGTAGTGTTCCTACACACAAAAGCTATTTATTTATAAAGACAGTCAGGAATACAATACAAATGACAATTTAGTTATAAATATAGAGGGGGGATAAATTTCACTGAGGAAATGAAACATCTTTGAGGAAAATATTTGAAAACAATAAATATATAGACAGGTGTTCATAGATTGTAGAAGTTAATCTAGCTAAAATATTCATATTTTTCAAAGTAATCTAGAATCAATCCAATCCTTATAAAAATTCCAAATGTTCTATTAGCCTGAGATTTCCTTGAGTTTTCTGGGTCTTTGGTGATTTTAAATGAATTTTAGAATTTTTCCTTCTTTGTGAAAAAACACTATCTTTCTTCTTTGTGAAAAAAAGCTGAAGTTTTCTTATTTCCTGATTTCAAAATATACTTCAAGTCTGTAATAAAATAGCATAACATTGAACTAAACACATAAGTCAGTGGAACAGGATAGTGAGCAATGGAACAATTCCATCCATTTCTTTATCAATTTATCCTTAATCAATGATATAAAAAACACAGAGTGTACAAAGACAGTTTCTTCAATTAAAAAGTTAAGAAATACATAT
>NW_022900929.1:44302210-44361108 GCF_012274545.1 Fukomys damarensis
ATATATATATATCACAAATCAAACTAAAGCATATCTGGCTTAGTAACATGCAAAATATGCTTTATCTGTTACCAGATAGTAAGATATAATTCCACATAAAGCAGAACAACATAACAATTTTATTTTTGCATATGCCTCATTATAGAGCTCTAAACTATGTAAGAAAGTGACAGGATTACAGGCAGAAAGAAACATACACAATAATTTGTAATCAAAAATGTCAAAACCCCACTCTCAATAATTGATAGACATAGATAAACTTCACTAGCAATTAACCAATGTTACACGATTTATGTTTATGTAACACGTTTGCCAAATTATTTTGAAGTAGACATTTGCCAAGTTAGACATATTCTGGGTCACAAAACGAGGCTCAATTTTAAAGTTTTTACATCATCTAGATTTGTACACAATAGAAATTTTATTTACCAATATCCCAATCTACAAATAAAACAAATATCCTTTGGTAGATGAATGGATAGCAACATTTTGGTATATAAGGGCTATGTAACAGTAAAAAATATTGAGCAATGAAAAGAAATGTTTCATTGATTAAAAACTACATGATAAGGCCAGGGATTTAGCTCAGAGGCACTGCACCTGAGGTCCTGAGTTCGCTCCCCGGTGCCAAAAGACAAAAACAAAAACTACATGATAAATATAAAAATAAGCCTTACGAGTGAAAGAAGTCACTTTGAAACACTTTTTTCTACTTCAGTGCATTTACACAAAACTCTGGAGCGTGTGAAATTAGTAATGGAATGCACATCAGTGGCTATCTGGGGATGGAGGATTACAGAAGGACTAAGGAAAAGGGCTCTCAAGGGATAAGGAAATGTTCACAACGGAGGCATGTTTAACTACCTATATTTTGATGACATTTTTATGGTTTCATGTAGGTGACAACACTTAACAAATAAACCATTTTAAAAATGAGCCACTTACAAAGCTGGGGATTTAGCTCAGTGGCTCTGCGTTTGCCTTGCAAGGGTCTGGTCCTGATCTTAATCCCCCTTTCCCCCCACAAAAAAGGCAATTTACTATATGCAATTTTACTACAGCAGAATTACTTTTCAATCTGAGGTCAAAATAAATTGTTTTAAGCTCAGAACAATGTACTGTTTTAAAAACTTAAAAGTATAATTTTACATACAGTTCATAATTGTATGAATAATTCTCCTTATAGTCATAGAATTGTTAAAATCATCAACCATTTGACCGGGTTACCTGCCTATGAAAACAACTTTGGTATGCATTAGGCCACTGCA
Source organism: Fukomys damarensis (assembly GCF_012274545.1). NCBI lineage: Eukaryota > Metazoa > Chordata > Mammalia > Rodentia > Bathyergidae > Fukomys > Fukomys damarensis. The sequence continues at coordinate 44,303,479 of NW_022900929.1, forward strand.
TCCAAGGCACAGTTTCCTGTTTGTGATCACTTATCACACAATTTAGAACATAATGTGCCTCACAATTCTAAGAAAAATGTTACTTCAGCTGATTAAATAGTTACAGGTCAAGATTTCAGAGGACATCTCCATACTATTTATTAGTCAAATGAGTAATTTTTGAAACTTCAATAATTTGTAATGCTGGACTGATTCATATAATGCTTTACTTATCTACATGTTCTGATTTCAAGAGTATCCAACATTTGATATCATTCTCAATAAATCTATCTCCAGGAGATGTCCAAGATTGTTATTTCCATGACTCTTGGTTTCTTCAGAGCATAGAAACGATAAATTTGCCCCAAGAGACAGCTTTGAGTGGTAAATATATTTCAGGATGAGGAAGAACACTTAGATAGATCCTTCCTCCCCTCTACATGGATGCCTTAAGGACACATCAGAAAACAAGACTAACAGAGAATATTGTCTAAGAGAAAAAACAGTGTTTAGTAAGTCAGCTCATCTCTTTGACTTTCTAAGTGTTTCTTAAAATATTTCTCTGTATTGGTTTTCAGGATGTCCACCATTCTTGGAGTTGAGAACAGCCTCTTTAGTCTGATATTTTCAGAAGGCAATCCATATGTTTTTTGTAGCGGTCCTATTTCTACTGGAATTTCTGTGGTCTTAATAACAGTACACGCACCACTAAAATGCATGTCATCGGGGATGCTTTGAGGTTGGTTTAGATAGATCACAGCTCTTTGCTGGTTAAGGAGTAGCTTCCACATATACTGTTCAAATTGTGTCTATCTTTTATGGGGATAGAAATTTGTATATCACAGAATGAATAGTATTTGAAGTACCTTTTAGCACAAAGATAGAAGCAAGATAATAATAATACAAGAATGACAAATCTAATGAGAAGTGACCCAAAATTTTGTTCCTACAGAAAGAGGATTAAAACCTACAAAATAAGAACAAAGCATGGAATCCTGAGGTCCTGTAAAAGGCCCATGTGTTTTTATGTGTGTTGTATAATGTAAGAAATCCGTTGAGTTGTTTAAATCCTAGAATATTATTGGAAAAATAGAAGTATTAAGGATATTATACAGTTTAGTATTTACAGTGAAAAACTTTTAGAGGACACTGGATCTAGAGAGGAATGACAATTTACTGATTCTCTGAAATATTGATTAATTTTAATATGGTAATATAACAACTCAGAAATACTGGAATAATATCAATTACAGAACTGATATTTTAAAAAGCTAAATATTTCCTTATTGGTCAATTGTGTCCTAAGAATGAACATAGTAATCTCTTAGCAATTTTATAGGACTTTTCTCTCTCCAATACATTTGAAAATCTGCTTTTTTGCCATCAACTATCATCTGTGTAACTTCTTTTAGCAACCATAGAATTAGCTTTTTTTTTTAACATTTGGGAAAATTTTATACTGATGGAAATTAAATTTGTAGCAAATGGCCAGATTGTTAAGTTTCTGTAGGGGCATGGACTTGTTCTGCATAGTATCAGTTCACTCTGCTTAGATATCACTAAAATATCTATTGCCCATGATATGCTTATTTGTAACTTCTGAGGCTATTATTATACATCTGATTTCATCAAGATTTTAAAGTGAGCAACACAAATTGAAATGTTGCCAAGATAATTAAGAAAGGGGCAAAAAATGAACAATTATTTTTAACCATTCAGCTTGAGAAGTATTCTCAACTTACTTAAAAGTCAATATAAACAATATTATATTTAGAGGTAAATAATTGTGTTCACTGATGATTAACTTACATTCACTCAGCATTAACAGTAAATGATGTATACTTTGCTTACATGTGCATATAATTTCTTCTACTCTTAGATATGACATACAGAGATGATAGGTAAAATTTTTAAATTAGGTTAGAGACTAGAATATTTCAAGGCCTAGACATTTCATAGCACCAATTCATATAATTGAAGCTAAATATTTTTCTTTAAAAGTTTTAATTAGAAGGAATTCTCTGAGTTCAAGTTGAATCTCAGTTAACTTCCCTTTTGGCTAATGTATATATACAGAACTTTACATTTATATTTTATTCCTATTCATTTAGCTTAAAAAATTTCTACTACATTATAAACTTAAATTGATGATAAATTATATCCTTGGTTTTATTCATATAAATCTTCAAAACTTTAATACAACCTCCTTTATGAGCATTAATTTTAGAGAATTAGAAAACAATTTTAATATTATGATGTCTTAAGGGATCAAATCCACCAACACTGTAAGGGATGATCAGAGTATAAAGAAAGCACAAAATTGTATCCTATCATTTGTATTGAAATTCAAAATCAGTTCTCTGTCTCCTTCCCTACTGTATGATTTAATATTTGCTCTATATTGAGATGATTGTTGATACTGCACTCAATGTTTTATTTTTATTTCTCCACTGTTAGACAGAAACTAATTCTAGAAGAAAACAGTGCTTTTGTTACTCCAATTTTTGTAAGAATACTTTTCTGATAAAGCATTTGCATAACAATCTAATCTCATGCTCTACTTCTAGGAAACTTAATCTTACTAATTTGTCTTCTTTTTGTAGCATAAAGCCATTAATATTTGACTAAGATTTGTCATTACCATTACACTTTTAATTTTCAGATACAGGCTTTCAAAAAGATAAATGTCATTCCTTTTACAACTAAACAATAACCAAGCCTTCTCTTTAGTTTAATTCAGAGGAAACTGAATAAAATGGACAAAGAGAATCAGTCTGTAGTATCAGAATTTGTGTTTCTGGGACTCGGAAATTCATGGAATATTCAGACCCTACTCTTCCTGATATTTTTGATGCTTTATCTAATGATTCTGTCTGGAAATATTGCTGTCATGATCTTAATCATCCTGGACCCTCAACTTCATTCTCCCATGTACTTCTTGTTGGCCAATCTGTCGTTTGTTGACATGTGGCTTTCCTCAGTGACAACCCCTAAGATGATCACAGACTTTCTCAGGGAGGTCAAGACCATTTCCTTCGGAGGTTGCATGTGCCAGATCTTCTTTGCCCATTTCATAGCAGCAAGTGAGATGGTTCTCCTGGTGGTAATGGCCTATGACCGCTATGTGGCCATCTGCAAACCACTGCACTACTCCACCATCATGAGCCTGCACAGGTGCACTGGGCTGGTGGCGATTGTGTGGACAGCTGGCTTTGTGCATTCCATGAGCCAACTGGTTGTCATTGAGAAACTGCCTTTCTGTGGGCCCAGGGAAATAGACAGCTTCTTCTGTGATATACCACTGATAACGAAGCTGGCCTGCATGGATTCCTATAATTTGGACATTTTAATAAACGTAGACTGTGGGCTTGTGGCTGTAACCTGCTTTGTTGTGTTGCTGATCTCCTACACATACATTCTTCTCACTGTCCGCAAAAGCTCCAAAACAGGTGCTTCCAAGGCACTGTCCACCTGCACTGCCCACATCATGGTGGTGGTGATCTTCTTTGTGCCCTGCATCTTCATCTACGTGTGGCCACTAAACATCACCTGGCTGGACAAATTTCTTGCTGTCTTTTACTCTGTTTTTACTCCTCTCCTAAATCCAGCCATTTATACACTAAGGAATAAGGAGATGAAAAATGCTATGAAAAGATTGAGAAGCTATTATATGGATTCCAAGGGCAGAGTATAATATTCAGAAATCGCATTGTGAGTACCTCCTATGGACAACATGCTGACTATATAACATTGGTAGAAATTAAGACAATTTATTTCATATCTATGTTATTCTAGTCTACACATGCATATATATTTTATTATAGTGAAGACTTCTATGATTTACTAATAAGCTAGGAGATCATTTTGAATTATTTCCTTAAAATCCAAGAAGAATTTATCCTTTTAAAAAATATTTGATTTTTTTCCCTTTTTTCTTTATTGGTACATTTTAGGTATATAATACACTTGCTTTCATCACTGGGATCTTGTACCTTTGTGTGATATATCTTGGTTCTTATTTTTTCCTCATTCCCCTGACCTCTCTTCATCCCCTCCACCCTTCCCTATTTACAGAGACTTGATATATGCTCACCCATGTTTATAGTGGCACAGTTTGTAGTAGCTGAAACTTGGAAACAGCCTATTTGCACATCAACTGGAGACTGGATAAAGAAGAATAGTTTTTTTTAACATAAAATGGAGTACTACTCAGCCATAAAGAATGAGAAACTAGAGATATTTATAGCTAAGCGGATGCACATTGAGAACATACTCTGAAGTGAAATTAATAGAGCACACATATGTAAAAACAGAGTAGATTCTCTGGTATAACAAAATAAAAGTGTAAATAAGAATCAAAATCTATGATTGCTATTGTGTAATAGGAAAAAATGTCTAAAGGTATAGGGGAAGTTAAAGGGGTAGGGAAAAGCTAAGAAGGGAAAAGAAAAAATAAGAGAAAAGGAAAAAATGGAAATTATCCTTTTTTATTGGGATAATATCTAGCCAGTCTTTCCATGTTTAATTATATAAAGAAGATCTTAAAATTTGTTTAAGGTTTTAAACTCAATCTATTCTCATATTTTAATGAACTGCTCCTGAATATTTTGCTAACACCATTTAAAAATATGTATGTGGTACCTTGAAATACTTCCCAAACCTTTCACTCACCTTTTGTCAAAAGGCATTTTCGTTACTACTATTTTTGCCTTATTCTGGCTTTTCATCAAAATATTAACCCTGTATAAACAAAGAGAATTAGAGATGAAATAAAAAAGACAACCTAAATAGGGAATAGCAGTGTAGTTAACTCTATATTGTTTTTCATTAAAAAGTTTAAAATAAATACTTCTTAACTCTATTTTTGAATGTCATTCACAAGGACCAAGTTTATTTTAAAATTGCCATTTACCATTTGTGTAAAATTTGAAATACATCTCCCTGGGGACAGTGTCATGACTTTGCTGGTTAATTTTCAAAACAGTAATGCTTTTGATATAGTGGATAATAATATACAGTTAATAATTATACTCTAAGAAAATCAATGCATGCTAATTGTTAAATTCATTTATAAAATTTAATTTTTAAATACTATTTTCAATTACTTTTTTATTTGCACTTTAAACTGTTCTTAAGGGGCTGGGAGATGCATATTAGTGGTAGAGCGAGGCCCTGGGCTCAGTAATAAGCACTACAAAAAAAATAGTCTAAAAGTTTGAAATATATTGTATTTTTCTTCTATAATTATACATCAAATGAATTAAAACTTACTTATAGGAACAATATAATTTCTTTAGTAAGCTGCAAATGAGGAAATTACATACTTAGTTGCTATTTTTCTTAATATGAAAACAAAATGTAAAATAAAAATTTGTCATGCTGGGCTGTCTGTTCCATGTCACCATGCTATATGTATTATAGCCGTCAACACTTTTATAATTTATAAATTATGAATAAAGAAAAATTAGAGATCAATATGTAATTTAATGTAGTATTGTGTTTTATTTAAAGGATTCAAAGCAAATGGATTCCAAGACTGCTTATATATTACATGGCTTTGCACAAGGCAACACAATGATTATTTTTTTGCAAAGAAAAACAGTAGCTCATGCCAAGGATAGAAATACCAGAACATCCCTATTCCTGCAAAAAATTGTTGGAAACTGTCACAATCCATAGTGTGTTCAATGTCGCCATCTGAACTGTAAACCTGAGCTCACAGCAGCGCATTTGCAGCATTTAAGGACTAGTAGTCAACTCTGTCCACATGTATCTCACCTATAACTTAAGTCTTTCTCAGGGGTGTAGCAATCCAACCACTTAGTTACAATCACTGTGGGTTGTAAATACATTTCCTACTACTTAATACTGAATGTTTTTATTTCATTATATATTCTCACAATGTAAGTCAATTGCAATAGATCATCCCATATGTGTTCAGATTGGTGAATCAGATGGTTATCAGCCAGTTGCATCCTACCTTGTGCTGTAAATAAACTTCTTCATCTAAAATAATTTTGTACTGAATGTCACTATGGTGAATAAGTCACTACTTAAGTCTATAAAGGGTGGTGCACACTGAGTTAATGCTAGTCACCAATACAAAGGAATATTTTGCTAATTTAAAAGTATGTGATAAACATAAAAATAAGTCTGATGAGTAAAAGAAGTCAGACTGAAACAGTACATCCTGCTTGAGTTCATCTATAGAAAATTCTGGGATATGCAAAATGAGTAATGGAACACACATTCATTGGCTTTCTGGGGAAGTAGGCAGTGTGGAAAGGACTGGAGAGAGGGGTAACCAAGAGATAAAGGAACTTTCAGAACTGAGGCACTTTCAAGTACCTTCTAAGTTCAATCCCTGGTACCAAAAAATAAATAAAAACAATCAAGTACCTTCTATATTTTCATGATGTTTTGATGGGTACATTGAAAACATGTATAAAATTGGGCATTTTAAAACTGAGCAACTTACTATATGCAATTTTCCTAAAACAGAGTTGTTTTTAAATCTTAGTTCAAACCGAATTGTTTTAAATTCACATCAATGTCCTCTTTTAAAAACCTGAAGTATCATAATAACGTTACATTTCACAACGGGCAATGATCTTTATACTCATAGAATTTTTGAAACCCATCAGGCATTTGATCACTTTCCTGCCCATTTTTTAAACAACTTTGACCTGCATCAGGGTGCTGCATCCAATGAAGTTTCTTGTTTTGTGAACACACTATTTAGAATATTGAGATCAAAAAATAGACAAACAAGAGACAGCCAGGATAGAGAACTTTGTAAACCAGATAGACGTTGGGAAAACTGAAAAACGAGGGGAAAAGAAACTCACTGAGATATGTCATAGATGTGGGAGACTTCGAGGAAAGGGAGCAGAAGAAATGTGTTCTCCTGATATCAGAAGCCTACGTTTTAAAAAATGGCAAACCATTGTTTCAAAGGACAGGGCAGAGAAGCAGAGGAATTCTGTTCTGAATCAGCGGCCTGTCTAAAAGCAGTAGCCAAAAGAACTCACCAAAATAGCTTACTAAACTCTGTGCATAAACCCACAAACTGTGCACATCTTCAAGGGCCCTTGGAGCCCCTCTAAGTTAGAGAGCGTTTTGGATTTTTTTCTAAAGACCTATACCCAGCTGGCTCCCCAGTGCTGTGACCCTGGGCTTCATTCTTTATGGTTCTCAGGACATGAGCCCAGAGGGAGAAGAAAATAGGTTATATTATGATTTCTCATGCAACTGTACAGAAAATGTTCCTCTCATCTGATTATATAGATACAGTTACAGGGTAAGATTTGCAGAGAACTTCTCCACACTACTAATTAGTCAAATGAGTAATTTTTGAAACTTCAATAATTTGTAATGCTGGGCTGATTTATGTAATGCTTTACTTATCTATGTGTTCTGATTTCAAGAGTATTCAACATTTGATATCATTTTAACAAAGCCATCCCAGGAGATGTCCAAGATCATTATTTCCATGATTCATGATTTGTTCAGAATACAGAAAAGGTAAATTTGCCTCAAGAGAAAGCTTGGATAGTGAATATTTTCAGGATGCTGAGGACAGGTGAACACAGATCTTATCTCTACCTTATAGGAATGCCTTAAGCACAGATCAGAAGAGAGAACTAACAGATGTTGCCCAAGAGTACAAAGTGTGTTTAGTAAGTCATCTTATCTCTCTGATTCTCTTTTCTAAGTATTTCTTAAAACATTTAGCTGTATCTCTTTTAAGGATGCCCACCATAGTTGGGATTGAGAAAAGCCTCTTTAGCTTTTGACATTTTCGATGGCAATAGATGTGTTTTCTTTGGCTGTCCTAATTTAACTTGAATTTCTGTGATTTTAACAATACTCTGCAGACCACCAAATGCGTGGCCTCAAGGTTGCACTGCAGTAGGCTTGGGAGATAAAAATTTTTTTCTTGTTCTTGAATATGAGCATCTAGCAGGTATTTTCTTCAATGGCCACCATCTTTTATGAGATAAAAATTTTATATCACAAATAGAAGATATAAAAAAAGATATTTTACCATAGATACAGAATTAAAAATAAAATATTACAAATCTGATTAAAAGTGATCCAAATGTAATTCCTGGAGAGCAAGGATTAAAATTTATAACCTGAAAACCAAGGAAGTCATTTTGGGTCCTGGAATAAGCCCCTGTGTTTTATTAATATGTATCTTAGGAAATTCATTGAATTTTCTTAAATCCTAGCATATGATTGCAAGAACGAAATTATTGAGAATATCACAGGGTTTAGAATTTTCAGTGAAAAATACTATCTATAAAACACTCTGACTTCAAGAAGTTATTTTTACTTTATATTTCCTTTTGCATCTTTGCAATACATCTGTTAGGCCATGTAAGCTCTTTTTGCAGATAAGAATATCTAAACAGAAATAGGGTTAGTACAATGTCATGAGCTCAAAAAGTAATGAAGTAAGATTAGTATCATGTTAAACTAATTCAAAAATTAACTTAAAAGTTTATTGAGATTCCTAAATATTGTTTAATTTTAATATAGAGTTATAAGTACACAGAAATATTCACATACCAATTAAAGTACTGATTTTAAAAGATTGTTGGCTAATTATTTCCTAAGAATGAACATAGTTATCTCTCACCAGTTTGCTAGGACTATTCTCTCTCCACTATATATAAAACTTGCATTTCTGTCATTCATTATCATCTGTGTATTATATTTTAGCAAGTATAGAATTTTTTAAAAATATTTATCCTGGAAAATCTTTTTACTGACATTAAGTCAACTTTGGAGAACAGGGTTATATTGTTGAAATTATGTAGAAGCATAAATGTATTGAGCATAAAATCAGTATGCTTTGCTTAGATATTAAATAAATATTACCAAGCTATGCTTATTTGTAAGTTATGAGGCCACTTATTATCATGTCATTTTATCAAGGTTAAAAATAAGAAACACCAATTGAAGTGATGCTGAGAGTTAGCAAAGTGGTAAAGAAAGTAAACAATTATTTTTCAATGAAATATAAGAAATATCTTTATATTTAGTGTTGAATAATTGTATTCACTGGAGATTATCTTTACTTTCATTCAAGAGTCCCAGCAAGTGATGTACTTTGCTTACCTGTGTATGTAATTTCTTCTAACCCTGGAAATAATTTATAGATGATAGATTAAATTTGTAACACTCTTGGTTTAGAAACTAGAATATTTCAAAGCCTAGAGATTTCACAACATTCATTTATATAATAGAAGGCAGTGTATATTTTCTCTTAAGAAATCACGTTGAGAAGAAATTCTCTGCATTCATATTTGAACTGAAATTAATTTCCCCTTTGGTTAATGTATTTAAACATGACTCTATATTGATATTTTATTTTTTTCATCTAGGGTGCTAAATAAATTTTCTTATAGATTTAAACAGATGATAAATTACGGTATTGTTTTGCATCAATGCATTTATGCCTTGTATATATTCTCTTTCAGAGGTTTTTCAAACATTTATATTAGAAAATTAGAAAAAATTTTAATTTTATGATGTCTTAAGGAAGCAGTTCCACTAAGGCTTAAAGGAATAACTATAGAGAGCATATAGAAAATATAACATTGTCTCCTATCATTTCTATTGAAATTCAGTGTGAGTTCCCCATCATCTCGCCGGCCATATGACTGAGTCCTGAATATCTGTTATGTTATGGAGTGATAGTTGGCTCTGCACTCTATTTTTGCTCCACCATTAGACATAAGCTAGTTTACAGATGAAAACAGTTATCTTTTAGCTTTTTGCTTCAATTTTTTTTTTTGCTTAGTTACTTTGTTTCTTATGAGAGTAATTTCCTGATAAAGTATGTGTCTAACAATCTAATCTCATGTTCTGCTTCTAGGGAAGTTAATCTTACTCACTGTGCTCGTTTCTGTGGCATAAAAGCCATCCATGTTTGGCTCAATTTTCTTATTGCAATTATACTTTTCAGTTGCAAATATAGACTTTTGAAAAGTTAAATACCACACTACATTGATCATCTAGCTGTCTCTCTAGTTTAATTCAGAGGAAACACTGAATAAAATGAACAAAGCAAATCAATCTGCTGTATCAGAATTTGTGCTTCTGGGAGTTGGAAATTCATGGAATATTCAGACCCTACTCTTCCTGATATTTTTGATGATTTATCTGATGACTCTAACTGGAAATATTGCTGTCATGGTCTTAATCATCCTGGACCCTCAACTTCATTCTCCCATGTACTTCTTGTTGGCCAATCTGTCATTTGTTGACATGTGGCTTTCCTCAGTGACAACCCCTAAGATGATCACAGACTTTCTCAGGGAGGTCAAGACCATTTCCTTCGGAGGTTGCATGTGCCAGATCTTCTTTGTCCATTTCATAGCAGCAAGTGAAATGGTGCTGCTCGTGGTAATGGCCTATGACCGCTATGTGGCCATCTGCAAACCACTGCACTACTCCACCATCATGAGCCTGCACAGGTGCACTGGGCTGGTGGCGACTACATGGATAACTGGCTTTGTGCATTCCATGAGCCAACTGGTTGTCATTATGAAGCTGCCTTTCTGTGGGCCCAGGGAAATAGACAGCTTCTTCTGTGATATACCATTGGTAATCAAGCTGGCCTGCATGGATTCCTATAATTTGGACATTTTAATAAATGTAGACTGTGGGCTTGTGGCTGTAACCTGCTTTGTTGTGTTGCTGATATCCTATACATACATTCTTCTCACTGTCCGCCAAAGCTCCAAAACAGGTGCTTCCAAGGCACTGTCCACCTGCACTGCCCACATCACGGTGGTGGTGATCTTCTTCGTGCCCTGCATCTTTATCTATGTGTGGCCACTAAACATTACCTGGCTGGACAAATTTCTTGCTGTCTTTTACGCTATTTTTGTTCCTCTCCTAAATCCAGCCATTTATACACTAAGAAATAAAGAGATGAGAAATGCTGTAAAAAGATTCAGAAACTATTTTATGTATTCCCAAGAAAATACATAATTCTGAGAAACCTCTTTGGGAGTACCTCAAATTGACAACATGCTGACCCCATACATAGGTAGAAATTAAGTAATTTTAGTTGATATCCATAAGTCAATCAGTTCTCTACATGCATCTGTACAGATTTAATATAATTCAGGATTTAAAAACTTAGTAATAACCCAGAAGTTCACTATGAATTATTTCCTAAAAATTCAAGCGGGATTGATTGCGTTTTGTTGGTATACATCTAGTTTGTTTTTGAAGGATTTAGTTTTATAAAAGAGACTTTAAAATTTGTTTATCAAACTCATAAGTCCATTGTGAGGGGCAATATTTTAGTTGACTGCTCTTGACTATTTCGCTCGCTCCTATTTGAAATATATATCTTGTACTTGGACACCCTCCTCAAAACTTTCCTTCATCTTTTGTTAAAAGGCAACTTCATTACTATATTTGACTTGTCCTGGCTTTCTATCAACATACTAAGAGTGTGTTAAAAAAAAAGAATCAGAGAGGAAATAAAAGCAACAACATAAATAGCTGTAGTTAAATCTACGTCGTTTTTCATCAAAAATGTTAAAAGAAGTATAATTTAATGCTATTTTAAAATCTTATCATTGAATTATTAAAATTTTGTAGTATCTCGCCCTGAGTCAGTGATCATGACTTTGTAAATTCTCAAAACTACAATATTTAATACAGTGGATATTGGATACTAAACAGTTAATTATATTCTAAAAAATCAATGCATGCCAATTACTTATTTTAATTACTTACAAATTTCATTTGTAAGGATTAACTGCATATACTTTTTTGCACTTTAAAATATTGTAAGGGAACTGAAAAATGTATTTCAGTGGTTAATAATAAATAAGATTCAAGTGAAAACACACAGTGAACAAAACAAGATTGGCACATAAACAACACAGAGATAGATCTAAAATGTTCTTTATATTTAGCAAAGACACAAAGTTCAATAACATATCCTGGAGAATGTATTTGAATAAAATTCAATCAAAGCAAAAACTAATATTTAATAATAGAAAAGGGAAAAGTCATTTTCTCTGATGATGTTGACTAGAAAGTGTCCAAAGAAACCTTAAACATTCAGATATATTTAGTTGTTTGGTAAAGGTATTGATTCTGCATATAAATCCAGAGGGGGAAAAATGTTCAATTCATGAATTTAAGAGGCGTGCAACTGTCTGTAAGTTTTCACATATTAAGAGAAGTTTTAAAAAGACTGTTGAGAAAAAAAAGAGCAAATCCAAGATATATAGTGGTTTAAGGTGTATTCACAGCACTATCTTTTCAACAGTAGTGTTAATAAAATAAAAGATTATGGTACATTGTGCAAATCCTGCTAACTACTTAAGATAATTTCTCTGAATTCTTTTGAGAATTCTCTTAGCTACTTTAAAATTGTTTCTTTTTTTTTTCCAGGAGCTTCTCTTTTATTCCTCCTGAGGGAGTTTCTAGCCCACTATACATTCTGATAACCAGCCTCTAACTATGTTCTCCAAGATTACGATAGTCCTAGGGGAAAAAATTCTAGATTTGCTCTGCTAAATAGACAACTGTTGTTAATTATTTTTTCCACACTGTTCTTTGCTTTATTTTACCATTTTTTTGTCTCTAATTTTGTCACATGTGTTAAAATAGCAATTACCCTACATTTACTTGTATTTAATAGTATGCCATTCTTTTTTCAACAATCTACATTTTGATGCATAATGAATCATTTATTACCTAATCAATTCCTTTTCTTTGGCACTTGATTTCAATAGATGACTGTTTTATAGTAGAACATATTTTATTTATTTATTTTTTTACTTTTTTATTGAGTTTATTGGTACATTTAAGGATACAGTACAGTTACATTCATTGTTGGGATCATGTACCTTTACATGGCAAGTCTTGATTCTCATTTTTTTCCCCTTACCTCTGCCCTCCCTTCACCCCCTCCTCCCCTCCCCATCTACAAACACTTTATTTTCATCTTTTCATTCTCTCACATTTTTTTCTTTTCCCTTTTTGTTCTTCCCCTACGTATCACACCTTCCCTACACCTTTAGCTCCTTTCCTCCCATTTCTAAATGTCAAAGAGCTTGGACTGGAGGTTCCATTTGACCCAGCCATTCCCTCTGTTGGGTATCTTTCCAAGAGAACTAAAAGAATCATATCACAGAGAACTATGTGCACCCATGTTTATAGCGGCACAGTTTGTAATAGCTAAATCTTGGAAACAACCTATTTGCCCATCCGTTGGAAACTGGATAAAGAAGTTGTGGTTTTTCTATAAAATGGAATATTACTCAGCCATAAAGAGCGAGAGAATAGATTCATTCATAGGAAAATGGATACATATTGAAGATATACTCCTAAGTGAAATAAATAAGTCCCACAAGATTCTAGAACATATTTTAAAACACGATTTTAGTCTTTGTATATGTATCAATTTTCTGTTTTAATGTAAGAAACAGACTTACCAAAGAAAGAATCTCTATCCCATGACTTGATAGAGAAGCAGTCTTCTTATTTGACCAGGTAAGTGTGCATATTTTGAAGGAAATAGACTTCTAGTACAATTTTCTTATAAATTAAAAAGATGAATGGGTAACAGTCCTATTTTTCCTTAAGATATCTTAACAGCTAAGTGCTTAGTTTTCACCTAATAGTCCAATGAGTAATGGCGGTACACACAGTTGTTCATTGTGGATTAAATTATTTGTTATGATGATATGCTACTTTCCTTCATATTGCGGTGTTTTGTTTTTTGTTTTTTGGTGGTTTTTTTGTTTTTTGTTTTTGTTTTTTGTTTTTTTTTTTTTGTTTTTGGTACCGGGGGTTGAACTCGGGTCCTTGTGCTTGCAAGGCAGGTCACCGAACCACTGAGCTAAATCCCCGGGGCCGAGGTGATTTTTATTTTAAGACAGAATCACACTTTTGCTTATGATTCCCAAATCTTAAATGGAGTTCTCTTTACCTGGAAATGAAAACAACACTCTCTATCATAAGATCAAATACCCATCTAAAAAAGAATTAAAACGGAAAAAGATGAAACGATGTACATGTTAAATAATAAATGATGGGTGCTATTTTTTACCTGATCTCTTATTACCATGATATTGCATTTCTGCATTAAAGGAAGTGACAGTATACATATAACCAATATTCAGCAGTGGATGTTATTTTGTGCTTTATGTCTTATTACATAAGTATTACAATTCCACATGTAAAGAAACTGGATGTATCCTTCCTATGTTTCATATAAATAAAATGCTCAGCATTTTTAATCATGTAAGCCTACTTCTGTAGGGAGGAGTCGTTCTGTGAAAATTATGCGTAGGGAATTATGAGTGACTGCCCTATGCCTCTGAAATTGTGAATATTGCCACATTGTTCTGGGTAGTATCTGCCTTCTGACCTAGTATAGCCCCCATAGAATGCCACTGAAACAGGCCTACTGAGAAACACACACTGTAACATTTGGGTTGGAATTATAACAAGGACCAGAGCTGCACACGCCTTTGGGGTCTGGTGATTCTGTCAGCAGCAGAAATGGATCTGGATCCTGAGCCAAAGCACATGATTGCACACACACACTCAGCTCAGGAGAGAATGAGTCAAGGGTATTGAATTATGATGAACCCACTGTGATGCCTCCACACAGGCCAGTTGCTTGACCCTCCAACTCCTACCCCTATGAACTTCTCAAGGGTCTCCATAAGCCTGAATGAACTTTGGCTTCAGGCCAACCCTGATCTGTCTGAATGAATTCCATCCAAAGAAACTTCTGTTTGAATGTAAACTTTTAGTTGGTGAGCAGGGAAACAGAAATTTACAATGGAATTCACGAAAAGACATTAGACAAAAATGCCTGAAAATTTTTTAAAAAATACAGAATTTATACATCGTAGAAATGAACAATTTGAAGACACAGTGTCTGATATTGTGGACAAAATAGGAATTACAATGAAGATCTCAAAAATAAGAAGAGAAAAGAAAGGAACAAGAGAAAACTATCCATAAGTTACTAGATAACAATAAGACTACTCTAAGGGTAATCTGAGTTAGAGACCAACTAAAAGATAGCACAGATGAATTTACTGAAATACTTACAGAACTCATGGAAGAAAATTTCTCAAATATAAGAAAAGAGTTTAAAATATAAATAGTCCATGCTTAAAGAACACCAAACAGTAAATAACTTCCAACTCAAGTCATCTACCAAGTAAATCTATCCTTCAAAATAGAAAAATAAGGTATTCCCATGAAAACAAAAATCAGCTCAGAAGACACATGAGCTCTAAATCAACTCTAGAGAATATACCCAATAATATTCTCAATCAATAAAAACAATACATTGGGCAGGGGATTTAGCTCAGCGGTTCGATGGCCTGCCTTGCAAGAGCAAGGACCTGGGTTCAATCCCCGGTACCAAAAAAAAACAACAGCAACCACAATACATTGAAAACAGTTAAACAATAGAGGAAGCTAGTGAGGTTAACGAATAAAGAGCAACACAAACATCAGGAAAAAGAAAAACAAAGGATACAACTAAAGATGATTTTTAAAGAAAGCAGTGATAGGACCAGTGATTTAGCTCAGTGGTTCTGCCACCTGCCTCGCAAGGGCAAGATCCCTAGTTCCGTACCCAGTACCAAAAGAAAAGAAAGCAATGATAATAAATAACCAACACATCTCAGTAATATCTCTCAATAATAGGCTCAACTCTTCAATTAAAAGACACCTACTGGTTCAAAAAAGACTGGATCAAAAAACAGAATTCAAGCAATTCATCTAATCCACAAAGATATTCATAAAGTAAAATTAAATGGCAAAAATCATTTTGTGCACCAGGATGCCCAAAATAAGCAGTGTTAGCAATTTTAATGATAGACATGGTGAATGTCAATGTAAAGCTGATTAGAAGAGACAAAGAAGGTTACTACATACCAGTTAAAGGAATAATTATGTAAGAAGAGATAACATTTATAAACATGTATGTTCCAAATACTGGAGCACCTATCTTCATTTTTAAAATGAAATTAAAGATCAAATAAACACTAACACAATCACGGTAGGGGCTTTTAACACCCCACTTTTATAAAGAAAGAGATCAACTAAACAAAAAGCCAGTGAAGAAATATAGGGGAACCGCATCCTGTAATGTATGGACTTAATGGATATATGCAGAGTATTCCACCACTCTACAAGAGAGTATACATTCTTTTCAGCAGCACAGGCACTTTTTCCAAAATAGATCACATACAAGTCCACAAAGCCTGCCTCACTAAGTATAAAAGAACAGAAATTACCCAAATGCATACTCTCAAACCACTGTACATAGAAATCAATGACAGAAGAAACTTTTGCAAAAGCTCCTAGAAAATAAACAATATACTCCTAAACAACTGATGCATCCCATGAGAAATCAAAGAAATTTTTAAAAAATCCTAGAAGTTAATGACAATGAGGTAAAAATTCATTGAAACCTGTGGGACACTATGAAACCAGCTCTAGGAGGAAAATTCATCACATCCAATGCTCACATTAAGAAAACAGAGCAAACTCAAATAGAGAACCTTATGAGTAATTTTAAGATCCTTGAGAAACAACAACAACAAACCATCCCCAAATGGAAATTAAGGAGGGAGATTGTAAAGATGAGAGTAGAAATCAATTAATTGAGACAAAAAAAAATGAACACAATCAAAGAAATGAAGAGCTGGTTCTTTGAAAAAATAAAATAGAGCAGACTTAACAAGATAAAGTGAGAAAAGACAAATATGCTGTTAGAAGTGAAAAGTGTGAAATCATGACAGGTACTGTGGAAATTCAGAAAACAGTAACTATTTGAAAAATTATATTCCAGCAAATTTGCTTATTTTGAACAAATATACAGATTCTTGGCATACAAAAACTACAAATAAAGACAGTACTGCACTATCTTATATTTGGAATACAACATATGTATCACATGGATGCCGAGAGTAGAATGGTGGTTATTAGATCCCAAGGCAAATAGAAGTCAGGCAGAGATAGGGAAATGATGATCAATGGTCACTAAGATTTAGATATGAGCAAGAAGCTCTGTATGCTACTGTAGTTCATTGAATGTAGACAACAACAATGTACTATCTATTTCTATAGATAACAATGCACTGTAGTTTTCTAAAACCAATGAAAAGGATTTAAAAATTTTAAGACAAATAAATAATGTAAATATGTGCATAGATAAATATATTTAATCCAATTTAAGTATTAGTCAATGTTAATAGAAAATGTGAAATAGGAAGAAAAGGTGCAAAGGGGAAGGGGAAGTGGGAGGGGTAGGGGAAAAGAAAGATGGGAATGGAATTGACATGAGAAAAAGAAAAAATGGAAACAAAGCCTTTGTAGAAAGAGAGGGGTGGAGGTGTTGAAGGGAGGACAGGGGCGTGGAAAAAAATAAGAACCACAATGAATTATGCAAAGGTGTAAATCTCCAATGATGAATATGTCACTCCATTGTATAATTTAACTGCACCAACGAAATTAATTTTAAAAAGAAAATGAAAATTACATAATACTATACTCATGCAATTTTTATTCTTATACATCAGTTAAAATTAGCTAAAAAAAAAGAAACTACTTCTCACAGACTATACAAAAAAAGTGCCATCTTCGTTTAATACTATAAATCACCTAAGAAAACAAAGTTTTCTACATCATCTTTTGTTTATGGCATTTTAATATCTCTATTACTACTTTTTCTAATGCTAAAGAACAGTGTAGCACTGAGAAATGAGATTCACCCAAAACTAAAAGAATATTAAAAGTTAAAATAAAAAAAGAATCAACAAAAGCTTTTAGAACAATTTTAAACTTCCTAGGATCTCCTTCACCCCACTCCTTCCCCGTATTCCCCTTTCTGAATCTCTCCTCTTGACCTTGGGGGACTTCCAGGTCTGTGAACAAGGTTGCTCTTTCTCTTTGCCTGTGTTCCTATTTTTCCTATGGTCTTTCTATGTATTTACCCTGTTCTCTCTTTTCCGGTTATCCTATATTTCTAATTTACTTTTCTCTGAGAGTTATCCTCTAGATACACCCCCACAGAAAAATAACATTAATTCAGCTTATTTTTTCTTTCTTTAGCACAGACTTGCCTTAAATGATATTTTGCTCTCTTTAGAAATTTTACTCACTTTTCTTGATCTTCTGTTCTACCACTGGATGAACAAGGGAAAATCTATTGGAAGTATATTTGGCATCAGTTGTATTTATTTTGTAATATTAAAGTCTACTAATGTTAATGTAACTCAGTAATGCTTTGTTTTTTTGTATAAGAGAAACTAAAGTGGGAAGATTTTGTGATTATACATTTTATCCTATATAATAGTCTTAATGAAAAATAGAAAGGAATACATGAACCACATTTTGGAAAAAATGAATAACTATCAGTGCAAGATCACAATAGGTTACTCCTTTATTTTCATTGAGAGTACATTTCTCTAGAGAAACTGGAATGTGAGACAAAATGAAGGCCTGTTACTTAAGCACAATATTTCTTGAAAAATATTTTCTGATGACAATATATTTTTTCTCTATGTAATTCTTCTGAATCAATAAATGTGCAGATACAAACATACTTATTGGTATAATCTCACTTTTAAAGTGTTTATTGAACATCAATTGCCTCTAAACACTTGCATCAAATTATATTAAGGTTTAAAATAACCTCGGGACTTTTTACTTTCATTATTCCTCATACACATGTGTTACTGTCACTACCATTGATAACACATCACATTCAAAATTTAACATGAGCCAGTGCGACTATAGCTGCCATGCTTTGATTATTTCATACTGATAATTATCTTGTCATTTCTCTGCTTCTGACACTCGATCAATTCCCATGGGAAATATTCTATAAGCGTGAATAAGTTATAAGACACCAAAGCACAGTCTCTTCTGCAACAGAAACTAAAACAGCAGATTTCAGATGGTATGGTTTTCCAACATAACAACATATATTCAGGAAAGGTGGAATGATTAGTTGATTTCCCTTTCATCACATAAAATAATCAATCACTCATTTGAGAGGAACACAACACCAAGTAAGATAAAAAATTTTGTCATCCTTCATATTGAAAAGAATTAGAAAATAAAAGTCATGTTTGTCTCAGCTATCTGCTGCTTAGAAATTCATGAGAACTACATGATGCTGCACAAACTGAGTGAGTACTTGTAAATTGTCCTTCAAATAAACCCCACGCAAGGTCAGTTGTCTTGTAATATTTTAGTCTAAAATATAAAGTACCCTCTAAAGATTCACTATCTATATTTTCTTTTGAATA
This sequence comes from Fukomys damarensis, assembly GCF_012274545.1. Lineage (NCBI taxonomy): Eukaryota > Metazoa > Chordata > Mammalia > Rodentia > Bathyergidae > Fukomys > Fukomys damarensis. The sequence continues at coordinate 44,322,789 of NW_022900929.1, forward strand.
CAGTGCAAATAAATACTTTCATTCTTAAATGAAACCAAAGGTAAAGTGAATAGTTAAATAAGAATAACTCAAAAGTGTAGATTGGCAATACAAACATATATTAACCTATAGGCATATTTGTTGTAATTATCCCCAGATTCACCAAAATTTCTCTTGTCTTTGTTTCTTCAAATAGAAACTATCAAAGAATTTCAACAGTCACATTTCAAAAAGTACATTTCAAAGCTCGTGACCTTTATAAGTAATGATGTTTTCTGATATTTCCTGTATTTTCCTTTCTTTTAGAGAACTTCTGACAGATTTATGTGACTGGAGAGATGGACATCTTAAATAAAAACTCTTCTATTTCTGAATTCATCCTTCTGGGACTTTCAAGTTCTCGAGAAATTCAAATTTTCCTTTTTGCTATTTTCTTTTTTCTCTATATAGCCATCATAGTGGGAAACATCCTCATTGTGATCTCTGTGATATTTGATCACCACCTTCACTGCCCCATGTATTTCTTTCTGGCAAATTTATCATTTTTTGACTTATGTTTTTCCTCTTCAGCAACTCCTAAACTGATTTCAGACTTCCTTAGAAAACGCAAGACCATCTCACTGTGGGGCTGCATGGTCCAAATGTTTTTTATGCACTTCTTTGGAGGTGGCGAGATGTCTCTCCTGATAGCCATGGCCATCGACAGGTATGTGGCCATTTGCAAGCCCTTGTACTACAAGACCATCATGACCCACAGGATGCTCACTGTGCTCCTCCTGCTCTCATGGACGGTTGGGCTCATACACACCACAAGCCAGATGGCCTTCACAGTGGGCCTGCCTTTCTGTGGTCCCAATGTTGTAGACAGCATTTTCTGCGACCTCCCCCTGGTCATCAGACTTGCCTGCACGGAGACCTACATCCTGCAGCTCTTGGTGATTGCAGACAGTGGGCTCCTGTCCCTGGTCTGCTTCATTCTCTTGCTCATATCCTACACCACCATGCTGGTCACCCTGCGGCGGCGCTCCGTCAGCGCGTCCTCCAAGGCCCTGTCCACACTGACTGCTCACATCACCGTAGTTACTCTCTTCTTTGGCCCTGCAATCTTCATCTATGTTTTCCCATTTAACAGTTATTCTGTAGACAAGTTTCTTTCTGTGTTTTACACTATAATCACTCCCTTCCTCAATCCAATTATTTATACTTTGAGGAATCAGGAAATGAAGGCAGCCATGAAGAGACTGAGAAGTCAACGTATTAGTTCCTGGCTTACCCCTTAGTATTATTTGTAATATCTGTCTTCTTGTGTTACTTCTGCTGTTTGGAGCTTTGAGTTTTGATTATCTATTCAAATCACTAAAAGCAAAACATTAGATAATATCATTTTTGTTCCTTCTAAATTCTTGGAATCATTAGCACAGTTTGATCTAAGAATTTTATAGAAAATGTTTGCTACACAAATATAATTCATGGAAAGCCAAATACTTATTCACATCTTTTTTCTTAGACTATTTAAAATGTTTTTTTAAAAATTTCATAATATTCTGGATTAAGCTGTAAATTTGAAAATTTAATAACTTGAAAAATACGTTTATTATAGATTTTTTATTTAAGTTAGTGTTAGTTTAAAATGGTTACCACTATATGTCATTTAGCATTTTCTCAGTAGGGCTGGGAAATGAATTAGGATTTATAAAACAATTTTTTAAATCTGTGTCCTCCATAGTTTAATAATCAACCTTACTAGAGTGTAAAACTAGGTTTGGAAATAAGTAGTTTAAAGAGACACTTCATTTTATTTATTATTGTTTCTTGGGATGGAACTGGAATTTGTATTCAGAGCCTTGACATGGAGCTACACCCCTATCCACTTTTTATTTTGAGATAGGCTCTTCCTAAGTTGCTCAATTGCCCAGGTTGGGCTGGATACTCCTGCCTCAACCTCCCACTGTGATGAATTACAGATTTGCATCATGACTCCTGGCTTCACACACTTCTAGAATTCAAACTCCATTGAAATAAAAAAATAATAATAGTAAAAAAAAACTAATGTCAAATCTGTGTTACTCTGTCTTCCTATATAAAATACCAGAGATTGGTAATGTTCCTGGTAATGAATTAAATTATTCAAGAAATGATCTTTTCTATAGTTACTAAGTAGCTACCATTTTTTTCAAGCCATACAATTTTTTAATGTTACACTTCTAGTCCTCATCCCAGAGAGAATAACCACAGTAGCATAGGGGAGGTTATCTATTGCACATTTTACTTTCTCAGAAAACCGCTCTAAGGAGAAGACCTGAAAAGCAAAGCATTAGTAACAGGAAAAAAAAAACAAAATTAGACAGTGAAGAAGAAGAAAATCTTTCTTAAGAGGACCAGTTAATCTACACAGATAGGGATTGCAAAAGAGCTTGTAACTACTGAAGATAGAGCTCTGTAAAGGACATTGCTGAAGTAAAGGCAGCAAGTGTATTGTTGAAATTTTATTGAAAGAAAGAGAGAAGTCTCCATACATTTATGGCAACAATGCATGCAAACCTACTGCATTCTTCTTCACCAAAAATGTAAAGGATTTCTGCCTTCTGTCACTATTAGAAGCTTTCTTTCTCTCAACAAATTTTTCCTACTCTTAAAAAAAGAAGGGGCAACCCACTTTTTGGTCCCCCTTCTGTCTCTCTGAGGCAAAGCTTTTTTTCTCTCACTGAATATTTCTTACCCTAAAAAAAAGGCAAAGGATTTTGTCAATTGAAGGGATTAGAAAGAAAAAAATCTTAAAGTTTGTCACAATACCATTCCCAGAAGTAGAAAATAAATTGCAACCTAACTTAAAATATAGAGAATAACTAGTGCTTTCACTTGCCATTAGCTTATTAAATCATACTAATAATGAGTTTATTGTAATTCTACAATGAGGAAATATAAAACTCTAAAAATGATGCAACAATCTACTAGGTCATCTCCTGGGGTGCTATCTTGTTCTTGGAAATTCAAACACATGTCTCCCCTTCTTGGCTCCTTCTTTCTTCTCCAGTATGTTTGATCCACTTACATTTGGCCCCACATCATGTCCTAAAATTTTCATCTTTTTTTCAGAAAGTTTTTTGTGTTGCACACTTCTACACTGAATTTTTTAATCAAGTCCCTGAACAAAATTTGTGCATGTACTGGTTAGTTTGTGGGGTTAAGAACCTTTTTCATAGCTTACAAACTAATTGTAAAATAACCTTACAATGTGGCATACATATAGAACTCTGTCTTCATCAGAGAGATCTTTGAAGGATTTTATTGTTAAGCTAAATCTGAATGAATGTTAATGGCTAGGTTGGGTATTGCATTAAAAAAAAAAAAAGAAGAAGAAAGAACCTTATTTACACATTTAGTTTTTCACTCCAGAGAAACTGTTCAGTATTTTACACATGCGTGTCCTATTTATTTCATTTAAGAGTATAGCCTCAATATGCATTACTGTACTGTATACTTAAAAAGTACCAATAAACTTAATGAAAAAAAAGAAAGAAAAAGAAAAACATCTGAGGCTCAAAGTGAGAAATCTGTTAGCAGTATCACTTATAGATACCAAAATAAAATAATATAAAATTAGCTTTTTACTGGACTATATTCACATTTGATCTTATGATATTCATTTTAATAAAAACTTGGGTGAAGGCATGGGAAGTATTGACTCACTTTACTATTGCTTTAAATTTTGTCTTAATAATTTAGTTATCCATTTTTAAAATTTGTCTATAGGTGAGTTTGTCCTAGAGGTAATAGTGCTAAAAAATAAAAAAGAAAGGAAAGGAAAGGAACCTACAAGAAAGCTGAGAACAGAAGACCCAAATCTAAACCAAAAGTAAGGTAAAAGTGAGCCAAGAGTGCGAGCTCCATGTGGGAACAGACACAGTGTGTAAATGTCAAAGTGAGAGAGTGTGGTGGTGGGAGACTGAGTCAGTCGACAAAAGTGTGAAACATCTGAGGAATGCATCTGAGGAAAAGAAATCAGAATCTGGGGATCAAGGAAACAGACATCACTTGTGAAAGGCTTGGTGTTTGTACAGAGACTGTTTACGCAGAGAATGTATAGAGACAAGAAAGGAAGAGCTCCAGCCAGGAACCTCAACAGATTCAGAGAATAAGCAAAGGGAGAGGACAGGAGAGCCCAGATTACTCAGCACCACAGTTTAAAATACTACTCCCACAGGAAAAGTCATAAGCACTGAGAAACACTCGTGTTATTATCCAGAAAGGTCATAGGTAATTGATCTGTTTGATAATTTGGGGGGGGTGACAAACTATAGCCAATTTAAAATTGAGGAAAAAATAAAATTATTGGCCTATATTTCTTAGTATAATTAAAGAGGTGTGAAAATATATGGTAGCAAGAGAAAGTTCATTAATTTACTAGTATGCACATATTTTCATACTTAAATTAAGGAGGAAAATATGAATGAATGCTAGCAATGAAAAGCAAAAATGTAGATCACCTGTTCAACTAATAGCAATTAATATTTTATTCATTCAACAAATTAGGGCCTGTACCCAATCAACAAGTCATGATTAAATTAACAAATGCACATGGAGACAAAATCTGTGCCTCCAAATTTTGTGTGCTTTGTTTTATAATAAATTTCTAATACTTTGTGCCTTTCTGCCTGAAATATGCAACAATGCCAATATCACTAGTACTTATTAAAAAGTATATTTCATAAATGTCAAAATTTTGTCTATTGGCATCAACTATTCATTTTACATGTCCATACTTTCATAACTAGCACTGATTAAATTGTCAATTTTCCACAAAATCTTAACTTTACAAATATCCACAACTCCTCAATAGATATCAAGGAAGAATAGCTCAATGATATTTGGATTTTGTTAGAATCTTCAGGCAGTTGATCCCTTGAATTTCCTCTTTCTTTCTTTTTTAACATGGTATTGTTGACTTACAGTATTCATGACAGGAAATCTTGTGATTATGTTGACTCTAATCTTCAATTTTCATCTTTGTTCAACAAATGAGCCCCATCTCAAATTTTTCTCCTCCTCATACCTCATTTATTCATTTTTCAAATTTTGTTTTTCCATTTTCTAGTTCCCCATCCACTCTACATTTACTAATATACCTTATAAGATTTGTGGGTATCCAAATGTGACTCATCCCAGAGATGCAGGGATAGATCAATATATGCAAATTAATAAATGTAATACACTATATTATTAGAGTCAAAGACAAAAAACATTTGGTAATCTCAATAGATACAGAAAAAGCATTTGAAAAAAATCCAACATATATTCATGATAAAAACCCTACAAAAAATGGAATAGACAGTCTCTATCTCAATCTGATGAAAGCCATCTATGATAAACCAAAAGCCAACATCACACTAAAAGTGCAGAAAGTAAACTCCTTCATGCTAAAATCAGGAACAAGACAAATATGTCCATCATCACAACTCCTGATCAATATATCTTTGGAAATATTAGCCACAGCAATTAGACAAGAGAAAGAAGTAAAAGGAATAAAGATGGGAAACAAAGAAGTTAAATTGTCAATATTTTCAGATTACATGATATTCTTTATAGAAGACCCCAAGAATTCCACTTAATAACCAAATTCAGTAGAGTAGCTGGATACAAGGTCAACACACAAAAATCAATAGCTTTCCTATACACAAACAACAGATTCACTACAAGAGAAACTGAAGAAACATTTCCCTTCACAATAGCATCCAAAAAAAACAGAAATACTTAGGAATCAAGCTAATGAAAGAATCTAAGGCCTCTATTCTGAAAAGTATAGCACTCTGATAAGAGAGATTAAAGAGGATATCAGAAAATGAAAAGACACCACTTGCTCCTGGGTAGAAAGCATTCATATAGTAAAAATGGCCATACTTCCAAAAGTGATATAAAGATTCAATGCAATCCCAATTGAAGTTCCAACAGCATACTTCACAGATCTTGAGTAAAGAATACAAAAATTCATTTGGGATAACACGAGACTTAGAATAGCAGAAAGACTTCTAGGCAACAAAGACAAGGTAGGGATCCAAATCCCTAACTTGAAACAATACTACAAAGCTACTGTGATGAAAACATCATGGTATTAGCAAAGAAGCAGACTCAAGGACCAGTGGATTAGATTAGAAGATGCAGAAATAATTCCAGACACACTCAGCCACCTCATCTTCAACAAAGGTACCAAATACCCTCACTGGAGGAAAGATAGCCTCTTTAATAAATGGAAAAATATGGTTTCAACTTGCCAAAGATTAAAACTTAACCTATTTCTCTTACCACACACTAAATTAAAATCAAAATGGCTTAAAAATCTAAATATTAAAATAGAAAAACAAAACCAACTAGAAGAGAAGTTATGTAGACTCTTGAAGACTTTGCCTTAAGAAAAGATTTCATGAAGAAAACCTCAGTTTCATATTAACTAGCATAAGGAATTAACAAATGGGATCTTTTCTTATTAAAAAGATTCTTTACAATAAGAGAAACCACCAACATCATGAAGGGACAATCCACAATATGGGAAAAACTTTTCACCAGCTCTTCCTCAGACAAAGGTCTACTATCTAGAATATATAAAGAACCTTAAAAAATCAGATCTCCAAAATTTAAAGACCCAGTCCAAAAATGGACATCTGAAATGATCAGATATTTCTTAGACAGAGAAGTAGAAACAGAAAATAAACATATGAAAAAATGTTCAACATCACAGGTCATTCAAGAAATGCAAATGAAAACAAGGCTGAGATTCCACCTAACCCCAGAAGGAATAGCTGCTCTCAAGAAATCAACCAATAACAAATGCTGGTGGCGGTGTGAGAGAAAAGGAACCCTTCTCCGCTGTTGGTGGGAGTGTAGACTGGTGCAACCACTGTGGAAATCAGTGTGGAGATTCCTCAAAAAACTAAGATTAGAAGTCCCATTGGACCCAGTTTTTCCCCTACTGGGTGTCTTGCAAAAAGAATTAAAAGAATCATACTAAAATGATATATGCATACTCATGTTTATAGTGACATAGTTTGTAATAACTAAAACTTAGAAAGAGCCAATTGCCCATTAAGTGGAGACTATATAAATAAAATGTGGGGTTTTTTTTAATGAAATGGAGTACTACTCAGCCATAAATAATCAGAAGTTAGGGACATTTATAGCTAAATGGATGCATATTGAGGTAATATTCTTAAGCAAAATCAATAGGACACACATGTGTAAATACCAAATAGTGTCTCTGGTGTGGGAAAATGAAAGTGTAAATAAGGACGAAAAGATCTAATAGATAATGTCAAACAAGAAGAAAAGTTCCAAAGGGGAAGGGAAAGTAGGAGGGGTTGGGGAAAGGAAAGAAGGGAATGGAATTATATGAGGAAAGTGAAAAATGAAAACAAAGTCTGTGCATAGGCAGAGGTGGAGGAGTTAAAGGGAGGTCAGAGGAATGAAGAAAAAAATAAGTACCAAGATATATTATGTAAAGGTACAAATTTCCAATGATGAATGTCATTATATTGTATACCTCAAATGTACCAATAAAATTAATTTTTAAAATGTGTGGGTCTCTATAAAGCTAGCTAACTTGAAGCTATTATACCTGAATAGTTGTTAGTGAAGTTGCTTCATTTAGTAGATATTCACTGCAGATCAATAGTAGGTCAGTGTTTGATTTACCTCAGCATTCCTACTGTAATTATAGATTTCTTTGCAATGGGTAAGAGGGGTAGAGTATTAGTCCTTAAGATTTGTCTATATTTGGGTTGTATTTTATACTATAATTAATGGTCATTTCATTGCTACAGTTAAGATGACATAGCTATCAATATTGTTTGGTTTCCTCGGGATGCCAATATCTTGATTGATTTGAGATTATAAACAATACTGAGGCCCTTTTCTGGTGAACTGGGTGCTAGGCTAGAGACACAGCAACCTCCCATAGCAAGTAAACAGAGGTGGATGGATCCTGGGCCTTGGATAAGGACTAAGCCTAGAGGATAGCACTGAAAAGTAGACATTACTTAGGGAAATGTCCATACTAGAAACAAATATTTCCATTACATCAACCCCTAAGTCTCAGAAAAAAAAAACGCACACATGAGAAACCAAATCAAAAAAATGCTTCTATAAACTATCAACTCCCTGAAAGCTGATCTATGGGGACTCAAAAGTCAGGAAACTAAAAGCTAAAAACCACAATCATTCAAGATGTTCAGAGAGGAGATAACAGAGGAGAATAATGAGGCATTTGGCAAGGTCACCGCAGATATAAGTACTAAATATTGGGCCTAAGAAGAAAACTTACAGAGGGTCTGCAAACACATTAATAAAAAGCTGGTTGAGCTAAAAAAAAAAATGATGCAAAACATGAATGCCATGGATAGAAAATAATTGAAGTCTATTAAGTTCCAAATACAAATTCAGGAGACTAAAATTTACATTGTAAGTATGGACAGTCAAAGTGCCCAGCATGAGGCTAGAGAGTCAGATAGAAGACAGGACAGGTCCCTTCTCCTTCCCCAGGCTTCACTGACTGTGTACAGAGGAACCACCTGAGCACGGTGGTGAGGCTAGGTTACCGCAGGCCCAACCACATAACATGACCTGAGTGCTGGACAGAGCAGAGTGCCCACTGAGCCCATGAATCTCTGGAGTGTCTCCACCCTCCTGTGCTCCACCTCCGAGTCCCTGAACTCCGTGAAAATCTCCCTCTCCCGCCTGGTCTTCCTGCTGCCTGTCTCTCTCCACTGTTGGCCTCTCTCCACTGCCTCTTACCTTTTCCCCATGGTGGGCTTGGTCTCTTTCTCCTCTCCTTTGACAACTTCTCTTTAGCTCTAAGTGTCAACAAGATTTGAATTCTGAGGCATTCTACTCCTGTGCCCAGCCAATAGTATGATAGCTCCTTCCAAGCAGTTGTTTTGGATTTGAAATTCCTACACAGCAGAGGCTACAGTTCAACTTTCCTTCAAAAATTTGGGGGGCTACAGATACAGCTCAGTGGTATACAGTGGTACATAGCTGTCATCTGCCTCACAAGCACACGGTTCTGAATTCAATCCCCAGTACAAAAAAAAAAAAATGGAATGATGTCAAACCGCAGGTACCTTTACTTGACCCCAGCTTCCATTCATCAGTAAGCACACTGGATCAATGCTATGCTAAGTTAACCCAACAATTTCTCACTACACATGATCAGACCTCCTAAAAAAGTAAAGAAAAGTATTCCAGCCTTTGGAATACCCTGCAAATAGATTCATACTCCGCAGCTATTCAGATGCATCAGGACTTACGAGTGAACAGAAAAATGAAAGTGAACCCTGACAGCCTACCTTTAATTCCAAGACCATATATCACATGAACTGTGTTCTTGGATCACTGCCAGCAAATCTGGAGTCAGTGCAGCCCTTTCTCTGTCTCTTAAAGTATGGGGAGCTCTCCTGGGGTGGGCAACCACCTGCGTGGACATTATACTCATGAAAGCCACATTGTACCCAGTCATCATGTAGCACTCCCCCCTCAAGAGCATGCCCCAGTATACAACAGATGGTACTGTCATCCTATTTACAGTATCCAGCGAGTACCTGCACTTCCTTTACCTCATCCAGCCCCTTTGCATAACTCTAGGCTCCTAGAACTACCACCACCATCTCCTGAGTCTCCAGTTAGATATCCCTCTGTTAGCTATTCTCGGACTGCTTAGGGGTCTCATCCAATCTAAGGTGTATGATATCTGCTTTGGAAATTCTTACTTCCAACCCGCTACCTACCAACACTGTTCCTGGCCGTATTACCAAGGTCTTGGTTTGATACCTATTGTACCCTCAGCTCTGACAAATACTTCTGCAAGTTCTCCCAAAAGGAGAGCTTTCTATATGGCAGGGCAAGATATGGACTCCATTTATGAAAAGTACAGCTATGGCCAATAACGATTTACACAGAGTCCTATGTACAGGATACCTGAAAGCAACATTTCATACACAAATCAGAGAAATGGCTTTTACAGAATCATCTTTAGTAATTAAGCCAGCAAAGCTGCTAATGTCCTCTCAACAGCAATGAAAATTCAGCAGACAGTCCAGGAGTGCTCTGACTCCTCCTTCATACATTACTGCTTAAAATTCCCTGGGATCAAGATTCAGTGAATCTTTGGGGTATACATATCACCAGTAATGAGTGAGCATGGAGACGAGCACCGTCAGTTCCTCTGCACACCCTTGCATTGCACACACACTGCAAGGCTCTTAACTCCGTGAATGCACACATGAAGAATACTGATATAAATCTCATTGACCTAGTGACCAATGAGATAATCACCCAAGGACCTCCAGTGGACTGGAACGACATTGCTAACATTACTGTAATTCCAAAATCAGACAGGGATCAAACAAAAAAAGACAACTATAAACTAAACTCTTTAAAAGGATAGAGGCAAAGATCCTCAACAAGATGCTGGCAAACGAGCCAGAGATTTAGCTTAGTGGCTTTAATGCCTGCCTCGCAAGCCCAAGGTCCCCAGTTTGATCCCCAGTACCAATAAAAAGGGAAACCAGCTTTATTGCTTCTCAGCCTTTTGGCTAAGATCAATAAGATCAAGTGAAGATACTGGCAAACAAAATGCAATGAATCATCAAAAAATCCTACATCATGAACAAGTAGACTTGAGTCCAGGGATGCAAGATTGGTTCAACATATGTATATCAATAAATGTAGAGCATCACATAAATAAAAGCAAGAACAAAAATCATGTAATCATTTCAACAGATACAGAAAAAGTTCTTGACAAAATCCATATCCTTTCATGTTTTAAAACCCTGAAGACCTTACCACAATCTGATAAAAGCTATTTATTATAAAAGCACCATCATATTAAATGGGGAAGGCAACATCATATTAAATGGGGAAGGCAACATCATATTAAATGGGGAAAGCTTTCTCTCTAAAATCTGGAAGAAGATAAGGATGTCCACTCTCACTACTCCTTTCAAAATAGTTTGCAATAGCTAAAACTTGGAAACAGCCCAATTGTCCATCAGTTGGAGAATGGATAAAGAAGATGTGGTTTTTCTTTCTATAGAGTACTACTCAGCCATGAAGAATGAGAAACTAGAGTCACTCGTAGGAAATGGATGCATATTGAGGCCATACTCCAGTGAAATAAATAAGACAAATGTGTATATATGAATAGTTTCTCTGGTTTGAAAAACTAAAAGTGTAAATCAGATTCAAATGGTATAATTGACAATGTGAAATAGGAAGAAAACAGCTAAATGTGTAGGGGAAGAGAGAAAGGTAGTGGAAAGGAAATTAGGGGAAAGAAAAAATATGAGAAAATGAAAAAATGGAAACAAAGTCTTTGTAAATAGGGAAGGGTGAAGGGAAGGCAGGGAATGGGGAAAAATGAGAACCAAGACCTGTCATGTAAAGGTACAAGATCCCAATGATGAATGCAACTGTACTGTATACCTAAAATGTACCAATAAACTCAATGAGGAAAAAAATGAGCAAGTGAAATGAATAGATACCTCAGAAAAGAAGAAATGAAAATGGCAACAAATATATGAAAAGATGTTCCTCATCACTGCCCATGAGAAAACACAAATTAAAACAATGATGAGATGCCATCTTACCCCAACAGAACAGCCATCATCAAGACATCAAATAATAAGAAATGCTGGTGAGGCTGCAGGGAAAATGAACCCTTTTACGTTGTTGGTGGGAATATAAACTCGTATAACTGCTACGAAAATCAGTATGGAAATTCTTCCAAAAACTAACATTACAAATAACATTTGACCTGGCTTCCCTTTCTAGGTATCTTCCTGAGTTAGTTAAAGACATCATATTATACTGATTAATACATACCCAATTAATGCATACTCTACCTATGCATGTATAATGACAACAACTAAATCTTGGCAGCATTCTCTATGTCCATCAGCAGATGGATAGATAAACAAAACGTGGTACTTACACACAATGGGCTATACTCTGACATAAAGAAAAATAAATGCATCACTGGTAGAAAAATGGGTGCACCTTGAGACCATAATTTTGTTTAATAAATCAGACACACAGCTGAAGTACGTCATGATTTCTCTTATAGGAGAATCATATATCATAAATAAAGAGCAAAATAAAGATAAATAATAGGGAGATAAGATCTTTTGCTAAAAATAGGGAGCTCTTTTGCAAATTGGAAAGGAATCAAGAGATTGAGGAAGAAGTGAGGGGACAGTATGAAAGAGGATGAAAGAAGAGGTACATGATCCCAACAATGAATGTAACTGTACTGTATCCCTAAAATGTACCAATAAACTCAATTAAAGCTGAAAAAAAATGTGTTATGTACATACGCCAATGCCATACAAGGAATGTAAACTTTAAGTAATGCAAACATGTATTAAAAATAAATAAATCATTTGACATGCACTTCATAACTGTCAATTCCAATTTTAATCATGGAGTTGTGAAATGCACCAGTCATATGACCTGAATCATCTGTCTATGTAGGTTGACAGGGAATTTTGCAAGGAAATTTTGTTCCTGTGTTTCAAGCTAGACTCACTATGCAAAACTGTACCTGAAATTTTTCTTTGTTCAACATATCTGGGACTGCCCTGCCTCAGATTCCTAGACATGTCTGAGCCCACTTCCGCATCTCAGGAATGCCTTTGTCTCAGAAGAGTTTTGTCATTTCACCAGAATGTAAATGACATAGACCTCATACCTTAAATCACCCAATAAGCATGTTACAGGTATTCTATATGAGCCAATACCATGATTGAGTCCACTTGTTAATGCATGTTCAATTTATGTAATCAATGATTGTATACCAAATTTGCCTCAATTCAAACGCCCCCTCCTATAATGTGTATCTTTTTTGTTCAACTGTGGGACGGGGCCAGTCTCCCACATGTGTACTCAGACTGGCTCGCTGGAGTGATTAAATGTTGTCTCTATGGCTTCTGGTGTACTTTCATGCTCCTGGACTAGCAAAAATAAGCTATATACATCCATCAGAAGGTTGTGACTTCAAGGCAACATCGATTGTTACACCTAAACCACATTTTCCTGTCTGTGGTTCTATATTACATGATTCAACCTATATTCATTATTGCAACTAAAAATAACATTTTCTTTGACTCTGATAATACAAAGGTAGTAACAGGCCAAGACTTTACAAGAATCTCTTTAATACTTATTAACTAAGTGAACAATTTTTAAAAACCTAACTAATTTTTTATACTAGACTCATTTATGTCAGCCTTTATTTATCTGTCTGATCTAATTTCAAAAGTTTGCAATACCTGACATCACTCTTAGCAAAGATATCGCCAAGAGGTATCCATGATCATTATTTCCCTGGTTCTTGCACTGTTCCAAACATAGAAGAGGCAAATTTGACCCAAGAGACAGCTTGAGGTGGTGAATATGTGTCAGGGTGAGGAGAGCACATACTCACATCCTATCTCCACACAAAATGGACATCACCTCAAGCACGCATCAGAAGAAAAGACTGAAAAAGAATCAGATAGGACTATAAATTTTGTTTGGTAAGTTATCTTATGTCTTTGACAGTCTTCTTTATGATAATTTAAGGCTATTTCTATCTTCCTGTTTTAAGGGTGACCATGACATCTGGTGCTGAACAGCTTCTTTACCTTGCAACATTTTCAGAAGGCAGTTTATGGGTTTTCTTTAGCTATCTCTTTCCTACTGGAATTTCTGCAGTCTTTTTAAAAATTTTTTTAAATTTATTGGTACATTTTAGGTACACAATATGTTGAGATTCATTGTTCCCCTGCCCTTTCCTTCCACCCCTCCACCCCTCTCTACTTACAAAGACTTTGTTGCCATTTTTTCCTTTTCTCACATTTATTCTTTTCCATTCCCCTATGCCTCCAACTTCCCCTTCCCTTTGGGCCTCACCTTTCTATTTCATATTATCAATTACATATTTGATCATTATTTACACTTTCAGTTTCTCGCACCAGAGAAACTACTTGGTATTTATACATGTGTGTCTTATTTATTTCACTTAAGAGTATGGCCTCAATATGCAAATGTGCATCAATTTGGCTATAAATGTCTCTAGTTTCTTATTCTTTGTGGCTGATTAGTATTTTGATTGATAAGAAAAAAAAGCCACATCTTCTTCATCCAGTCACTAGTTGATGGGCAATTGGGCTGTTTCCAAGTTTTAGCTATTACAAACTATGTCACTATAAATATGGATGTACATATATCACTGCAGTATGATTCTTTTAATTATTTTGGAAAGATATCCAGCAGGGGAATAGCTGGCTCAAATGGAACCTCTAATCCTAGTTTTTGAGGTATCTCCATACTGATTTCCACAGTGGTTGCACCAGTCTATACTCCCATCAACAGTAGAAAAGGGTCCCTTTTTCTCCGTATCCAGCCAGCACTTGTTATTGTTGATTTCCTGATAGCAACCATTCCTTCTGGAGTGAAGTCTGTAGTCTTAACCATGATATGCACACCACCAAAATGTATGGCCCCAGGGTTGGCTTAGGTAGACAGATCACAGTTGTTTGCCTGCTAATCAAAAGAAGAAACTTCCAGCTATTCTTCTTTGAATGGTCCCTATCTTTCATGAAGACAAAACTTTTTCTATAAGAGAATGATTAGTATTTAAGATAAGTTTTAGCATAGAGATATAGGTAAAAGTTATTATAAATCTAGACAGAGACTCTAAAACTTGCCTCCTACAAAAATAGGAGGGCAGGGACAAGGGGAAGAAATGAGAATCAAGACATGTCATGTAGAGGTACAAGATCCCAACAATGAATGTAACTGTGCTGTGTACCTAAAATGTACCAATAAACTCATTTAAAAAAAATAAGATTAAAGCTCACAACCTTGGAATAAAGGAGGGGATCTCAAGCTGCTGCAGTAGGACTGTGTGTCTCATCAGTATATATCTCATGCAATATATTAAATTTTTTAAGCCTTAGTACATGCTTGTAAAACACAAGTTTTGAGAATTCTGTAGAGCTTAGTAATTTACACACAAAGAAAATCTTTATGAAAGGATAGTGCATCTACAAGGGAATGAAAAGTTGATTGCTGTATTTTAATATTCCTAAAGAAGTGATTCAATTTGTGTACTTCCTCTAAATGTTTGATTTCTGTAATGTCAGGTCTAACATAGCCCCTTGAGGAAAATTATTCTTCATTACTTAACACTGAATAATCATATTCACTGAAGATTAACATCACATAAACTCAGTTCTAACATTAAATGTGCATTATGACTTCATGCTGAATGTATTTCCTTCTTGTCTTATAAGTAATATGTAGACAGACAACATATATAACTCTCATGACTTAGAGTCTGCAGTAAGTTTTTTTAGTGTTTTTTTATCAGTATGTACTTCAGTACATACTGACAATCATTGTAGGGAATTGGTATATATACATAACATATCTTAATCTGCTTGAAATATTTTAGACCCTGGAGATTTCATAGCATCAATTGAAAATATTGAAGATAAATATTTTCTACTGATAAGAATTAGTTATATGGAATTCTCTGAGTTCATCCAAGTTTGTCTCAGTCTAATTGTCTTCCACTTTTGGTAAACTACTTATACATGCCTATATGTTTATATTTTTCCTAATGCATTTACTTTGCTAAATAAATTGTGTTGTATTATGGGTTTAATTAGTAACAAATTATGTGCCTTTTTTTTGTTCAAAATCATCATGCCAGGGTATGTATCTATGGCTTTCTATAAAACTTATTTCATAAAGATTGTCCAACATTTTAATTTTAATTTTAATTTTATGATATCTGGAGGAAGAAATACCACCAACACTTGAAAGAATTGTTATGCAGATAAAATAACTTGTAACATTGTTTCACATTATTTATATTGAAATTCAGTGCTGGTTCAACATAATCTATGCAACTATATGACTTTATATTTCTTATGCAGTGTAATCATTGCCAGTGCCACACTCAGATTTTTTTTTCTTAGCTGGAAGACAGTTAGTTTTCAGGTGTAACTGCAAACACCTTTTCATCTTTGCCTTGCTGCTTTGCATCCATGAGTCCCTTCACGTGAGAGTAGTTTCTCAGTAAATCATTTGTATACAATCCCATTTCATGCTCTACTTCCAGCAAAGGTAGTCTTACTCAGTTTGCTTCTCTTTGTGCCATGAAACCATTTATATTTGGATAAGATTTCTCATTGCAATTATAATTTTTAGTTGGAGATATAGTTGTTAAATATAAAATTGTAAAAGTTAAGATCCTTCATTCATTCTAGTAATAATCTATCTTGTCTAGTTTATTTCAGAGGACACAGTGAATAAAATGGATAAAGGAAATCAGTCTGCAGTGTCAGAATTTGTACTTCTGGGACTTGGACACTCACAGAATATTCAGATCTTACTCTTTGTGGTATCGTTAATTTTTTATCTGATGATTCTGTCTGGAAATATTTTCATCACGATCTTAATCATCACTGACCCCTTTCTACATTCTCCCATGTACTTCTTGTTGGCCAATCTATCTTTTGTGGACATATGGCTTTCCTCAGTCACTACTCCCAAGATGATTTCAGACTTTATCAATGAGAACAAGACCATTTCCTTTGGAGGTTGCATGTGCCAGATCCTCTTTGCCCATTTCATTGCAGCAAGTGAAATGGTGCTGCTGGTGGCTATGGCCTATGACCGCTATGTGGCCATCTGCAAACCACTGCACTACTCCACCATCATGAACCTGCAAAAGTGCATTGGGTTGGTAGTGACTTCCTGGAACATAGGCTTTGTTCATGGGATAAGTCAAATGGTTGTAATTATGAAGCTGCCTTTCTGTGGCCCCAGGGAAATAGACAGCTTCTTCTGTGATATACCACTGGTAATCAAGCTAGCCTGCATGGATTCCTATAATCTGGACACATTAATAAACATTGACTGTGGGCTTGTGGTTGTAACTTGCTTTACTGTGTTACTGATATCATATGCATATATTCTTATCACCGTCCTCCAAACTTCTAAAAGTGGTGTCTCCAAGGCTCTGTCCACCTGCACTGCCCACATCACAGTTGTGTTGCTCCTTTTTGTTCCCTGTATCTTCATCTATGTGTGGCCACTAAACATCATTTGGTTGGACAAATTTCTTGCTGTGTTTTATTCTGTTTTCACTCCTCTCCTGAATCCAATTATTTATACACTGAGAAATAAAGAAATGAGAAATGCTGTGAAAAGATTCAAAAGCTACTACATAGATTCTAAGGGAAACACTTAATGCTTAGGAATCTCATTGTAAGTACCTCAAATTAGGCAATACACTGACCATATCACTTAGGTGGAAATTCATAAAATTTAGTTTATATCCATAGTTTGTCCCAGTCTGCAATAAAAATATATATGCTTAATATAACTCAAGTAATTTAAATGCTTTAATAAACCAGTACTTCACTGTGGATTATTTTCTAAATTCCAAATATGAACGATCCTTTACTGGAATTAACTAATCAGTCTTTCTATGTGCTAATAATGTAAAGAAGAATCTAAGATATATTCAACAATCTCCTTTGTCCATCTAGATTAATTTTAATGAACTTCTTTTGAATATTTTGCTACATCCACTTTAAATAATTAATTACCTTTACAGATCCCCTGAAAACTTTTACTTATCTTTTGTCAAAAGGCAACTTTATTATTACTTTTCCTTTTTATATTTATTCAAGCTTTCCATTAGAGTACTAACAGAGAGTACAAAAAAATAGAAAAAAATGAAGAAAATACAAAGTAAAAATGATAAACCACTTAGGGAATAACACTGGACCCAACTCTCATGGGTTATTATTTATATGTAATTTTATTTTCATTTAAAATATTTTTAAGAATCTATGATGTGTATATAAGTGTAGAGTGCTTATCTGGCAAGTATGAGCCCCTGAGATCAATTACCAGAATCAAAAAAATGGGGGAACTATTTTTTCAAATTTTCAAATATAATATTTTATTTCTTTCAAAACTATGCATTGAGTGGGTGGAAATTAGTAATAACAACAATAGAATTCTTAAAACAAAAATGTGTACAAGTAATTTCTATTTTTCTTAATATAAAAGCAAAATATAACAAAATGTTGCAATAAAAATATCATTAATCATCCTTGAATGCCTGTTCTTTCATATTATATGTATTATTACTTTCAATATTTTAGTATTATCTGCAAATTATAGGTAATTAAATAAGTCTTTTAATTACTAAATGAGTAATTAAATAAGATATATACTGAATTTCTTTAAGGTAACATTTATATTTTCTTTAATTGAAGATTCAAAAACTTTTTGGTTCAAGACTGTTGATTTATTAAATGCATTGGTATAGTATCTTAAAATAAATGTATTTTACAAAACAAGTTACAAGAGTAACTCATACTAAGAATAAAATAGTGAAACACCCTAAAAAGTTTTTATTCCTACAAAAATACTGAAACTATAATTATCTACGATCTTGTTTGATCACATCATCTGCATTGCAAGCCTAAGAACATGTCAACACACTTGAATTTATTGGTACTTTTAAAGTATACAGTACAGTTGCATTCATCATTGGGATCTTGTACCTTCACATGACAGGTCTTGGTTCTCATTTTTTCCCCATACCCCTGCCCTCCCTTCACCCTCTCCACCCGCCCCTATTTACAAATACTTTGTTTCCATTTTTTCTTTCTCATATTTTTCCTTTTCCCTTATTTCCTTTCCCCTGCCCTTCCCACTTCCCCTACACCTTTAGCCCTTTTCTTCCTATTTCACATTGTCAATTATACAATTAGGATCTTATTTACACTGTTAGTTTTTCTGACCAGAGAAACTATTTGTATTTACACGTGTCTTATTTATTTCACTTAAGAGTATTAAAAGATAAGGATCTGACTGTTTATTTTTTTTACCTGTAACTCTATTCTTCCTTGGGTATATACCAATTTGCCCACTTATTCATAATCACTGGCTGTTTTAATTACCCTAATTCCTATTTAATGTACTGGTCACCTTTGCATTCCTATAAATCCTTAGAATATAACTGTTATTTTATATGACTCTCTTAAATATTCAGAATAGAGATAATGTAAACAACTTTTAATTTTCCTGTGAACTAATCAAAACAATATTTAAAGAATACACATTCCATACTGAAATATTTTAATCATGTTCTGCTATGTATTCAAAATTTTTATTTACAGATTCATCTGCAGGTTCTCAATCGTCACTCATATTTATTAGATATATTTTAATAGACATTAAATGTATCCTTTATTGCTTTTTGTGTGTGGTTTTGTTTTTTTGTTTTTGTTTTTGTTTTTGTATCAGGGATCAAACTCGGGACCTTGCGCTTGTGAGGCAGGCAGCAGAACCACTGAGCTAAATCCTCAGCTTTGCCATTGTTTTTTATTAGACTCACCTTAACAAATATTAAATTAGAAGACTAGTAGACATGCATGTTCAATACATAAAATACAAATATCCAGTAGCCAGTTTATATTTCCAATTTAATGCAGATATTGGAGTTTATTCTAGTGAAAGGATTTCCTCCTGATGAACCCAAACCTATACACCAGCATATTTCAAAGATAATAAGCACAGATGAAACACAAAAACTTTGTGAGTGGCTAATAAAGCCAAACAGGGAAAGGAATTCAACAAGCATCCACATCTTTATTATAAATTCAGGAAATAAAGACTGTGCTTTTTAAATGAAATATAAATGTCAATATGTTATCTCACTATTTTATTACACCTACTATTTAGGACTGATCCTGTATACATCATGATTTGTGAGTTACATGGTTATGAGATCATTGATTCACTGGTGTTAAAAATAAATTCCCTGCTCCAAGATTATTTTCTATACAATATCATAATAAATAAATTACTACTTAAATCCATAAAGGATAATGCAAGATGAAGTATTGCAGTAAAGAGGAAAAATCATATGAAAGGTAGATGTTCATTCCACTGAGACAAAATTTTACTTACTCAATGCTAGGAAGATCCTCTTATAATCAACCTGTAGTGAAAGACACCTCAACATACTGAAGTCAATTAATGGCTCAGAATTTTAAAAGATTACCAATTCTAATAGCCTGATCATGCTTTATGAAGAATCCCATGTTGTTTAGCAATACCTGGTATCTGACCATGGTACTTTTATATAAAGCCAATCATTAATCAAGTAGTTGGATGGGTAGGAGTAGACTAATTATATATATATATATATAGCTTGACATTTGTCTACTTGATTATTAAAGTTCCTTCTGCAGTGAATGCCCTTTGTAAAGTGTTCAAATTATGCTGAAAATTTATAGTAACCCAAATTGCATGGTACTGTAAGTATAGATGTGTTGACCAATGGAACTGAATAAAGAGACTAAAAATAAAACCATACAAGTCTAACTATCATTAGATAAAATCATTAGAAATGTACAGTGAGGAAATAATAGTCTCTCTAATAAATAGTGTTGAGAAAAATGTGTATCTATTTACAAAAAATAGATGTCAACTGCTTTTATTTATAGTACAAGTAAAGCTCCTATTGCAAAAAGGACTGATACTTAAGTGTAATACTTCAAATCATGAGCATCTGGGGAGAAATGAAGAACCTCTTGCCACTTTTCTTAGCAATGTATTTTTAAATATAGTACTACAAGCCCAGCAATAAAAACAAAATTTAAAAGAAAGGAGACTGTAGAAAATTTAAAACTTTGTATATTGCAAAGAAAAATTCACAATATGAAAAGCCAATGTATAGAATTGGAAAAAAAAAACCTATATGTAACATGACTTTCTTCCCTTAATATTAAATGACTAGTCTTGCATCTTCTTGGAAGACTGGTTAAAGATAATCAATGGCATTAACATTGAATCTGTCTAAAGTTCCAGTACCAGTTACAGCAAGTAATAGCTTCCTAAACATCTAAAAAGAATACCTGAGGAAGAAGTTGTCTATAGATTCCAGCAAATGTTTTAACTATGGAATCCTTTATTAATGTGCAGAGTTGTGCATATTGGCAAACACCTCTGTATTATGGCTTAGCTAGGCCTTATAAGTCATGTACCTGTTGAAAGTGTGCCTCAACATGCTGATAGCCTGCAGGAAAGAGTAGAAAACATTGACTGAAGCCATTTATGGAAAGGATTTATCAACCATCACCTGACTTTTACATGAAATTACTCCATACTTTATAAAGCACATGCTATACAAAATGAATCCCAAGAGGAAACTACTTAAACAGCAACAGCAAAAATAAAATGAGGATCACAGGGAAAGTGAGGGGGGTAACTAATGTCCTAAATTACTATATCTTTTTTAAAATGTTTACCATTTTACAGAATTGTATACAAATAGTAAGGAAGCAGAAAAATATGAATAACCAAAGGGAAAAAAGATCAATAGCAATTAACTCAGAAAAGAATCTAAAAGTAAAAGGCAAGTTAGACAAATTTCCTTCTGAATTATACCAAATGTTTAAAGAAGAATTAATATCAAGATTTTATAAAATCAACCCCCAAAAAAGAAGGTAAAAATATTTCCAACTTTTATGTAGCCAGTGTATCCTTTACGCTAATATTAGAAAAAGACTTTTTTCAAGAAAAGTATAGATTAATATTCCTCATAAATATTAATACAGTAATACTCAACAAAATATTAATAATATGATTTGGCCCCATATGGGAAGGTTATGTGGTATGTAAAAGTGAGGTTTTCTCCAGAAATAAAATTTTGCTTTAAAGTATGAAATGCAAGTAATATATGTTATGGCTTTTGTCTAGAACCCCCCATAATCCAAGTCTCATGTAGTTACAGGTGGGGCTTTTCAGAAGTGGCTGGACCTAGAGCTTGTGATGCTGGACTCATGGGTATGTGATTACTAAATCAGTCTACTGATTGATTTGGCATAGTTCTGGCTAAGATTAAGGGTACGAGTGCTACACCTGCCCTAGGGTAGGCAGCCTGCATAAAATATAAGGGTTAGAAATAGGGCTAATGCGCTGTCCCTTGCCTGCTTGCCATGCACCATCTCACCTCTGTGATGCCCTCTGCCATGCCTCCAGCCTTCACACCAGCTTGTTACAGGACTGAAAGCTTTACAGACTGTAAGCCAAATAAGCATTTCCTCCTTTAACTTGTGGTTTTTGGTATTTTGTCCTGGCAATGAGAAAATAACGAAGACAATGTATCTTCCATGATAATAAAACAAAAGATGATATGCCAAATAAGTAGATGCAGAAAATAGATGCAGAAAAGCCTTTCAGAAAGATTCAAAAATATTTAATGAGAGAAGAACTCAATAAATCAGGAACAGGAGATGGTGTCCTCAACTTTACAAAGAGCGGACATGAAAAAAATTCAAATATGAAAGAGATTCTGCTATTTGTGACAATACAGATGGAACAGAAGCTGTATTATGCTAAAGGAAATCATCCATATGCAGAAAGAAAAATATTGCATTATATCTCACATACGTAGAGTCTTCAAGAGAAAATAAGCATAACTAGAAACAGTGTCCAGACCACTATTTACCAAAGACAATCAACTGGCTTTGGCAATAGTGACAAGACAGTTTTAAAAATGTTATTTTTTTCTCATTGAGTTTATTGGTACTTTTCAGGTATACAGTTACATTCATCATTGGGATCTTGTACCTTTACATGACAGGGGTTCTTATTTTTTCCTCATACCTCTGCCCTCTCTTTACCCTCTCCACCTGCCCTATTTCAAAGACTGTGTTTCCTTTGTTTTTCTTTTTCTCATTTTTTTTCTTTTTCCTTCTTTCCTTTCCCCTACTCTTCCCACTTCCCTTACCCCATTAGCCCTTTTCTTTCTTTTTTTTTCTCATTGAGTTTATTGGTACCTTTTAGGTATACCATACATTCATCGTTGGGAACTTGTACCTTTACATGACAGGTCTTGGTTCTCATTTTTCCCCATACCCCTGTCCTCCCTTCATCCCCTCCACTCTCCCCTATTTACAAATACTTTATTTCCATTTTTTCCCTTTTCCCTTATTTCCTTTCCCCTACCTTTCCCACTTCCCCTATACCTTTAGCCCTTTTCTTCCTATTTCACACTATCAATTACACCATTTGGATCTTATTTACACTTTTAGTTTTTCACACCAGAGAAACTATTCAGTATTTACACATCTGACTTATTTATTTCACTGAAGAGCATGGCCTCAATATGTATCAATTTTCCTATGAATGACTCTAGTTTCCCATTCTTTATGGCTGAATAGTACTCCATTTCATAGAAAAACCACATCTTCTTTATCCAGTTTCCAACTGATGGGCAATTGGGCTATTTCCAAGTTTTAGCTATTACAAATTGTGCCGCTATAAACATGGGTGCACATATATCACTGTGGTATGATTCTTTTAATTCTTTTGGAAAGATAGCCAGCAGAGGGATACCTGGGTCAAATGGAACCTCTAGTCCTAGTTATTTGAGGTATCTCTGTATTGATTTCCATAGTGGTTGCACCAGTCTACACTCCCACCAACAATGGAGAAAGATATAAGAACATGGAAAGATATCCCCCACTCCTGGGTAGAAAGAATCAATATAGTGAAAATGGCCATACTATCAAAACCACTACACAGATTCAATGCAATTCTGATTGAAATTCCAACAGTATATTTCAAAGAACTAGAGAAAATAATCCAAAAATTCATTTAGAATCAGAAGAGACCTAGAGTAGAAAAAGCCAGTCTAGGCAACAGAGACATGGCAGGGGGTATAACTTCTCCCAATTCGAAACTATACTACAAAGCCACTGTGATAAAAGCAGCATGGTGTGGGCAAAGAAACAGACCTGAGGATCTGTAGAATAGATTGAAAGCTACAGAAACAACTCCAGATGTACTCAGCTACCTCATCTTTGACAAAGGAGTCAACCATCCTCACTGGAGAAAAGATAGCCTCTCTAAAAAATGGTGCTGAAAAAACTGGATTTCAACCTGCCAAAGATGAAATCCAGACCCTTATCTTTCGCCATGCAATAAAGTAAAATCCAACTGGATTAAAGATCTAAATATAAAAAAATAAATTTTTTGGAATATCTTGAAGACAGTGGCATAGGAAAAAATTTTATGAACAAATCCTCAGTAGCACAGGAACTAGCCCCAAGAATCAACAACTGGATCTCATCTTATTAAAAAGCTTCTGCACTGCAAAAGAAACCACCAGCAGAGCTAAGAGAAAGCCTACAATGTGGGAAAAAATGTTACCAGACCTTTTCTTATATTCTTTTCAATAAGAGGTGTCGGCCTGGGAGTGTGGCCTTGTTCCAAAAGGCGCACTTCTGGAGTCTTGGGACTCAAGGCAGATGCCTCCCCTGAAGCAGCCAGTTGCTGTCTTGCATTCTTCCCTCCTGGCGACAGTCCTCAGATCCACCACTGAATTGTCCATGTTCATTGCTTTTGTTGTGTCGGGCCTGTATTTTTGTGGTCATTGCCTACACACAGAAATACAAATCGAAGCACTTGATATGTTGAAGGTGTTTGCTTGTTTTTAATGAAATTAAAATTGCAGCACTTGAAAACAAACCTGGATATCCAAACACAAAACAATAACGTGGGATTTCTAAGTTATATCATTTATAAAGCGATACATCAAAATGAGTAAATATTAGACCTGAATATAAGGGTTAATATTGTAAAGCTGTTACAGTAAAATATAAAAGTGTATCTTCATGAAGTTGGGATAGACAAAATTTTTTCTGATATAATACTAAAAGTACAACCAACAAAAGAATAAATGCTACCTATAGAGATATACATTGTGCTTCACCAAAATAAAATAATTTGTACTAAAAAAAGATATTATCACAAAAATGGAGACAATCCACACAATGGATGGCAGTATTTATAAAGCCTGTGTTTGATAAGGGTCTCATATCCAGAATACATGCAGAACTCTTGTAATTTTAGAATAAAAAGACAACCCTAAATAACCAATTAAAAATTAGCAAAGGATCTAAATGGCTAAAGAGATATACACATGGCCAATAAATAGATGTAAGGATCCTAAACATCATTAGTATTAGGACAAAACAAATGACAATCACAACAAAATGCACCTTCGCATTTATTAGAATGACTACAATAAAACTACAATCAAGAATACGGGTCCATGAGGATTGCACAAACCAATGGAAACTTAGTACATTCCTGATAAAATACAAAGTGGCACGGCTAACTCACGGAACATTGTGACAGTTTCTTGTATGTTAAAAATAGTTTTCATGTGACCTAACCTTTTTAATTATACATCCAAGAAAAATAAAATCACATGGATGCAAAAACTTGTGCAAGCATGCATATAACAGCTTTAATTATAAATGCTAAGATGTAAACATAATTGATTATTTCCTGATGAATGAGTAATAATTTGTAGTATAATTATACAATGGAATATTATTGGAGAATAAAATCGATCAAATACTGATATATGCTGAAACAGATAAAAGTTGAACACTTCACACTAATTGAAAGGAGCTTCTCACCAAAGATCACACGTTAAATGATTCTAGTTTTATAAAGTATACTGAATAGGCAAATGCTTAAAGGCAGAAAGCAGATTAATGGTTGCCTAACGTCATGAAAATGGGACAAGGTGTGGTATTTTGCCACTGGCTTATCTTGTCCTGTCTAGTGTTTTCAGACTTCACTACATCGCAACATGCATCAACACGGTTTGCCAAAAAAAAAAATCCACTGTATATGTGTACCTCATATAGAAAGTCTATAAAAATATGAATCTTCTTTGGGGATGATTAAAATATTATAAAACTAGAGTGTCATGTTTGTTTCCCAACTCTGTGAAATACTAAGGGAACACATATATGTACTTATTTCACAGTATATTAATTTTATCTAGATTTTTTCTTTTTGTTTTTTTGTTTTGTTTTTTTTGTTTTGTTTTTTTTTGCCAAACAGGACCTTGTGCTTGACAGGCAGGCACAGTACCACAGAGCTACATCCTAAGCCCTAATTCTATCTCAATAAAGCTGCAAAACATAAAATTCTAGAGGGACTCACACAGGTTCTATCAGCGTATGACAGTTGCTTATTGCAACTGCTTCAGTGTACAGTTATTTTTCTCCTTTACAAGGGCGAACATGTCCCAGGGGGTTTCACTGGGATTTCAGTTTCCATCAGGTAGAGGAAGTTGGGCCAGAACAAAAAAATACTTCATTGTGGTGCAGGAGAGTTTCTTCTAAGTTTCCTGGAGAAGGGGAAAGCTGTAATACTGCTAAGGGAAAGGAGTCTGCAGAGGCAACGTTTCTGGAGCAAACATCTGCTGTACAAACATATGTACCTAGCTCACATTCCAGAGGCCCAGATTTTCTCTCCCAGTGCCATGAACTCAGGATAATACATATACATTTACTGAGCATTTACATATTTATAGAGCTGTGTGATGCTATTAGATATCCATTCATTGGTAGTATAGGTTTACCTTTTCACCATCTACATGTAATGACAACAAGAAACTAGGGACCTATCTAGCACTAGGTACCATACAAGCTGCGTACCTTTTTCCTTTGTTCTGGTCAGCCTCGTATTTCTGTGTTCCATGTACTGCTCTCCTAAGCATAAGAATGAAAGCTCTGTTCCTGTGTAAATAGAAAAGAAAAAGAAGGAAAACAAAAATAACGAGGGTCTCTTTGCAAATTATGAGAGTTCCTCCAGGTCTTACAGTTTTCCTTTAACTACCAGTCTGTCACCTTCTGCTTCTTAGATTTCCTTCACAGATAGTGCATGCAACTTAAACAAACAACACCACTGAAAGAATATTCTCTTCTGTATCACAAGAAGCTAAATCATCACTCTTCAGTGATGGTCTTCTCCAAAAGAATGTTTCTGATACCCAGCAGTGAAATAATTAGTTAGCAGGACTCTATCTCGCTGAGATTTGTTTCCTATCTACCCTGTGGAATTGGGTCCTATTTGCCCAGTGGTCCTGTTTTTCCCATTCAGGGCAGGAAAGAATACTCTTTCCAGTGACAAATCACCATTTATCACAGACTTTCTCAGCTTTCTTCCAGTACAGTGATGTTAGTGTGAGTCATCTAAGAAGCAAACACAGGATAGACTAGGTTCACAGTGAAACCCAACAAGCTATGAGACCAAGACAGGCACATGCACAATGCAGAGACAACTCTACATTAGTTATGTTCAGCAGAAAACACTGAAATCAGTGAATAAATTCCCTGAGCATTTATTTGAATGAAATTCAAGAATAAGAAAAACTAATATTTAATGATAGAAATAAGAATAGTCATATTCTCAGATGTGGATTCAAGAAATTTTTAAAGGTTCAGATGTATCAGTAGTTTGATAAATGTGGTGATTTTACAGATGAGGAAAGCAACCCCTTCATGAATTTAAGGTTTGCACACCTTTATATATGTGTATTAGTTTTCATATAATAAGATGAATCAAGAGCAGACTAGGCAGGGATTTAGCTCAGTGGTGCTTGCTGCTTGCTTCACGAGCACAAGGTCCTGAGTTTGATCCCGGATTAAAAACAAAAACAAGAAGAGAGAGAGAGAGAGAGAGCAAACAGACACTATTGGCAATAAAAAGAGTTTTGGCACGGTGTAAAAATGTCATCATTAAAAACAGTTTTTTACTTTGTTTCATCTCTTTTGTTACCTCCCCTGTGGGAGTTTCTACCCAACTCTGTATTCTGATAGCCAGCATCTAATTACTTTCTCCAGGGTAACAGAAATCCTAGCGGGAAAGAATTCTAGGTTTGCTGGACCTAATAGACATCTTATTATTCATGTGTTTTGCCTCTTGTCCTTTGCCTTATTTTGCCCCTTATTGTCAGTAATTTTGTCTCATGTGTTCAAGTAAAAATGGACTATAATTACTAGTAATTTCTTTTAAACTCATTTTTATTAGTACATGTCTGAAGTACATAATGTTTACATTCCTGGTGTACAATCGGTACATGTACATAACACCTCTCAATTCCTTTTTTATCCCCTTTCCTTTCTCTTCCTCCTCCCTCCCCTCTCACTCCATCTCTTGATCTTGTTCCCGATTAAGAATATACAACGTGAGTACCAATAAACTCAATGAGAAAAAATAAATACAATAAATTTTCTATAATACCCCCCAAAAAAGAATATCCAATGTGATATTTCAACACCTCTGATTTATTTCAGTTAACATTATGATCTCAAAGTGCATCCATTTTCCTACAAATGACTCCTTTATCTTTCTTTATACCGCAGTAATACTCTATTGGTGTATAAATATCACATTTTCTTTATTTTCTAATGTGTCGTTTTCTTTGCAAAAATATAAATTTCAGGGGACAACATATTATTGCTTTCTTTTGCAGGAAATATATTTTCTTTACTGGACTACATATTATTGCTTTCCTTTACAGAAGTAATCTTTCATTTTCCTTAGCAATAAGATTTTAATATATGTCTATTCTTTATGTTTTAGAAAATAGTTTAAACACACAGGGCAAAATATAATGAAAGCTTACTTGCCTATATACTGTTTGTATCTTGTGAAATTAAATTTTATTATCTTAATTTTAATGTGACTCAGTAATTCCATGTTTCTCTTTAATGTATAAGAAAATCTAAATTAGAAAGATTTTCATCATCAAATATTTTTCTTCTTAATAACACATAAATGTAAATAAATAGAAAGGTATAGCAGAACTACATATTGAAAAATATTAATATCAGTACAAAGATTATAATAGATTATTCCTTATTGCATTTGAGATGATGTATCACTAGAGAAATTAGCCTTTAATTAGCCCCTAAGACATGATGGCCTCTTAGTTAAGGACAATTTTTCCTGGGAGACATTTTTTAAGTGTAATATATTCTCTTTTTAACAAACTCTTCTGCACCACAACTAAGCAGATAGAACTTACTTTCTATGGAATTAGTTTCACTGTTTAATTTCTTTTTTTTTCTTTCATCAAGTTTTCTGGCGCATTTTAGGTATACAACAATAAGTGAAATAAATAAGACACACATGTGTAAATACCAAATAGTTTCTCTAGTATGAGAAACTGAAAGTATAAATGAAGATCTAAATGTATTATAGATAATGTGAAGTATGGAAAAAAGGTCCAAAGGGAAAGGGGAAGGGAAAGTAGGAGGGGTTGGGAAAAAAGAAAGAAGGGAAAACAATAAATATGAGAAAAGGAAAAAAACAGAAACAAGGTCTTTGTAAACAGGGAGAGATAGAGGGGTTGAAGGAAGAGCAGGGGAATGGAGAACAAAATAAGAATCACTGTTTAATTTCTTTCCAAACATCAATACAACACAGACTTCTCATCGCTTATAATGTATATAATATCTATAATAACTTCCATAGGTTATTTTAGTCATAATACTTTCATAAGTATCATACTTCCTTGAAGTTTCATACTTTCCTTATGCCTAATAAGCATAACTATCATTCAATTATCCCTGTCATTGATGAAATGTAAATGAAAAAACCTAATACGGTTTAGTGAGGCCTTAACTTCTGTGTATTTTCATTATTTACTGCTTAAAATATTCTTGTCTTTTTCTTTGTTTGTGGTTGATAGTCCATTAATTCCCATAGAAATTCTCCATGAGCTACTATAATTATAAAGCCAAATGTACATTTGCTGTTGTGTCACAAGTCAGAAGGACCGATTCCAGAATCTATGGTGTTCCAACATGAGAACAAATATTTCAGGAAAACTGGAATGATTAACATATCTCCCTTTCATCAGACGGAAAAGATTAGCCACTCATTTGAGATTAGCATTCAACTGCTGCTAAGGTGAAATGTTTTGTCATCCATCATTTTTAAAATAAATAGAACAAAAAATAGAAAAAAATAAAAATTTTCCAGGATGTCTACTGTTTTGACATTGCTGAGATCAGACTGATGCAGAAACAGAGTAAGGGTGAAGCCTAAATGCATAGGTACGTTTCCTCTAAAGGAGTACTGTCTTTCAAAGAAACCCCCTGCCACATATGGTGCCTATTACTGTTTCATAGAGTCTAAACGTTTTAATTCCATTATTATTTAAATTGTTTAAATGACAGTAGCTTTGGGAGATTCACCAACTGGGTTTTAAATTGGATATAATACAAATGACCCAGTTTTATGCCTAACCTAAGTGGAAGCAAACATAAATGAAGACATTAAGAATCACAGTAAATTAGAAAGTTATTACCCGAGTCTTACAACTCAGCAGTTTGCAAACCACAGGATACCTAATTCAACTGCCAAGTGTTTCTTTTCTTGTACACAATCCTAACACAAATCAATGTATGACTCCTACTTAGTCTAAAATATGGTACACTTAAATTTAAAACCTTGATGAATTGGACAAGAATATCTTTGCATAGGTCCTTAAGATGCTGGGATTTATATCAAGCCAATGGCAGAATAACTATTTCCATAAACTCCATTTGTCTAGTATAATTTACCTAATAAGTTTTTTATCTTCATTCAGTTCAAATAGATACAGATTGTCTACTCATCATATAATTCAGTTTTGGTATTTTTACTGCTCTGTGTAATATAGTTGATGTAGTTTCTCTTTCACAATTAAAAAAAAAACTAGCAAGATTGTACAGTGCCTAAACTATAGCTATAATACAGTAAGTTAGCAAGGTAGAAAAATTTTCTTATAGAGCTCAAGGACAAGTCACATTATTTCTTTCAATATGATTTAAAAACAGGCAAAATGTAGTTACTGTACTCAACAACAGTAACTGTTAACTCAGTAAAATTCAAAAAGGATAGTATTTTACAGGAAAGGCTCAACAGTGGAGAATGAGATAAACATTTTCAGTCTTCAGACCTTTTATGGAATGGACTGTATGAAAGCATCTCCTATGCTCACTCTCCTTGAATGGTAAAGTAATCCATCATCTCAGAATCAGTGGATAGCTGGGGACTGAATATAATAAAGTCTGATATAGGTAGAGAAAAATGTAAAAAATACCAAAGACTGAAAGACTATGGAGAAATGAAAGAAAGAAACAAGGAAAAGAACAAAGATGGAGTCAGATAGAAGATTGGGGAAATAAATTACATGAAAAATAAAAGCAGAACTAATAAAATTAAATGTAAAAGAATACAAAACAACAAATGTATAGAGATGGATTTAGCAGGAAGACTGTGGAGAAAGGTGAGCCACAGAAGCCTGGCTAGGTAGGGTGCGGCACACTAAAGTCCAATAGCGAGCTCTAGGACACTGAAAGGGGCGTGCAAACTTCCCAGAACCGGTGTGTAGAGAGCCTTCCTGGCCACGCTTGCTGCACCCCTCTAGTTCCCCAACGACTGATGACTCTCCGGGCTCAGCCAATCTCTGTATGCCACCCACACCCTTTCTGCCCTCTCCTTCCTTATGTAATTTAGATCTGCCCTAAATAAGCTGTAAATAAAAGCGGAAGTGATTCTCTGAAATCCTCCCTGAGTTGATCTTGTCTCCGCGCATCACCCTCCCTCCACAGGTTTCAGAGAACCAGAATACAACACTAAGAGACTACAAAGAAGCAAAAGGAAACCAGTAGGGACTGGGGAAGAAGGGAACTGCTGAAATGGTGACAAAGTGCTCACGTGTGCAGCACCAGAAGTTGGTCTGAGTATGCACTCTGTAATCTGTGGATGCTTGTGTGTCTAAACTCAGAAAGCAAGGCAACAGCTGAGCTTCCTGTCTGCCCATGCATCTGCAGGGCCAGATAAGTTTTATATCAGCTCAAATAACAAGAAAGTGTAGAGATAGTGAAACGAATTCAAGCTTCCATTTTAGCCTACTCTAACAATACAGCTTTATCTGACCTGATTGGAAGGAAACACTGAGAGCTCCATTGTTTCGGGTTTTTTTTCTTTTTAACAGGAATTCATTTTTTACAGAGGAATGTTCATCTAATACACAACTTCCATCAATCTCTATACTGAACACAATTTGAGAACCACTGGAACAGAGGATACAGAAAACAAGATACAGAAATAAGAATAGCAGAGGGCAGGAAGACGTTAAATGGAATGTAATTCCATCTATCCATCTGTGAGGTGGCAGAGAACAGAGATGGACAAGTACAAAAGAAAACAGAGTGAGAGAAACTGTGACTCTCAGTGTCCCCGGATTGTGTACCTAAAGAAGCAGGAGACAGTTAACTGCATCTGAGCTCCTAGAATGTGCAAGATGTAAGAAGGGGAGAGATCATTTCAGACTTTCTTTTACTGCGAGATTTTCGTAGGCAGAGTGAGTATGAAGTGTGTACCTGAGTAAAAGTGAAGGAAGATAGATGCTAAGCTCATTTGAAAGCACCAAAATCATTTTTTCCTATTTCACGTAGGTTTTGCTCACTACATGTATCCTAATCCCAGTGTGAATTTGTATTTGTATGTATGAATATGCACTCGTGTTTTAAATACTTGTTATAAAACATTTGGTTGTTAGTCATAAGTGTTACTAATCACATAAAGCAAATGTTCAGATATTTTGTTGCAACTGTGCTGTCAAATGCAATGTATTCTTTACTTTCCCAAGGGGTTACTGTTAGTGATTTTAAAGCCTGATTTTTCATTACTCTTTTCCTTCTTTTTTTTCCAGTTATGCTATATGAAGATATGATGAATCATTTCTGTCAAATTTCAGTTCAGAATTTACTCTTCTTAAAAGCCTCTTTCCCCAGCATTCAACAGTAATATTGAAAAATATTAATGTAATTACCACATTATAAAATTCACCATTACAAGTGTACATTTCAAAGAACTTGAGTATATTTACAGAGCTGAACAAGAATCAATATGATATGTTTCTAGAACATTTTCATCAGGCTAAAAAATGTCAATCTCCAGCCCACCCCTAGGACAAGGTAATTGCTAATCTACTTTCTGCCTCTCTGTATTTAACTTTTCTAGGCATTTTACATGAATTACCCTTTGAGACTTCTTTTCATATGCCATAATATATTAGAAGTTCATTCATATTGTACCATGTATCAGTACTTTATTGTTTTTTTGTGGTGAATACATTCCACTGTATCCATACGATTTGGAAAAATAAGTATTAAGTGTAATTGGAGATCAAGGACAATATTTTAATAGGTCACATTGCACTAATTGTTTCAATTAGCAATATTTTCCTTTTAAATCATCCACTCCAACAGCAAAATAGCCATACTCTCAAAATAAACTTTATTTTTAAGAAAGGTTTTCATAGCTTGCCTAACATAAAAAACTAGAAAAAAATCAGAAACATAAAATTTTAAAAACATAGCCTATAGCGTATAGACAGAAGTCCCACTGTTTTATGCACCACAATAGATTCTTTTGTGTTTCCTATCCTTGAAATTAATATATTGCATTTTGGAAACTAGTATGCAGACTAAAATTTAATTCTAGATTTCTCAAACATGAATTTAACTACTATCAAAAGAAAATTATAGGCAAAAAGGGGAAACATTTAGAATATCAATATTGGTTTTAACTACCTAAATAAAACAAAACCAATCACTGAAATATTATTTACTAATCAGTTGAACAGAGGAAAACATATCCTTTTTTCTCTCTATCTCTTGCTAAGGAGTACAAAGAAGTAAATTCATTTGAAATGTGAAACTTAACTAGTTTCAATTTTTTTATCTCTCAGACAAAGTACAATTAGACTATATGGCCAATTTTCACTCCTATGTTTTAATCATAATGGGTAAGATACTAAAAATATGTTACATATTCTAATAATCTTTGATTTATGCAAAAATATTTGTGAAAAGTCAATCATTTGTCTGACATTTTGAGATTTGGGAAAGCTGCAGATTTAAAAAAAGAGTCTGGGTGTTCATGCAGAAAAGGTCTAAAGGGGAAGGGGAAGTGGGAGGAGTAAGGGAAAGGAAAGAAGGGAAAGGAGAAATGTATGAGGAAAAGAAAAAATGGAAACAAAGTTGTAAATAGGTTTGGAAGGCTTGAAGAGAGGGCAGGGGAATGGAGGAAAAAACAAGAACCAAGACCTATCATGTAAAGGTACAAATTCCCAATGATGAACATAACTGTATTGTATATCTAAAACATTCCAATTATCTTAATGAAGAAAAAAGAAAAAGAGACTAGTTAATATTAATGGAAATTTACCACAGGATGTAAAGTAGATGCAAGATGGTAACGCAGCCTATACTTCCAATTTAGTTGAAATGCACAGATTTTTTTTTTTTTTTGAGATCCTGGTGATCAACACAAGTGTAGCAACCAACAAGATCACTAAGAGAAAATAGGGATTCTATAGGACTGAGGGGAGAATCATCATTTTTTTAAAAAAAATCTTCTGTGAGTTGAATGAGCAGGGCCCAAAACCAACAAATAACCAAACAATTAAAAAAAAAATGAATCAGCACTAACAATGGGAACTATAAGGTGACAATAGCAAGGAAAAAAGGAGAAACTTAGTAATTGTTAAGTTTTCCTTTAATCAGGACATTTATTTTAAATCAAATCCCAAGCAAACTGTTCCAGAGTCCCACAGAAGCACAGATATGGAGAAGCTCATGGCTAAAATGTTAAATAGTTCTGTGACTCGAACAACAGTGTTTTAGGAATTAGGCAAATAATGGAAGTTAATACAGGATACAGGAGAGCTATAGGGTATTAGTACTTTTAAGTGACAAATGTTGGTTGTTGAAAATATTGATCTTATTTCTAGAGAAATGTGAAACAGAAGAAAAGGTGTCTCTAAGGGATGGCATTTTATTTTCTGTTCTTCTTTCTGTAGACTAAGTGATGGAGACACAGAACAGCACAGTGGTAACAGAATTCATCCTCTACGGTTTGACCCAATCTCAAGATGCTCAACTCCTGGTCTTTGTTTTAGTCTTAATTTTCTACCTCATCATCCTCCCTGGAAATTTTCTCATCATTTTCACCATAAGATCAGATCCTGGACTCAGTGCCCCACTCTATTTCTTCCTGGGGAACTTGGCCTTCCTAGATGTCTCCTACTCCTTCATTGTGGCTCCCAGGATGCTGGTGGACTTCTTCTCGGAGAAGAAGGTGATTTCCTACAGGTGCTGCATCACTCAGCTCTTTTTCTTGCACTTCCTTGGAGCAGGAGAGATGTTCCTTCTCGTTGTGATGGCCTTTGACCGCTACACTGCCATCTGTCGTCCTTTGCACTATTCAACCATCATGAACTCTAGAGTCTGCTATGCATTACTGTTGGCTCTGTGGGTCGGGGGCTTTGCCCATTCCATTGTACAAGTGGCCCTTATTCTGCACTTGCCTTTCTGTGGCCCGAACCGGCTGGACAACTTCTTCTGCGATGTGCCGCAGGTCATCAAGCTGGCCTGCACTGATACCTTTGTGGTGGAGCTCCTGATGGTCTCCAACAGTGGCCTGCTGACGGTTCTGTGCTTCCTGGGACTTCTGTCTTCCTACGCTGTCATCCTCTGCCGTGTGCAGGGCCAGTCCTCTGAGGGGAAGAAGAAGGCCGTCTCCACATGCACCACCCATATCATCATCGTGTTTCTCATGTTTGGTCCTGCCATTTTTATCTACACTCGTCCCTTCCGGGCTTTGCCAGCTGACAAAGTGGTCGCTGTCTTCCACACGGTCATCTTTCCCTTGATGAACCCTGTGATTTATACACTTCGTAACCAAGAAGTGAAAGCTTCCATGTGGAAATTGTTAAATCAATATGTAGTTTGATGAATGAAATGAATGAGAAAAACAGAAAGAGTTAATCCGTTTTGAATTACTTAAATTATATCTTCATTTATGCATGAATTAGTTATCATATACTATGATGGGCACTTCCAGTTTTGCTAAAATTATTCTAAGCATATGAACAAGACAGGTAAGATTCTGGGTGTGCTAGATTTACATTCAAATGGATGAAACAGGTTAAACTATTGAATTAGAAAAAAATCAGATATAATGTTAGTCAAAAACGGGTTGTCTGGTGGGGTGGTAAGTACCTTACTTTTGGTGGGAAAGCAAGATCTCTTTGTTTCATGTTTAGCAGCTGAAGAAAAATGTGAAAAAAATACCTTTATCTTGGTACAGTAATTACAAGCAGAAAGAAAGACTAGAATCAAAATATTCTATGAGTGTAGTACATTTGAATATTCTAAGGATGGATAGAATAATAACAGTACACTTAAGGAGTATAAGCAAAATTGATGTTGGAGATCATAGTATATTAAAAATACTATAAAATATTTTAGGTAATGATTAGTTTCATTTTTTGACATTTTTTTAAAAAGCCATTAAGGAGGAGACTATCTAATGTCTTCTGTTAGAATTATGGCAAGATCCTCAAACTTTTGAATAAAGGATTATGAATAGTAAAATATCATTAAATGAAAATTTTCACACATATTTTTATGAACACTTGAAGACTTGGTTACTTTTCCTATGATAGCCAAATGGCAAATAAGCCATTGTTTTGTTGTAAATAACTAAGCCATTCTGCTTTCTTACCCTTTTCTTTTTCTTTTGTTTTTTCTTTCAATTAAGCACATGTAAGACATTAGATGCTTAGAAATCATTTAAAGGGCTATAAGATGAGACTATATAATTGGCATACAGAAGTAAATCTCAAAATATTGCAAAAATTTTTTGTCTAAGTAATTACTGTTATTACAGGGAGGAGTTACTATATCTCATAGATATTGGGAATGCAGAAATCATTTTTGAGCGCCTGGCTCCAGGATCACAGCATTTGAACTATGGCCCATGATTAGAGAAATAATCCAGAGCTATTCTACTACTAGTAGATAGCCCCACACAAATTGAGATATTTGTATTCTGTAATCTTTACCTACTTCCCTCCTTTTTAAATTTAAATTTTATGTATGTGAGTTACAATTCTTTTTATTTTTGCCAGGGCCATTTTTTAAATAGCCCACCATTTTCTCTATTACAATATTAGCCTTTGTTTGTATTGTTATTGTGAACTTTCCTCTTGGATTCTTCTGTATTATTATTTTATTAGTGCATATTTGTAGTGCATAATGTTTAGAATATCTGATTTTAATCCTGAAGTTCAATGGATAAGCCAGAGATAGACTGACTTTTACAAAAGCTTCAGATCAGCTGCAAACCATCAACTCTCTTTTTACATCAAGTCAGAGAGTGTCAGACTTGTCTCTTTTGGCATTTGGGGCCACATAATTAATTCCATGTGGATTGCCAGTATACCTGATGTCTACTTATAGGTGCCAACAATAAAAACTTGTAATAATAAAAAATATCAGCACATATTTACAAATGTCTCATAATGGGGAAATTTTCCTCAGTGAGAAACACAGCATCAAGGTCATTTCTTTTCACTATATCCCTAAGCTCAGAAGTTGAATCTTCAAATATAGATTTTAATTTTTATCATTTTGTTTAACTGACAGCTACTGCATTTGCAGAATATAGATAGATAGATAGATAGATAATCCATTATTTGAGTTGTAAAAATTGAAAATAATTTTTCTAGCTATTTTGCACTATGCAACATTTTTTAGTTATCATCACTCTGCTAGGAGTGTTATAAAATATCAGAATTTAATCCTATTATTTGATTTTTTTACACCTGATAACCAACATCTTTTAACTACTACTTTCTACTCTGTGAGATTAACATGTTTAGCTTCCACATATGAATGAGAACAAATTATTTTTGTCTTTCTGAACCTGGCTTATTTTCCTTAACATAATGCTTTCCCAGCTAATTCTCCTTAATATAATTCTCTCCAGTTGCCCCAAATGACAAATTTTATTCTTTTTTGTGAATGAGTACTATTCCATTGTTTAGATGTAGCAAATTTTCCTTACCCATTATCCTGTCCCTGGACATTTTAATTGATGCTGTATTTTATATGGTGTTTCTAGCACTGCAATAAACATAGGAGCCTGCTTATCTCCTTGATATCCTAGCTTCCTGACCTTTGGATGTACAGTAGTGAGATATCTGAATCATATGGTAATTCTATTTTTAGTTTTTAGAGGAAACTTCATATTCTTTTCCACAGGGACTGTACTAGTATATACTCTTACAGAATGTATGTAAGAATTATTCTTCACAAGCCAGGGATTTACCTCAGTGGTCCTGCTGCCTGCCTTGCAAGCACAAGGTCCTGAGTTCAATCCCTGGTACAAAAAAAAGAAGTACTCTTCACATTTTTTCAAGCATTGTTATAATTTGTCTTTTTTTTTTACTTTAGCCATTAAAGATGGAGTAAGATGATCTTATTTTGGTTATGATGTGCATTTTCCTGATGACTAGTGATAGTGAACAGATAGATAGATAGATAGATAATGTGTGAAT
>NW_022900929.1:44361767-44380374 GCF_012274545.1 Fukomys damarensis
GTACCAGTGATCGAACTCAAGACTTTGTACTTGTACAGCTGGGGTGGTGCCACTAAGCTAAATCCCTGGCCCTCCAACTTTTTTTTTTTGTAAGTTTTATTCACTGAATTCTTCAGCTCCCACATTTGTTTGGTTCTTTTTTTAATGATCCTTTTTCATATTATTATTTTTCTAATCTCTGAAATGTCTTTCCATATTCTTTTGTATTTCATTGATTTTGCTTAACATTATTTGCAATGCTCCATCAACTTCATTATTTTCTTTTGGGGTCTGTTCCTAGACAGTTATTGTGTTTATATAAACATATTATATTTCTTTCTTATTTTTTTTATACCTATATGAATATCTGTACAACTGGCAAATCAATTGCCTTTATTAATTTTATAGGGTGGTTGTCACAATAGAAAGACTTAGCCTGGTGATGTGTGATGTGCTATAGGATGTCAGTGAGGATGGCTATGTTGGTTTGGTTTTAGTGTACAGTAGTGTGGTTTCTGTACAGCTTCTTCCACTGTAACCAGTGTCAGCAATGACTTCAAATATCTCAGTGGCCTAAAGTATAAGGGTTTGTGTAATCACTCCACCAGTTGGGATACAACTCGCTCAGGCAATGTGCATTTACAGGCAGCCCTGGATGTAGCACCAGAAAAGTTGTGAGTGCAGATAACTGACAGTTTCCTTGGCTCATGCTGCATATGGATTTTTGTCAGGCTCCAGATGGTGAGGAAAATCTTGCCTGAGAGAGGAGAAAGCACCTGGCAGACTCAAAAGCCTGTATGGACATTGTACTCCTCTGGGCACAAGTTTGGATGAAAAAGAAGGATAAATCTTCTGAGTGGTTTATTGCGAGTGTCCCTGAGTACTGATCACTTACTGTAAACCAATAAAAGTCATTCAGAATCATGAAATTTTTACCCTCAATTCCCTTATGTGGTAAGGAGATTTTTTCTATGTTAAAAACTTTGTCACTTGTCCATAAATTTCCATATAGACCATGCTCAGCTTACACAGTATTTTTTGAATTTACTTGGATAAAACAATTATCAAATTAATTATAAATCTTCATATTTATGAATCAAAAGAAAAATAAATTTTATGTCTTCAAGTCCATGACCTATGACAGGTTCATTTTTATGTATATTTTGTGGGGTTGTTTTTTGTTTTGTTTTCTTTTGTTTTTGTTCCAGGGATTGAACTCAAGACCTTGCACTTGCAAGGCAGGTGGTGGAATCCCTGAGCTAAATCCCTGGCCCCACTATGTATATTTTCAAATTACACCGATCAAACTACTTGAATCAGTGCTTTCTAGAGACAGTACTTGCTAGAGAAAATTCATATAGCTGAGCCACTTTATGAAGTCATGATCACTTAGGTAATTAGAGAGTAAGTCCTTTCTCTGAACACAAGAAAAAACCAAAATGTTTATTTTAATAATTGCCCCTGGGGCTTCATCACTACTACATGTTAATATATATGCTTCCTTTTCAGTAATTATTTATTTTGCAAATATTTTTTACTGTGGGCAAAAAAGATAAGAAAGATGTGGTCAGAACTTCCCTGTGTCTTAGAGAGGCCACTCCTCAGCCAAAATTGGTAAGTTTAAATTACAGAATTATTAAATTAGAATTATGTATTTTGAGAAAAGAAATTTTGTGTAAAACTTGTATCCAAATGGAAACCATACTCTGATCATGAGAATAAAAATAAAAAACACAAATTTGTCAGTTAGAATCTCAACAAATGAATCCAGTTGCTAAAAGAAGCAAAAAAGCATTTTGCAATAAGTACTATTTGTATTCTTGATTCCAGGATTCAGATTTATACTTAGAACTTCACTTTTGAAATTTAAATTTGGATTAGTTTAATCCATGGAAGACAAAAGAAGATGTAAATTAAAATAATGGAAATCTAAGTTCTTCCTTACCTACATTAGTATTTGTGACAAATCTGATATTTAATCTAATAAAACCTCAGGTCAAGACAATTGAGAAATATTTATTTAGCTTTAGTATTATCTACTTTTTTATTTTCCTTCATCAAACATTTATTTTAATTCAGAAATCAGCCAGGAAATATCAGATGAAATAAATGATTATCTTAACTCAATTTGTTTTTATTTTCTTTTAATTCTGTACTGATTTTCTTGATTGCAGTCATATAACATTTTAGTCAATACAAATGTCTACTCATACTACTACTCTATTCATTTGACAATATTTGAATATAAGAATTAATCCCATTTTTCTAGATCCACTGGTACTTTTAACTGTCTCAAAAATAGATATATCCGTACTTCATTTATGTTATCAATACATGAGAATAAAGACTGCATACTTTCAGTGTAGACCTATTCTTCTGTTAAAAGTTCAATTGTATTATTTTAGTAAGGAAGTATTTTTAGTAATTACTTTTCAGCATTTTTGATTTTTCACTTTCCATAAAATTATTAGTGTGAAACAAACATTACCCCTAGATTATCTTATTCACTTATGGCTTAGTAGTTTCATGAGTAGGAAATATATTAAAATTCACACAACAGAAGCCATGTTGTTCTTATTCTTATAAAAGGAAAATTGTCCATCACACATTGCCATACCTACTAACTTTGCTTCTTAAGTGCTTCCATGGAAATATATTAGTTACAGAGCAGATATACACAGTACTACTCATCCCATTTATTTTTTCCCTATACCACAGTTGAAAGGACTGCGGGAATTTTCATTTTTAATCCACTGGAAAAGCTGGGCTCTTCATCTTATCATAGGTCATTCTCAGACATGGTTCCTGCTGAAACAAAACTAAGCACTGCCTGATCCAATTTTATGCAATTATATTTCATTACATTATGCCTTTTTCATATATTGTTATTTGTGTCACATGTCCTACTAAAAATATAAATTTTCTATGTTTCCTGCATTCATTTAGGAAGGTCAGCATTTCCAATTCTAAGCTATTAGGTGTTACTGAGTAAAAAAGTACATATACTTTCAAAAATAATCTTTGTAATATATAAAATTGCCATAATGAATGAACTTTATCAAATTTCAGTCCAACAATCTATAGTTAGATAAGGCATAGATTTTTATGTATACTTATAAAATATATTCATTAAGTACTTATAAATTTTATAAATTTGCATATGAAGTACATGAAAATATTAAATAATGTACAGATATTTAAATTTATAAAAGATTTTAAACCCAAAGTAATAAATACAGTTTTGGTTCATAATTCTTCTATATTATACAGTAATTTAAAATTTTTCTATTGTGAGAATTCTCAAGATTTTCTCCTGTTAGTATTTTGAGATTTGGGACTATACTTTGCAATTTCTTAACTGGCCTAAAGACTCAATTTTTGCATGAGTTCCATACCAATGATGATCAAAATATTTCTTTATAAGGTTGACTACTAGAGAATTGTCACTGTACTAAAAAAAGAGAACAATATTCTTCCACAGTGAAATGCCTCTGTGGTCCTTATTAGAGTATTCTCTTTTTTTGTCGGGGAGGGATACCAGGGATCGAACTCAGGTTCTGTGCTTGCAGGAAAGGTGGTGGAAACACTGAGCTAAATTCCCAGCCCTAGTTTGAGTATCCTAACACCAAAAAAGGAGATTAATTAAAAATGTATAATGTCATCAATCCACATACATAGCACCTATAAATGTTCACTAAAATCTATAAATATATTCAACATGAAGTACCTATTAGAGACCTTAAATTATTTATGAGGCTAAACAGTTGCTATTATTTTACTTTTACAGAAACGTATCAATATTCTTAAGGGTTAAGAGTGTACTTCCCTTATTAATTCTGAGGCTGAGAGCAGAATTAAACTTTGCTTTTGCAGAAGTTATTATTCAGATATTTGGCTTACACAGTGTCTTCTGACCAAATATAGAACCAAAAAACTCAGAGTCAGAATATGTAGATTACTGCCTCTGTTCTGGTGCTCCAGAGCCAGAACAGAATACAAGCCTGTGCATTTACATTGATATGTCTATTTGTGTCTATCTGTGTTGTGTATTTGGTAGCCCTACTACTTAGCTTGAAAAAAAAAGGAAAGCTAAGACCAGAAGATCCAAAGCAACACACGAGCGCACGCGCACGCGCACACACACACACACACACACACACACACACACACAAATTAGAAGTAAGCCTACAGTGTTAGTGCAATGTAAGAAAAACCCGAAGTGCAATGGGTGAAGGAAGAATCAGAAAATTAGTGCAGAGCCAGGCAGCACAGGTCTAAAACATCAGAGTAAAACATTGCCATGAAGAAGAAAGGATCAGCATTTAGGAGACAATGAAACCAACACAGTTTTCAAAGGCTTAGATTTAGATAGTTTAGATAAAGAGAGTCTATCTAAATAGAGAACACAGAGTGAAAAGAAAGGAAGAGTTCACCCAAGAGTTCAGCAAGAATGTGTTCAGGAAAATAAACAGGAGTGGACAGTACAAGTCAAGACTCCTGCTCAGAAATAAAGTAGGAATCAGAACAGTATTCCAAAGGGGGGAAAACAGATCTTAACAAGAAGAAATACTTCTATTATTATCCACAAACTTCCTATAAGGATGAGGTGGCTTTCATTTGTAGAGAAGTCTGTAAGAAGCATAGCCTGTTTAAATATGCAGGAGTGAAGTTATTGGACTATTCTTTATGGTGAAAGGGAGGTGGAGAATATAGCATTGCTGATAAGAGAAAGCGCCATAATTTATTGAGTTGTGTATATAATTAAACTCACATACACATATTTGAATATTTCAGCATAGATAAATGAAAAAGAGTGAATACAAAGCATCACGAAGTACAGTGTATTCTTACAATTTCAGCTCACTCATTTGACTAATAGCCACTTTGACTCATTTTGCTTATTGGCCACATTGAATTCCTGAACTCAGGATAAAAACAACAAATGTAAACAGAGACAAAAATCTCTACCTGAAAGCTGAATTAAAAGAATTTTAAAATAAATATTTCATATTTTGTGGTTTTCTGTCTGAAAAGAAATGCAATAATGTCAATGTCACTTGTATTAATCATTAAAATGTATTTTTAATAA
The DNA here is from genome assembly GCF_012274545.1 of Fukomys damarensis. Classification (NCBI taxonomy): domain Eukaryota; kingdom Metazoa; phylum Chordata; class Mammalia; order Rodentia; family Bathyergidae; genus Fukomys; species Fukomys damarensis. Next base: position 44,366,836 of record NW_022900929.1, read on the forward strand.
ACGTCTGTTTTATCTCTGTTCTTTCTCCATATGTCCATACCCTTAAAGTCACCAGAACTGACCACCTTTTGCCCTTCATTTTGACCTTAAATACTTTGGAAACTCCTTCCTAGATGGATATGAAGAACAGCTCAATGATATCTGAGTTTGTTTTGTTAGGACTCACCAGCAATTGGCCACTTGATATCTTCTTCTTTTTCATGTTTCTGTTGGCCTATGCAGCAATTTTGGGTGGAAATATTTTAATTGTGATCACTATAACCTTTGACACTCACCTTCATTCCACACCGATGTACTTCCTCCTTGGAAATCTCTCCTTTCTTGATATGTCTCTTTCCACCATCACAACTCCTCAGATGATCATAGACTTCCTCAGGGAGAACAAAACTATTTCCTTGTGGGGCTGCATGGCTCAGATGTTCTTCCTCCACTTCTTAGGGGGCAGCGAGATGACTCTGCTCATAGTCATGGCCGTGGATCGCTACGTTGCAATATGCAGACCTCTGCACTACACAGCCATCATGAACCGCAGGGTGCTGCTGGGCTCTGTGCTGCTGTCGTGGGCGGTTGGCTTTGTGCACACCATGAGCCAGATGGTTTTCATGGCCACTTTGCCCTTCTGCGGCCCCAATGTGGTCGACAACATATTCTGTGACCTCCCCCTAGTGATAAAGCTTGCCTGCACTGAGACCTATGTGCTGGAGTTGCTGGTCATCGCCGACAGTGGACTTCTGTCTTTCATCTGCTTCGTGCTCTTGCTCGTTTCCTACACTGTCATCCTGGTGACCGTGCGACGTCGATCCTCAGGTGGACTCTCCAAGGCGCTGTCCACACTGTCTGCTCATATCACAGTGGTCACTCTGTTCTTCGGGCCATGCATCTTCATTTATGCTTGGCCATTCAGTAGCTTTTCAGTGGATAAGTTTCTTTCTGTGTTTTATTCTGTTATCACTCCCTTGCTGAATCCAGTTATTTACACTCTGAGGAATCAAGAGATGAAATCAGCCATGAGCCGACTGAGGACTCAACACATCAGCTCCAGACAGATCTAGATGACTTTTATCAAGATGAAGAGTTTTTATTTTCACTCAGTTTTATATTTTTAAGGATGATGTGTTTAGTACATGTCACCTTATTTGCTTCCTTTTAACGATTACAGTGACTTTTGTTTCATGCTGAAATATAGTTAACTATCCTCCTGTGGAGGGCATTCACAATCTTTCCAATTGTTTCCTCTTATAAATGGTTCATTTCAGCATATATGCATACAAGGTGTAATCAAAACAAATGCTTTTTAAAAATGCATCACAATAAAAGACACATCGCCATTACTCTTCCTCAGAAACCACCCCTTGCTTCACCCACACTTCCCATCCTTCTTTTTACTTTCTTTATCAGTTCTGGAACTCCTGTTTAGTGGTTGCCTTTACAGTGTGTGGTCACAAATATGGTGAATGCTGTGGTCTATGCCATCCAATGGGAAAGGCAGGTTTGAAAAAGCATTATGAGGAAGCTCCATCAAGGTCATTCACTGGCTGTGGTATTGTGTGTTCAACTTCTGGCTCTTCCTTGTTTGAAAATGACCTCAAACAGTAAAAGTTTTGAATCAATTCAAGACATCAAGGCAGCCAGAACAGCAAAACTAAAGACAATCACTTGAATTTATTTTCAACTGATTATAAACAATCATCCAAATAATATTTATTGAATAGCATTTCCTTATGGATTATAATGTCTTCTTTGTATATATCAATTATTCACATACCGCCTTGGTCTGTACTTGGTCTGTCTTTGTTCCACTGAGCTTTTTGTCTCGCTAAGACAGTACTACACTATCTTTAGTGTCTTTTTTTTTATTTGTCAAAGTTTATTGCCTTTTAAATGATAAGATTTATCCCTGTCTGAGGAGACTGTCAATCATGGTTGGCTTATGAGTTGAATCCTTTCAGAATGTTAATACATAAAAATTATAAAGTTTCAAAGAGAAAACTTGAGATCAAGGGTAGCATAATAGTTTAGTACAACAATCATGATGACATAATTATGTTAGAAGTATTAATTTTTATTTTCTCTGAAACACATTAAATTGTTCATCTTAGTATAGAATAATCTTTTAGTCAGTTATACTTTTCTAATTATAAAATGTTAAATGACATAAGGAAACTTCAACCTAATTTGTTATCTTTAACCATTTTATGTTCCCAGAGTGAAATTTAAGTAGAATGTAATTGTTTATAAATGTACTTTATAGGTTATTAACCTCTAACCTTTACACATCAGCTCCAGACAGATCTAGATGACTTTTATCAAGATGAAGAGTTTTTATTTTCACTCAGTTTTATATTTTTAAGGATGATGTGTTTAGTACATGTCACCTTATTTGCTTCCTTTTAACGATTACAGTGACTTTTGTTTCATGCTGAAATATAGTTAACTATCCTCCTGTGGAGGGCATTCACAATCTTTCCAATTGTTTCCTCTTATAAATGGTTCATTTCAGCATATATGCATACAAGGTGTAATCAAAACAAATGCTTTTTAAAAATGCATCACAATAAAAGACACATCGCCATTACTCTTCCTCAGAAACCACCCCTTGCTTCACCCACACTTCCCATCCTTCTTTTTACTTTCTTTATCAGTTCTGGAACTCCTGTTTAGTGGTTGCCTTTACAGTGTGTGGTCACAAATATGGTGAATGCTGTGGTCTATGCCATCCAATGGGAAAGGCAGGTTTGAAAAAGCATTATGAGGAAGCTCCATCAAGGTCATTCACTGGCTGTGGTATTGTGTGTTCAACTTCTGGCTCTTCCTTGTTTGAAAATGACCTCAAACAGTAAAAGTTTTGAATCAATTCAAGACATCAAGGCAGCCAGAACAGCAAAACTAAAGACAATCACTTGAATTTATTTTCAACTGATTATAAACAATCATCCAAATAATATTTATTGAATAGCATTTCCTTATGGATTATAATGTCTTCTTTGTATATATCAATTATTCACATACCGCCTTGGTCTGTACTTGGTCTGTCTTTGTTCCACTGAGCTTTTTGTCTCGCTAAGACAGTACTACACTATCTTTAGTGTCTTTTTTTTTATTTGTCAAAGTTTATTGCCTTTTAAATGATAAGATTTATCCCTGTCTGAGGAGACTGTCAATCATGGTTGGCTTATGAGTTGAATCCTTTCAGAATGTTAATACATAAAAATTATAAAGTTTCAAAGAGAAAACTTGAGATCAAGGGTAGCATAATAGTTTAGTACAACAATCATGATGACATAATTATGTTAGAAGTATTAATTTTTATTTTCTCTGAAACACATTAAATTGTTCATCTTAGTATAGAATAATCTTTTAGTCAGTTATACTTTTCTAATTATAAAATGTTAAATGACATAAGGAAACTTCAACCTAATTTGTTATCTTTAACCATTTTATGTTCCCAGAGTGAAATTTAAGTAGAATGTAATTGTTTATAAATGTACTTTATAGGTTATTAACCTCTAACCTTTTAATTTCTAGAATGACATTGCCTAGACTGCACAGTACCAGCATAACTTCAACTGTTACAACATAATTGCATAATATTCACATACAAACAAGCATGAAAAAGTATTCCCATCCTCTGGCTGGCTATATAGTTCGATTGCACTATCTTCAGTTTCCATTCAACACAGTTAAACAATGCATTCAAAATCTTTCATATTTAAATGACCATAGTTCTTGTTAATTAACTCTTCCACTTAATTTTAATATTAGTTGTCAAATTCTACAAAAGCAAATGTAGAATATCAATTAAAATTGGATGAATTTATAAATTAAATTTTGCAAACCACCCTATGATTTTGATTATTTAATGTATGAACTTATATCTAATTATAATTTCTTTTATAAAATTTAGCAATCTAATATCTTTGATTAATTTGCAGTCATCATATTTTGTTATTATGGTGTTACAATGAGAGAACTTTCCATTGAATTAGATTTTAGTAGATTATTCCTGTTATATAAAAGCAAAGTACATTTTTATATATTGAATGCATATGTAGAAAATTTGTTAAAATTGAATCTATTTTATCATTATTATTGTAACAGTAATTAAATTATTTTGTCAATAAATGAAGACCTAAATAATAAATGCTAATGAGGGTGTGGAGGAAAGAGAATCCTTGAACCCTGTTGGTAGAAATGTCTTTAGTTTCACCTAGCTCAATATCCTGAGTCAATTCACAATGTTTACCTTTTTAAATTAATTTTACTGGTACATTTTAGGTATATAGTATACTGACATTCATGACTGGAAATTTTTACCTTTACATGATATATCTTGGTTCTTATTTTTTCCCCATTCCCCTGTCCTCCATTCAAACCTTCCACTCCACCTTATTTGCAAAGACTTTGTTTCCATTTTTTTCCTCATATATATTCCTTATTCCTTTCCTTTTCTCCACCACTCCCACGCTCCCATCCCCTACCCCTTTGGAGCTTATCTTCCTATTTCACATTAACTATTATACATTTTGATCCTTATTTATACTTTCAGTTTCTCACACCAGAGAGACTATTTGGTATTTACACGTGTGTCCCATTTATTTCACTTAAGTGTATGGCCTCAGTGTGCATCCATTTAGCTATAAATATCTCTAGTTTATCATTCTTCATGGCTGAGTAGCACTCCAACAAAATGTTTACTTCGTACGGGCCATTTTAACTTTGAGAAAGAGCTACATGATGGCTGGTGTCAGATCCAGTGAATAAGGTAGATCAGAAGATCCTATTTTTATGAGCCTGCCTTTCCCTTGGTGGTACTTGACAGTGCATTCACATTTTTTATCACAACTTATAGAAATATGAAAAAAGATTTTCAAACATGAAAAAAGACTTTCAAAAATGCTTCAGAAAATGTCACTAATGATGGAGTGTGTCAAAAGAAAGGCTATGTTCAGGGGGGTTGATGGCCATGTGGCTTTTACCATAATATTTTTTAAAATTTAAATATTTAGCACTTAATTTGATCATCTCCCTTTCTTATGATCATTTTATGATCATTATGGAAAACTACACAGATGTTCCTCAAAAAATTAACAATAAAGCTATCAAAGTGCCCAGCAAACTTACTCTTGTGCATAGGAAAATAAAATGAAGTCATTATGACAAAGACATAACTGCAATAAAATTGCACAATTCTTTCAGATACATTCACACTAAACAGAAACCTTTAAACATCTGTAAAATAACTGGAGGCCATATGACAAATCAAGGAACATCTATTCCAGAAAACTCTCCCAGCTTTGCATAAAATGGGAGTCTGTGTCTTATTAACAAGAGGTGTTTCGCTCCCCAGTGTTTGCTGTCAGCTCTGTATTGCATTGGCAGCCTAGCACAAAGGAACAACCATCTCCCCTTACAACTCATTGTCCGGCCATTTCTCTGTTCTGCCACTGCTACACAGATGTTTTATTTTCCTGTAGGGCCAAGACAAAAATATCATGGCTGATGTTTCTCACTCTCCCATGTTGGCCTTGGTACCATGTTATGGAGGTTTGCACATGTGACCTTGGCATACAGGACATTCTGGAACCTCTGTGACTCTGCCAGATGGAGCTGACTTTATTTGAAAAACAACATGTAAAATATAAGTCCAGGAGCCATTGTGAATATAATGAAGTTCACAGTAATAACATGAGGGGTGATCTTAAAACTAAAAATATTTTTAAGAAATATTTTGAGAAATTATATGTGAAGTATTTATAAAATGGGTAATGCTAGAAAAACACAAGAAGAAAGATAAATTCTGGAAAGAAATACAATGAGTAAAATTTTTGAATTTGTAATTTCAAAAACTTTCATAAGGAAACCTTCAAGTACTAATGGCTTCTCTGATAATAACTACCAAATATTTAGAGAAAAAAGGATACTTCTTTACAAAATTTTCTAGAAATGTGAAAATCAGAAAGATTTGTCATACAGTTCTACAAGGATAATTCAATCCTGATCCCAAAGCCAGACATTACAAAATAAGAAAAATATTGAACAATTATCTTATTGGATATAGACCCAAATATAAACTAACTACAAAAAAAATCACTTTAAACATAAAGACACAAATTGGTCAAAATAAAAGAGTATAGGGCCAAGGATTTAGCTCAGTGCCTTGCAAGTGCAAGGTCCTCAGTTCAATTCCTGTTACAAAAAAGAAAAATAAAAAAGAATATAAAAAGTCAAAGTATACACACTTCCTAATTTTAAAACACAATATAATTGTCATGAATGGTACAATAGTAAAGAGGAGGAGTTGCTGAAACAATAGAAAATATATCAATGAAACAATAGATACTATAATTAGACATGCATACATATTGATCACTGGTCCTTTACAAAAGAGCACAAGATGACTGGCATATCTTGAACCATTCTTCTAGTTCTGAGATGAAACTTACTTGGCAATGATATTTGATCTTTTAGATAATGTGTTATATTCTATTCACTATTATCTTGTTAAGAATTTTTGCATCACTGTTTGTTAAGAAGATTGGCCTGTAATTTTCTTCTTTAGTTGAGTTTTTGTCTGCCTTTGGAATCAGAATAATGCTGGCTTCCATAAATTTGGAAGCACTCCATCCCTTTCAACTTCTCTGAGAAGGATGAAAATTAATGGTGATGAAACATTCTTAATGGTTTATAGAATTCAGCAGTGAATCCATAAGATCCTGGGCTGTTTTAGTTGGTCAGCTTTTCATTACTGTTTTAATTTCTTTGCCTTTTATTGGTTTCTTCAGTATTCTTCTCACTTCTTGGGTTAGCTTTGATAATTTATATGAGTCTGGGAATCTGTTTAATTCTTCAAGATATTCCAACTCATTAAAGTATGATTTTTCATAGTAATCGCTAATAATCTAGCCAAGTTTACCAAGAGAAAGAGAGAAAACATTCACATTAACTCAATTAGATATGAAAAGAATAAAATTACAACAGACACCATTGACATCCAGAAGACTAGATCTTACTCATTGATAATGGGAATCCAGAATATGACCAGTTCAGAAAGCAGATATAGGTTTCTTGCAACACTAAACTTTCTAATCAATCTAGCCAATATGCTTAATTTTTCATACCCAGATATTCAGAAAACTTAGATCTGTAGAAAAACCTGCTTTGATATTTACAGTAGCTTTCTTCCTAATTGCCATAAAGTGGAAGTAAAAAACAAATGTCACTGTGTGTGAATCAAAAAAACAAATGTCACTGTGTGTGAATCAACTGGTACATTCATAAAAGGAATATTATTCAGCTATAAAATAAGCAAGAAAGAGTACAGAGAATAGGAATTGCAAATTAGTAAGCCAAAATGCCAAACTGAAAAAGCTACCTTTAGTAGGATGACATATGTATTAGTCAAAAGACCATTTGTAGAAAGATGAGTAGGTTGAGAGAACAGTGAATATGCGGAAAAAAGAGAATTATTTAGGACAGTCAAGGTATTTGTTATAATGGAGGATAAATGTGATTTAAATTTGTCCAAAGCCATAGAGTGTACAAAACCAAAACTGAAACTTTTGTCAACTGTACATTTTGGGTGGCAACGATAGGTCGATGTAAGTTCATCTAATGGTAACAAGTGCCTCACTCAGATGTGGGATGTTGGTAGTAGAGACTGCATGTTTTGAGAACAGTTAAATGGAAATTTTGCACTTTTAAGTTTGCTGAGAGCATATCACTTCTGTAAAAAGTAGTTTTAACGTTTTCCAATCACAGGATGTATAAATGTATAAGAGAAGCAGACTTGTGGTGGAGGGAAAGGGATTGAGGGGGCAGAGACAGGGTTAAAGAGATCAAAAAGGAAGTCAGAGAAGTTCTCTGTCTTGGCTGTGGTGATGTTTTTACGGCTATATCCATGTATCAATGTGTATCAGATATGGGCAGCTTAATTTACTTGCACCTCAATGAGATCAACTTAAAAGCCAAGATTTCAAATGCAGTAAATGTATTTTAAACTAATATCAATGACTAAAAGTAAAGATGTCTTAGTAATTTAATATCCAATGCCTTGCTGTTCAGCCCCTCACTTAATGACAGACAATATGGAAACAGTCAACTGACAAAAATTACCTGTCTTTTTGCACAACTATTAAGTGCATTAGGGCACTCTGTGCAATTCAGGGATTTTTGTAATAAGCATCTATCATATCAAACAAGGTATACTTTGTCTTTCAACAGAAACTAAAACATGAGGTGAACATAATTTGTAAATCAAAATCAATTTAGAGATCATTATTGCAGAATCAGCTATCTCAATATTTATCATCAGAAGAGGAATCATTCTATAATCACTAATCCTTGATGAGGGACTGACTTATGTGAGATTATTTCCTTCCTGTTCTGACTTAGAAAATAGTTAAATAATAACCATGTTCCCAAGAGATGTCCGAGGAAAAGTATTCCCATGTACTCTTCTGTTCCGTTTTGTTCAACAGAACAAGAAAATTAAACCCAAGGGATTGCTTCACATGGTGAACGTATGTCAGACTGAAGAAAAGCAGTTCCCGGGATACTGTCTCCACCCAATGTGGGTGTCATCTCAAGCACTTGAAGAAGAGACCAAAAGGAAATCAGACTTTACAGAAACTAACCGCTTAGTAAGTTATCTCTACTCTCTCATATTCTTCTATAGTACAATTATTAAAATCTATCTATGATTATGTTTCATGCATGCTCACTATGATTGGAGATGAGAACAACTTGTTTAGCTTCTGAAATTTTCAGAAAACAATTATCATTTAGTTTCTAGGAAGCAGATAGTATATCTGACATGTTCATTCCAATTATATGTATGCATGCATATGCTTAGCATACGTACCTTTATAAGAATATTAACATATATATGTTAGAGAAAAACATATGTAGTAGGTATTTTAGAGAAAGTTTATAATATAAACTTACAGAAAGTTGCTTACAGAAAGTGCTCTATTGCACAGTACAAATGTTGTCAATGAGCTTTTGAAACTACTGCTTAAAAATAAACTTAGTGAATATAATTGGTAAATATTCATTATCATTCATGGAGGGCTTAAAAGAGTTTAAGTGTTGCTTTATATGCTTTGGTTCCTCATCGGAGCACATCTACTACAATGAGTGCCTTCCTTTCTACAGATCAGTAAAAGAAAGCAGAGACAGGTTTAGCTGAAGTTCACAAGAAAAGTAAGTATTAGAGAAAGATTTCAAATTACATTTGACTGACTGACCTTTGGTTGTTTCACTAATTCATATAAATATTAAGAGAGTATCAAATATTAGTAATGGCAAAACTAATGAAAAGAAGTAGCATGTTTTCTAACTGGTGAACATGTACATATCCATCTTTTAGGAAACACCTCTTCCAAATAAAGTTAGAATCCTCTTTTGTTATTAGCTATCTTCCCTGTCTCCTGAGAAAGTTTATATTATTAAGAAAAATATTTTTGAAAGCTTTAAGATTTTTAAGAAACATCTCAGAATTGCATGTTTTCAGGGATCATGAATTTACTCAGGATAACTTCAAAGTACTGTCCTTAGAAATTAGGTAAATCTCCTCTAGTATGGAACATTTATGAAGTCAATAAGAAGAGTATTATGGGTCTTTTCCAAAACAAACACATATGGTAACTCATGTCTTCAGGAGAATTTTCTTTCATACCACCTATAATCTATGATTCTGAGTTCTTGTATAAGGAAAATGGAAAACAGTGCATGCAAGATGAGAGTTCTCACTGTTTACCTGCTGTCCCTGGCACCACGATGGCAATTTCAAAGTATACGAGAGGATACAACACACAAAATCCAAATCACTGCCAGACGAATGTTAAAAGAGAAAAGAAATGGGCAGTTATTTTTCTATCATTCACCTGGAAGAGAATTTTGAATTCACATGCAGATCATTATAAATAAGGTCATTATTACATCTAAAAGACTGTACCACTAAAATTTTGCCTCATTTTACTCAGCACATTCAAAGGTGTAGTTTGCTTATACGTAAATATAATTTAATCTCTAGATTGATAATAGTTATATAGGTAAATAGATAAGAAAATAAAGTTCATATCCTTATCAGTCAAGAGATGGTAATGTCTCAGAGCTTAGATATCTATCTTTGTTCAAATAATTGAATGTAAATATTATCTGTTCTAAACTTGAGTTATAACAAATTTTTATTCAAAATTCAAGTTTTAATATAAATTTGTTACCTGCAACCTTACTTTATCTCTGTCCACTTTTTTTTACTAGTACATATTTGTTCTATATTGAGTTTACTAAATGATTTCTATAATATTCTATATTTTAATTAGTGAAACACGAAATGCATGGTTTTACAACAAATTATCATTTCTGGAAATTTATTATATGGCTTTTAATATAACTTATTTCCTAAAGATTCTCCTGATATATATTATAGAGGATTAGGCTAAAACTTTAATTTTATGATGTCTTATAGACAACATATAATTGGTCTATATTTTTCTTCATACTTAATTTCTTCAATATTCTACGCAGATGTTAATTTTCAGTGAGAATATCAAATTCAAAATTTAAATACTCTTTCTAATGCTAATAATTAAAATCTTTCCTCTCTCTAGGTTAACTCAGAGGACAAACTGAATAAAATGGATGGAGGAAATCAATCTACTGTGTCAGAATTTGTGCTCCTGGGACTTGGACACTCACGGAATTTGCAGGTCCTGCTCTTCCTAATATTTTTCATGCTTTATCTGGTTATTGTATCTGGAAATATTCTCATCATGACCTTAGTCATCACTGACTCCCATCTGCATTCTCCCATGTATTTCTTGTTGACCAACCTGTCTTTTGTTGATATGTTGCTTTCCTCTAACACCACTCCTAAGATGATCACAGATTTTCTCAAGGAGAACAAGACTATATCTTTTGGAGGTTGCATGTCCCAGATCTTTTTTTCCCATTTCATTGCAGGTCTTGAGATGGTTCTCCTGGTGGTAATGGCCTATGACCGCTATGTGGCCATCTGCAAACCACTGCACTACTCCACCATCATGAATCTGCAAAGATGCATTGGGTTGGTGGTAACTGCATGGACTGTGGGCTTTGTACACGCCATGAGTCAAATTGTTGTTATTGTGAGGCTGCCATTCTGTGGCCCCCGGGAAGTTGATAGCTTCTTCTGTGATAGACCACTGGTAATTAAATTGGCCTGTACGGACTCTTATAAGTTGAAAATTTTAATGAACATTGACTGCGGGGTTGTAGCTATCACCTGCTTTATTCTATTGTTGATATCTTACACATATATTCTTGTCACTGTCTTCCAAAGCTCTAAAACTGGTGCATCCAAGGCACTGTCCACCTGCACTGCCCATGCCACAGTTGTGGTTCTCTTCTTTGGGCCGTGTATCTTTATTTATGTGTGGCCCCTAAACATTACGTGGTTAGACAAGTTTCTCGCTGTGTTTTATTCTGTCATTACACCTCTCCTAAATCCAGCCATTTACACTCTGAGAAACAAAGAAATGAAAAATGCTATTAAGAGATTCAGAAACTACTATTCCAAGATATGGATTCCAAGATAAGTGCTTAATGTTTACACAACTAATGATACCTCATTGTCAGAGATTTGTTCAACCAACTTTCCTAGGCTTCCAAATTTCTTAGATGAGGATCTAAATTTTTCACAAAGACATTGGTCTTTCTGCAATCTAGTCTTTTGAGTTAAAAATATGTTTCTAGAACTTTGAAATTTAAATAGTATTTATTTTCTTTCTTCCTGAATCAGTAATTGAGTGGGTTGAAATTTAGTTTTAAGTCTTAAAAGTTTGAAAACAAAAAGGAACACACCTACCATTTTTATATCTTTTAATAGATGACAAATTTAAATAGTGGCCTAAAAAGAATGCACATATTTTTTATACCTTACTGTATTCCATTATGTCATATCATATATATACATATATATGTATATCTTCTTTCTTTCTTTCTCTCTCTCTCATATATATATATATATATAAAAAATGAATGAGTGCAAGAAACTTTATGGCTATATTTTTATTACCTATTCACCTAATGATGGGCATATAGGTTGCTACCAAAATTTTGCTATTACGAATTGTGCATCTATAAACATGAATGTACATGTATCACTGCAATATAATGTCTCAAAGTCTTTCAGGAAGAAAGAATTCTTTCTATTTATAGAATATTTCTTTCTATTCATAACTTGTTAAGGAATCTTCACACTGTTTCCCATAATGGTTGTACTAGTTTATGCTTCTACTGATAATGTAGAAGTGCTCCTTTTCCTCACATCCCTGACAGCATTTATTATTTCACTGCGTCAGTGAAGTTAGCCATTTTTACTGGCGTAAGGTGAAGTATCGGTGTTGTTTTGATTTGCATTTTTTAATGGCCATAGCTGCTGACATTTTCTTCATGTGCTTATTGACCATTTGTACTTTATTGGAAAAGTGTCTACTCAATTCAATTTTCTATTTTTAATCAAATCTTTTATTTTTCTGAATCTAATGTTTTTGTTCTTTATACATTCGAACTATTAGTTCTTTGAGGACTATTTCTATAGTTGTTTTCTGTTCTATAGGTTGTTTCTTCATTCAGTTGTTTCCTTTGCTGTCCAGAAGTTCTTAATTTGATATCATTGTCCTTATTACGATTTAGTATTATTTTTTGTGCACATGGGGTACTGTTCTGAAAGTTGTTGCTTATGCCTATGTCTTCAAATGTTTTATCTTCCAGCAGATTCAGCGTTTCTGTGTTTATATCTTGGCCTTTGATATATTTTGATTTGATTTTAATACAAAGGAAGAGATATGTCTATACTTTTACCTCTATGATTTTTAACCATTTATTTTATTTTATTTATTTATTTTCTATTTATGTTGTTAGAATAATAGTTTATTTGGTTGTTGTCATATTTCAATGTCTAATTTGCCTTACTATACTTTATTTTCTTCTCTTTGAGCTGAACTGGTATTAAACCTTCAGAAAATTATGCTAAGGAGACCCTCAAATAAAAGTGAAACAGACTCTCATCCAAAACAATTTTAAAACAGTGACAAAGAAATAAAAGAACTTACTCTCCCTTATGTTCATAACTCCCACAAATAAATCCAAATATATCCAAGTGGATGAAGCACCAGACAATGAATTCAAAATAATGATTTTTAAAATGATCGCTAACTTCAAAGAGGGTGCACATTGACAGTTGAATGAATAGGAAGACAATATTGGAAATGAAAAGTTCAATGAAACAAAATCAATTCAGTGGAAAGCCTCACCAATAAACTGAATCAATCAGAAAAAAAAATTCATGGCTCATAGACAAATTTATGAATTATGGTATATAGATATCAACAGAGCAAAAATTAAAAATTGTGAACAAAATATTAATTCAGTCTTTAATAAGATTAAAAAAATAAAATTAGAAATTGTTTAGTTAGAAGAGAGCACTGATGCCGGGGATTTAGCTCAGAGGTTCGGTGGCCTGCCTTGCAAGTGCAAGGACCCGAGTTCAAAATC
>NW_022900929.1:44380493-44425196 GCF_012274545.1 Fukomys damarensis
ATAATATATATATATATCCAAGTACAGAAGACATTTAAAATTCCAAAAAGGCAGACCAGAAAAGAACCTCCCCATATCATGTTGTATATAAAATGCCAAAAATACAGAGCAACATTGAAAGCCTCCTGAGTCATTTATAAAGACAAACTCATCTGAATAATTGCACATTTTTCAGCAGAAACAATAAAGGCCAAAAGGGAATGGTACAATGCATTTGAAATCCTAAAAGAAAATAACTACCAACTTAGATTATTGTAGCCAGCAAAGCCATGCCTCAGAATTAAAGGAGAAATAAAGAATTCCCAAGATAAGCATGAATGAAAGGAATTTATGGCCACCAGCACTGCAAAAAACAGCTAAAGGAATCCTATGCAGAAAGAGTAATAGCAGATAAGCAAGTGAGAAGTAGGAAAAATAAAAGATATTTTAAAAATAACAGGAACTACTACATACCCTGCAATAATAACCTTGATAAAAATTATTTTAATTATCCAATTAAAAGATATAAACTGGTAAAGTGGAATAAAAATTGGATAACAAACATTTTGATGCCTACAAGAAACATACTTCATCAACAAAGACGTACACAGACTAAAAGTGAATGGATGAAAACTATTTCATGAGATTCAAACTAAAAGCAGGCAAGACCACACATACTCATATCAGAAAAAGTAAACTTTAAGGTAAAATTAGAAGAAACAAAGACAGTCACTACATATGGTTAAGGAGAACAAAAAGATACAATAATAATAAATTGTGTATGCACCAAAACTGAGTACACTCAATTTATTACAGCAAACACTGCTCAACATAAAGGATGACTTAGGCCCCCCCAAAATGTTAACTTGTGATTTTACTACATCATTCTTATCAATACATAGGCAATCAAGATTAAAAAATCAAAAATATTAACTGAACTATGCCATAGATACAGTGGAATTAATAGACATCTGACAAAGATTTTTTTCAATTAATGCAGAATACAGATTCCTATTAACAGCTCATAGGACTTTCCCAAAAATAGATAATATTTTAGTCAGGAAGCAAGTCTTAACATATTGTGCAATAGGTTGATAGAAAGAATAAGTTCTGGTATTCCATTGCATAGTTGTGAGACAACTGGAATTAATAATATGCTGTATATTTCAAAATAGGAGAAAAGAGCATAATAAATGTTTTTCCATAATAAAATAATAAATATTTTGGCAATGAAAAATGTGTCTTTCTGTTTATTAATAACTTTGTTGAATACATGAAAATATTTTTGTGTACAGCTATGACTAGAAACTCAAAGAATGAACAGTAAAATAAAAATATGTTAAAACTAATAACTAAATAAAAGATTGCTGAAATGGTATAAATTGCAATCTAGTCTGATCATTCATTGCAAACTGTGCACTAATACATATGACAGCACATAATTAGAACTAATGGTCCAACAGCCATATTTATTTCTCTCTACCTTACAATATAAAGTCAACTCATCCTCATGGGAACATAAATTCAACAATTTCATCATTACCATAAATTTTAAGTGAAAATGACAACCCAGTATGCTGAATATTTAGGATTCCAAAAAACAGTATTAATTAAAGCCATCTCCAGATTCAATTTAATCTCCATGAAAATATCAGTAACATTCTTCACAGAACCACAAAATTAATTCATAAGAAATCACAAAGGAACTTAAGCAGTCAAAGTTCTGAGTAAAACTCTGATGTATCACAATACTGGATTCCAAAACATACCACAAATCCACAGTAACAAAACATCATGTAGTACTGTCATAAGAGAGGTCACATGGCTGAGTGGAGAAAAACAGAGGGTGCAGATATAGATCAGTACTGCTACAACCATCTGATTCTTGAGAAAGGCAAATTCCATGCTATTTAGCCACATTTGATTTCTAGTTCCTATTATTTTGTTAGGAACTCAATGAGAAAGCACCAGAGAAGCTGGCAATAGATGCTAACATACAAACAACTTGTCTTCTCCATGTGATTATTCCTGGAGGCTGTCTGGCAAATACTCAAAGAAGATATCTACACTGTCACAGTCTCCTTCTACTTATAGTAGTCTCTCACTTGAATTGTTCCCAGGATTCTTTGTTAACAATTTTTTAGCTATAAAAAATTGAAAATGTATTACAATGATACATGTTTTTAATAACAAGAATCATAATAGCTATATCTTGAAAGTGACCTATGTGTCTATCAACAGATGAACGGATAATGAAAATGTGGTTTCTACCTACACACAATGGAAAATTACTCTGTCATAAAAAAAGATACATTGAAGTCTGTGGGAAAATGAATGAACCTCGAAATCATGATGTTAAGTGAAAAAAGTCAGACACACTAGCTTAAATATCACAAAATTTCTTTTATATGAAAAATCAAACTATAAATAAATTAAAGAGAAAAAGATAATATGAAAAGGGAGATCATTTGCAAAAGGGAAGGAGGCCAAGAGATGAATGGAGGAGACAGGGGAGTGGAAGGGAATAAAAATTAACATATATGCATGTACCAACTCTCCATGATGAGTGTAATTATTATGGACTCTAAACCTGTATTAATAAAAACAAATAAAAATAAAAATTTATTCATTTAAACAATTAGTTTTCATGAAACAACAGAGATCAATGCTTCTAGGTCCCCGATTATTTTTAACAACTAAATGTGTGACTTCCATTTTCTTCCCAGCTGGACAACTTCTTCCCACCGTTTTGTAGTACTGCAGCATATTCAGCATAACAAATTTGTCCACAATACTTTATTCAACTTGTACTTTATATTTTTATCCTTTTATCCCTAGTCACTTCTAATTGCTACTCCTAATTTGCCATTATATGAAACTGTCAACATTTCAGGGCATTGTATTTGATTGTCAGTCCAATACTTATATTGAATTTTTCACTTAACCACATGTGTTTACTGAGGGAAAGACGAAAATTGATCAGAAGTGGTTGTTAAAGGATTTGAGCCATAAGATAATACAACTTTTTAATGCCTGTTTAACTACTAAGGCTGATTTCTAATATATAATTTCCATCTGATGATAAAATTCTTATTTGGCATCCCAAATTCATAGTTTGAAGAATACGGTAGGATCTAGGTCATAATTAATAGCTTAGATCATGTAATCATTTGATGTTAAATTCTATACACTTAACCAGACCCTACCAGGACAATGATTATTGGGCCTCAGAAAAGTTGTTGAGGTTATGATCCATTATCTAATTTAGATATAGCTCAAGTATCAAACATATTTCATTTTCCCTGTTTATGTTATGCAGTTAAAATTACTATAGCAAAATAACTAATGGATACGTTGTTTACATGTGTATATATATCATTTCCACTGACTCCAAGCCTGAGGGAGGAACAACAGACTACCCGTCCAGATTTTCCACCACCCTGTAAAGAGTGGCAAGTTAGAGCGCAACCTGAGATCTGGCACCAGGCTCCCAATGATGTACATGGACGACTGTCTCCAGGCCATCCTGGAGGTCGTGGAGGCCCCAGCTGTGTCCTTGTCCATGAGGACCTACAGTGTCTGCCATGACATTCACCCCCAAGGGCCTGGCCTAGGAGATCGCCCAACATGTGCCCAAGTTTCGTATCACATACTGTGTGGACCCTGTCAGGCAAGCCATAGCCGAAAGCTGGCCCATGAGCTTAGATGACAGCACAGCACGCAAGGTCTAGGGGGCGGGGGAGAGCAAGGCTTTGATCTTCCAGAGTTACAACTATGCTGAACTTGCATGGTTGCGACACCAGAGTTGCCCAAGCCAACTGAAGGTGACAGAGGAGATGCTCCCCTGTCCTGCAGGGCCAGGACAGCACCTTTCTCTGTTCTCAGCCCCAACCTGGCCCCAGAGGAGCTTCTTCGCACCTTCTGACTGGACTACTGCGTAGACACTAAAGTCAACGCTCAGCTACCTCCCGAAGTCACCTGCCAGGGGCACTCCCCACCCCACAGATCAGATGTGGCTACACATGATAATGGCCACGGTGGATTAAAAGGCACTTATATTATGTGTCAGTGAAAATAAATAAGTTGTTATGCATTTGGGAATATATATTTATTTAATAATAAATACATAAATATATATAATTTAATGTTATTGTCTGTTAAGGGTTTATAGAAGAGATGTATAATTTCAAGTTAAAAAATAAAAGTGGATGTTACCTCCACGAGGCAATGACAAGTTTTTGGGCTAATTATATTAAATTTATGTCACAAAAAAGCTCTCACTACAACACCAAATAGAAATATTTGTCAAAAGGAATATACTAATATTGTTACTACTTAGTTCCATACCAATAATGCTGTGTTGATTTTATGATTATTTTCTAAATTGAGAATGTAATAATTATTCAGAATACAAAAGACAATTTCCATAAAGTTTCCCTTTACACCTTACTTTTTTGTCACCTCCACATACCTTTTATTATTCTGTATTGTTTATCTTATCATTACATTTAGCACTTCAAATATAAATCAATTGAAGAAAGTAGCAGAACTTGAAGTTAATGCACCTTCCCCTGTAGCTGTTCTGATATAGATAAAATTGACAGCTATGATCTATAAGAAAAAAAGTTTATGACTCTCTGTTCTCATGATTCATAACACACTGCCTTCTTTTAAAGTTGCAAAACTGTCCTTGTCTGGTTCTAGTAAACTACATCGCTAGAAAAACTACCCCCTTTGACAAAATGTATAAAAAATGGAACTTCTTTGCTCAGTGCTCTTCCTTTGAACAGGAGTCTGCTGAGACAGTGTACACTTTAAACCTGAAATTGGTCTCTCCTGTCTCTTGGAGTCCTGCAACATTTCTGATTACCTTGAAGGGCCTGGAGATGACAGAGGTGATGTCTTCTTGGCCTACTGGTCTGAGAGGAACCTGAGCTATGGAAATCCTGAGACCTCTGGTACCACCAGGTGATATTTCAGTTTAGGGAGATTATTAGCCCTTCCACAGTCCCCAAGTCCCACCACCACCACCACCAGTGCAAAAGGAATCTGTTCAGATTCAGGACAAATCTGGAACAATAGAAACCTACAGATCTCATAAGGTAGGTGCCCCAGGGTGAACTTGTTATGTAGGCAGCTGATCATTTACTGTAAAATACCAAGTAGTCTGACCTAGATTAAATTGAACTGTACCAGCACCCCAAGCAGGAGTGGTCTTCAACAAGAATCAGCTGGTAGAGTTACTAGAGATGTGAGAGTGCCCCACCATGGGAGAGGTTCAGGGTTAGTCTGACCTAGACCAAGTCAGAGGAAACATACAACCCCAACTAGAAGAAAGAAAGGCCTGCATGCAAGAGTGATGTGCAAAGTGGGTGTGCCTGGTAATCAAGCTCAAGGGGAGTCTGATAAAACCCATAATCAGGTTTAAAAAAAAACTGGAATTGGAAAAGTACATGAGTCCACGTAAATAAATGAAAAGAAAACAGCTGGAAGAGTACCAAAGAGTGCAAACCAAAGCAGTGAGAGGGGCCAAGCCAGGGTGATAAGTAAAACAACAAAGGGGGTCAGATCAAACCAGCATATTGAAAATGCTCAAGATCAGAGCACAGGGACCATATACTGTGCTAAAGCCCCAGTGTCAGTGCTAGCAGCTACAAACTATGTATTCTATCAGTGGGGAAAAAAGAGGGGGGGGACACGGGCTGGCCCAAAGTTCTTCTTCTGGCTTTGCGCTGGGAATCCCAAGGCCAAAACAGCCCCAGACTAGTGCTAAATAGCCAAAGTAAAATAAACAACCAAATAAACAAATAAATAAAAGCTACTTTGTCTAAGGAGGTTTTATAGGAAAAAAATAAAACATAAATTTTAGCTAATTGATATATGTAATTTTGGTTTTCACTTTGAGTTGATGTTTATATTAATTGGTGTGCTTAAAACATATTCTTGAATTGTAATTATGGAGTTAACTTGTTCTCCTCTCTGCTATTGATAAAAATGCTAATTCAAGATTACTTAGAGGTCTATTGGCAGCCAGTCAAATTTAAAATGTAACAATCTGAGAACAGAAAAAAAAGAGACACTTTAAAATGCAAGCAGCTACAGCCAGCAAATAAGACAGGGGAACTATATCATAAAGCCTATGAGTACAAGAGATATACTTTTGATATGAAAGAATATTTTAAAATAAAAAGATTTGTTCTGTTAAAAAGACCAAAGAGAAATGATGGCAAGACTGGAAAGCATATGAATGTCAAAAGAAAACATATAGAAGCGATTGATCAAGAAAATATATGTTTGCTTGCTGGCTTGGTGAAATCCCATTCTCTTTCTTCCAAAAACTCCTTATTGTTCAAAGGACTCAAGAATAGGTATGCTTGCTTATTAATTTAATGGAGCCCATATTGTTTCTAAAGCAAAAGTGCTTGAGTGATTTGTGTTACAACAAAATAGATATGAGACAAAAAAGTACCAAAACTTACCCCATTAGAAAGTATGTTTAAAATAAAAGCCTTAAAAAGGACTATGGGGGAATACAGAGTAAAGATGATTTCCCCACTCCAGAGGTTGAAAGCTCTATGAAGTTGATCAGCCCTCATTTGATGTGGCGTGGCCAGCCAAAGGAACCATTGATGGGAAAAATTGGGCAGGTACATAGGGTGATGACTGGAGGTAGTCAATGACCAGGGCCTCCACTTCCTTTGATCTTAAGGCTGCTGAGAATCAGTGCATGACAAATGCTGCCTTTGTGGGACAGGAAGAGAGAAACATCAGGCATAAACTACAAAAGTTAGAAAGTTTTGCTGATATGAATACTACTCAGCTCATGAAAGTGTCCACTAAGATGTGGGTTAATTATGATGACAAGATAAACCAAGAAGCTAACTGGATACTTAATAAAAGACAAATCTGCTGGTGGCAGTACTCTCAGAGAAAAGGGTAGAGGATATAAAGGAATGAGGACATAAAAAAATCAAGGTAAAGATCAGCCTAGACCAAAATCTAGGAACCATCAGAAACTATCATGGAATCAGTATGCATGATATAGAACATCTGGGCATTAGAAGGATGAATGTCTAGAAAAAGACAAGAAAGATGAGGGAGAATACAAGATAGGGGACACCTCCACAAAAGGGCATTACCAGAGAGAACAAGGTGCTGATCTAATTGGGCTTTCAGGAACCAAAGCTAATGAGGACTAGGTCAGATTAGGCTCCATCTCTTTGGGTCTGCAGGAGCCTGTAATCAGCTAGGGTAGATAGTGGAGCTGAACATTCTGTGGTGACATAGTCCATTGGATCATTATCCAAAAACCATGTGACTATTGTTGGAATCACTGGAGTTCCAGAGAAGAGTCCATTTTTCTAGTCCAGTGTTATAGAGAGAAGGGAGATCCAACATGAATTCCTATATCTTCCGAATTTCCAAAATGCTTTGGTTGGAAGAGATTTACTTAATAAATTACAAGCCCAAATTGCCTTTCGGATACAAGGAAAAATGACTTTAAATCTGACTCACCCAGAGGCTATTGTGTTAACCCTCACTGTCCCACAGGCTAAGGAATAAAGACTGTACACTGACAAAACACACCAACCAGCAATAAATGAACTGCATGGTTTGACACAGACAGTTCCCAGAGTATGTGCTAAAGACAATCCATCTGAAATAGCTGTAAATCAAGCTCCAGTAGTAGTAAAACTAAGACTAAGGGCAACTCCTGTATGAATTTACCAATATCACCTCCCCTGGAAAGATATACAAGGCATCCAGGGAGATTTGAAAAGATTTATGGAAAATGGAATCCCGGTCAAAAGCCAGTCTTCTTGGAACACCCCACTTTTGCTGGTATGTAAACCCGGGACTAATAAATATAGCCCAGTACAAAATTTTTGTGCTGTAAATCAGGCTACTTAAACCATATACCCAACTGTGCCAAACCCATATGTACTAATGGAGCTCATCCCAGCAAGTGCTGCTTGGGTTTTTTGCCTGGACTTGAAAGACACCTTTCTCTCTCTCTCTTTCTCTGCTTGGCACCAGTTGGTCAAGCCACATTTGCATTCCAATGGGAGGACAGGTTACTGGCATAAAATAATAGCTCAGTTGGACTAGGCTTCCCAGGCATTTAAGAGCTCCTTTATGATCTTCCAGAAGCATTGGCCACTGATCTCAAGGGCTTTTCTAAACTAGGAAGTGACTGTGTTTTATTACAATATGTAGATGATCTTTTACAGCCCCCTCTTGTTAGGACTGTCTCCAAGGAATCGGAAATCTTCTTCATCTTCTCTGGAAGTCAAGATATAGGATGTCTAAGATAAAAGCCCAAATTGACCAAATAAAGTAGAATATCTGGGTTTTAAGATAACAAAAGGGGAACATCAATTGGTCACTGAATGAAAACAAGATGTCTGTTCCCTCCCAAACCTAACTATCAGATGCCAGATAAGAGAGTTTCTGGGGGAAGCATATTTCTGCAGCATCTGCATCACTAATTTCTCACTCATGGCTAAGTCCTTATATGAAGCTGCCAAAGAGGAGAGAAAAAAGCCCTTTCTCTGGGATGCTAAATAGGAGAGGATATTCAAACTGTCAAAGAAGCCTTAAACTAATCTCCAGCCCTAGGGCTGTCAGACATAACCAAGCTTTGCTTCTTGTACATCTACAAATCAAATGGATTGGCCACAGGGGTCCTGACACAGTTTATAGGATCCTGGCATTGCCCGTTGGTGTACTTGTCTAGATAAATAGACCCTATGGCCCTGGAGTGGCCTCCATACTTTAAAATGCTTACTGCTATTCTCCTGCTGACCCAGGAAACTGACAAGCTGACTCTGAAACAGCAGCTGACTATTTGAGTGCCGCGTTCAGTTATAGCCTTGATGAACCAGAGAAGACATCACTGACTATCAAAGTCAAGGATGACCTGATGTTAAGGGCTTCTATGTGAAAATCCCTGCATAACCCTAGAGATTTTAAGTACCCTTTAACCCAGCCACCCTTCTTCCAGCAATCCATTTCATAGCTGTGCAGAGATTATGGATAAAGTATTCTTGAGTTGGGGAAAAATCACATATCAACTCCTTAGCGACAAAAATGCTGAATACTTCATAGATAGGAGGAATTTTACATTGGAAAAGATGAGCTAGGCAGGGTATTTGATGGTGACACTGTACTCTGTGATAGAGGCCTCACCTCTGCCTATTGGGACTTCAGCCTAAAATGCAGAACTGATAGCCTTTTCTTCTGACAATGAAAAAAATTACTAACATCTATATTGACTCTAAGTATTCCTTACTACATTACATGTCCACAGAGCCATATGTAAAGAGGGGACTCCTAATGTCTGGAGAAAAAATACATAGACAGGAGATTTCACAGCTCCTTGATGTATGGTCTTGCAAAAAGGTGGCTGTTATGCACTTCAAGAGGTGTCAAAAAAACTGGAAGGTCGGAAGCTAGAGGAAATAAAAAAGAATACCAAGAAATAAAGTGAGCTTCCATGACAACTCCACAAAAGGGGGCCCTTGCCCTGCTGTTCATCCCAGAAACCTTCCTTTTGGAGACCCCAAATTACTTATCAAAAGAGAAGGACTGTTTTGCCCAGAAAACTGGAGAATATGTAAAAAGAGGTTGATGGAAATTCTATAATGAAGAATTAGCTATCCCTGAGATGTTGGCCCCCAGGTTTGTAAGACAAGTCCATTAGGGGGTCACATATGGAAAAAACAGCACTGAAGAATATGCTGAGCTGTCACTTCTGCATGCTGCAGCTCACGATCTTCACCCAAGCACTCTGAAAAATGTTTGACCTATGTGCAGAACAATCTGGAAAAAAGGCCCAGCCAGCCCCCAAGAATCCAGGAGGGAGATGCTGTTCCTTGTGAAGATTTAGTCACAGATTTCACTGAACTGCCTCAAGCAGAAGGCTACCAATACTTGTTATTTGTTTCCACTTTCTCAGGCCTTCCCTGCCCAGACAGCAAAACCGCAAGAAGTAACCAAGATACTGCTAAAATAAGAATAAATACTAGAGAAAATGAATTTGGGAAAATACTTACTAATAACAGTCCAACAACAAAAACCAAAATGATAAAACACTTAAACAAGACGCAAGGACAGACTTCCAGCTCACCAATGGCAAACAGTAGGGCAAATGAGGATGAAAAGGCCGATAGTGAACCACCAGGACACCCTGAACTCAAAGCACATGAAGTAACAAAACAGATCAATCAGGCTCTAGACTCTAGAAAAAGATGAAAAGGCCGATAGTGAACCACCAGGACACCCTGAACTCAAAGCACATGAAGTAACAAAACAGATCAATCAGGCTCTAGAAAAATTCAAAATAGAAATAATTTCCCAGATAACCATAGAGATAGTGAGCAAAATGGAAGTCGTGATTCGAGACTCTAGAGCAGAAACTGACAAAAAAATAGATGAGCTCAGGACCATGATGAAGCCATGAAGGCCCAGCATAAGAAAGAAATGGAAAAAATAAACGCCCAACATAGGAAAGAAATGGAATCCATAAAACAGATTCAAACAGATATCCAGGAGATTAAACACTCTATTGAAAGTGTACACAACAGAATAAAAGAATGCGAAGATAGGCTCTTAGATATAGAAGATAAGATTGCAGTCAGTGACCATGAAAAGAGAGGTCTCTTAAAAACAGTAAGAGAACATGAGAAATCGATAAAACAACTCCTAGATGATGCAAAGAAGAATAACATAAGACTGATAGGAATACATGAAGTAGCAGGAGAAAATAAAAATGACTTAAAAAAGCTGTTTGCAGAATTAATGACAGAAAACTTCCCAAACAGAGGGGAAGAATTTGACATTCAGATAACTGAGGCATATAGGACCCCAACTAGCTGCAAACGAATAATTTTTAAAAGTCATAAACTATTCCTAAGTAATCTAATAGGGAAAGAGCAGCTATCCAGACAAAGGTAGTCATTCCAGTTTTATCAAAAACAGTCTTTAAAAATATGAGTAAAAGAGTGATAAGGGAATGTAAAATAAATAAACCACAATACAATGTCTAACTGAGTACTTTGTGGTTCTTGATAATAATTATAGGATCATTAAAAATAGTTCATATAGGAATCTTAATGATGAAACACAAAAAATAAGCAAACGTCAACACAGTGAGTAAACTGCTGAACAGAAGATCACGTTCATTAGGAACTGTGTTATAAATTGCCTCCCTAGAGATTATTTCGTAGGGATGGTCATCACAAAAGATAAAGATCTCCTGTTTCAATGGTTTCTTTTTTTCAGTCTTGACAATGTGGCTCAATTCTTTCCTAATTATTAAGAAGCTGCTTGCCTTATCCATTTTTATTAGCAAACACAGCCATCTCGATGCTAGATTTTTTTTTCATTTGTTTATTATTGTACTGAGGATTGAACCCAGGGACATCACACTGAGATTCTTCTCCAGCTCCATTTTTATTTTATTTTATTTTTTTATTTTGAGATAGGTTCTTACCAACTTAGCCACCCTGGGCTCACCCTTGGGATCCTACCCAGAGCTGAGATTACCATGTTGTGCCACCACATCTGGCCTTGATTTATTAATCTCATAATGTTCTAGCTCCTAAAATACTCTTCAGTGGTTCACAAGTCTCCACACTAGAGCCTGGAACACTATAACGTGTCATGAGACTAGAGCTGGAACCTAATGTAGAACATGACGTTCAACCACATAGATTTTTATGATATTCCTCATGTATCTTCAGGTAAGGTGTAATTAAGAAGTTACAAATTTTCCCTATTACCACTCCTCCACTTTATTCTAGTTTTGTATTATAACATGTAGCAAGTGAATTATAAATGTGTTTCTCTTCAGAATAAAAGCTATAGGCTTTGAACAAGAGCTTATAAAAGTGTTATTTCAAAAGTCTACTGGATTGCTTTACCCTTTGAATTTTAGAAAATATGATGGAGTTTGGACTCTAAGTCAATGGAAAATTTCAGAAAATGAAAGTATACATATACTCCTTTAGTAAAATGTGCAATAATATATTGCATGGGTCCTGTTACTTTCTATGAACTTTAGGGATTAGAAATCAAGATTTTATTCATATTTTGATTGTAAATTTGGAGGTGCACACATGATCAAAGTTAATAAAACTTGTCAGTGAAATATTTAACTTTGATTTATATTTCACTATTTTGTCTCAGCTAAACAGTGAAGAATGATATTATATAAAGTCTTGAGTTTTGGTGAAAGACAATGTTATTACAGAATGTGATTCCATGCATAGCTTTTTGGTGGAATACACTAGATAGTCAGACACTCTTCATTGCAGCAGCACTGACCAACACTATCAACTCCTATAATATTCTTTTTCTTATAATTATGAACCTGTAGCATTCTTTTGGATATTATGGGTGCTTTGTCTTTATTTTTAATGATTTTACATATATCTTTAATGGGTTACTTATTATATATTTGGACTCTCAGAAATGTTTGATTAAACTTATATCAATCTGTTTTTCTTTTCCTTGTTTAATAAATTTTAAGTGATAATACAGGTAGCAGTAATCTATTACGTTCTTTTGTATTTTTTATGAATTTGAAATGTCTGTTATCAATGTTTTCTATGTTTGTTAGCTTTATAAGCAATTCTTTATATATGTCAAATATCAGAATTATTGTATGTATCAGTGGCTATTTTAAACACTTTTTGCCTTTTGAAAAAAGACATACGATATATTTCACACAATTTTTGAAATAAAATTTTATTAAAAACTAATCAATAAATATAAAAAATATATAGATTTCATTTCCATATATAATCATTAACATGTAAAAAAATAAGCTAAGGGACTATACACCAGGCGGTTTTTGAAGTAAGTCTGAATAAAATATATTCAAAGTTGAATAAAATATAGAAATAAAAATAATTACAAAAAATTACACACACACACACACACACACAAACACACCCTTAAGGAAAGAAACTGAATCAAACTGAAATATATAGGCAGAGAACAAAGATAGCTCCTACACAAATACGTACATATAGGCAGTGAGTGAAGCATGATGTGAAAAACCTGAATAATGAAAGCTCAAAACTATCAACAAAGGCAACACAGAAATTCTAAGGACATATGTGGACCGGCATCGAAAAATTGTTATTCATCCAGGCTGCAGCATCTGTTCATGATATTATATATTATTGTATTGAAATTTGAATAAAAATGACTAGTTTAGAAAATTTCCCACAAAATCATAGTTTATCTTGTTTCAATGCTTATTTTTAAAAATATCTTTGCTTTTAAAAATTAATTTTATTGGTACATTTTAGATATATATAATGTTAACATTCAACAAAGGGAATTTGTACCTGCACATGGCATATCTTGATTTTTCTTTCTTCCCCATTTCCTTCCCTTCCCTTTATCTTCTCTTCCTCTCCTACTTACAAAAGTATGTCCCCATTCTTTTCCTTATATTATCTTTTCTAAAAAAAAAAACAAACTTTGAAAATTGTTTTTCAGAAACTGCAGTTTCAAGTGTTTGATTTCATAAAAACACATGATGAATTTAAGAATAGGAATCAATTTACATTACTTTTAATTTACCTTGCATTTCTCTATTATATAAAAAACTAAAAGAAATAAAAGCAATTCAACAATAAAATGATTATGTCATTGCTTGGCAGATTTGTGCAAACTGAAGCTTCATTTTTCCATAACGTCCAAATACAGAATTGAAAGAGATTATGCTTTCTTTGCTGAAGGTTATTTTTTTCAAAATCAATTTGCTATTGACGCATAAAACCCACACATACTATACAAATAAAGTAAGACTAATATCAAAGAAAACTGGAAACAAATCAAGGATTACATGAAGCTTTTATCAATGCAACAATTTATTTACAGCAGCTAGAAAAGGGGGGCTTAGTCATTCTTTAAAGGGTAGGATTCATCTTGAACAGTTGCCTTCAAGTGTTTAGTTTAGGACCTCTTAAGATCTTATAAATTGCCAAGTACACCAAATAGCTTCTGTTTACATCAGTGATGGTCATTAATATTTACCATTTAGAAATTAAACCTAAAAAGTATTTGTTTATAAATTAATCTAAAAGAGCAACAATAAATTAATTATGGTGGTACCATAAATGATACTTTTATGGGGAAATGGCTTTATGTCAGAAAAAAAATCCAGACTTGGAGTCACAGGCCTGTGATCCTAGCACTCTGAGAGGTTGAAGCAGAAGATAATGAATCCGAGCCCGGCCCAAGCAATTTAGCAAGGCTTTCTCTCAAAATAAAAAATAAAGTGCTGGGTGTACCTCAGTGTTAATTTCCTAGGTTTGATCCTTAATCCTTCAAAAAGTCTTGGAGTTTCAATTCATAACTTTTTGTCACTACATTACTGTCTGTCTTAATGTAAAACAGATTATTGTATTTACTTCTTTGATTGGTCTGCTGTGATATCACACACCATGCAGAGTTCAAACCTCCCAATGATGAATGTCATAATATTGTATACTGAAAATGTACCAACAAGCTTAATGAATTAAAAAACTCTATTTACTAATGAAGAAAAATAAAAATAGAGATAAAGGAATGAATACTGTT
Source organism: Fukomys damarensis (assembly GCF_012274545.1). Lineage (NCBI taxonomy): Eukaryota > Metazoa > Chordata > Mammalia > Rodentia > Bathyergidae > Fukomys > Fukomys damarensis. The sequence goes on from NW_022900929.1 coordinate 44,395,071, forward strand.
GAACTGTTTTGACATAGCTGCTTTGAAAGGATCTTAAAAATCACTGAAAGGTCCTGCAAGCATTATGTCTTGATAAATTTTTTTCCTTTTTGCCATTGTTTCCTCTTTACTGCCTGTTTTATTTTTTTTCTTTTAAATTGAATGTATTGGTACATTCTAGGTAGACAGTACAGTTACATTCATTACTGGGATCTTGTACCTTTACATGCCAGGTCTTGGTTCTCATTTTTTCCCTTTGTCCCCACATTCTCTTCACCCTTCCCTCCCCTCCCCCCCTTCAAACACTTTAATTCCATTTTTACATTTTCTCATGGTTTTTTTCCTTTTCCCTTGTTCCCTTTTCCCTATCCTTCTCACTGTCCCTACACCTGATAAAAAAATTTTTTGATTGTTTACTTTTCCATACAAAAATCATACAAATGCTGATTACTCACTTTCTATTCCAGTTACAACGTATTAAACAGGTTAACTAAATATCATATTTTATCTCACAAATTTACATTAATTTTATTGAAAGGATTCATTGCTGGTGATAGGAATAAAGAATACTGTATTTTCAAAATTGTCATTATATCTAAAATGAAGAATGTGTGATTTCTTCTTTATAAGTGCTCAAACAACAAATAACTTTGCACATAAAAATTCATTTATCCAGATCTCTTTTCTTACTTTTTGGTAGCATTTCAAGTAATGATTACAGTGAACATTTTTTTTAAATGTGCAAATAGTATTTTAGCAGTATATTTTATTGAAAAGGTGAATTATGTGTTTGAATTTATATAAAATATTCATAAATTCTATTCTAAATATTAACTTAAATTGTCCAAAATTGATATAGAAATATATCTCTTAGCCTAACAAAACTAAAATAACCTGAGTACATTTTTTTCATTAATTTTATTGGTACTTTTAGGTATACAATATGATGACAGTCATCAATGGGAATCTGAACCTTTATATGATCTCTTATTTTTTCCACATTTCCCTGCCCTCCATTCAACCCCTCCATCCCTCCCTATTAGAAAGACTTTCTTTTCATTTTTTTCCTTTTCTTATATGTTTCCTTTCTCTTCTTTCCTTTCCAACCTCCTTCTCCCACTTCCTTCTACCCTTTAGACCTTTTCTTCCTATTTCACATTGTCTACTATACAGTTTGATAACTGAGTACATATTTAAATTCTATGAATACACCAAAATATTGTCCTGTAATCAACTTTATGGTATTTATTTCTGTCACAAATAGATTTAAAAATACAACAGATCAATCTCTTTAATATCTTTGTATGTCAGAAACATTGGTATCTCTTTGCTGTATTTATTCAGAACTTATTCATTTATTTTTCAGCCTAAAATTGTAGGTCCTTATATAAATTTGTTTTCTGTTTGGTTGGTTTGGTTTGGGGGGGTTGGTTTTTGTTTGATCTGGTTTTGGTTTTGGTTTTTACTCAACCAATAAATTGACTGAATACCTCAGAGGGTCTCTGTACACTGTGCTTAGAGTGTTTATAGTAGGACAAAGCACATTTTCAAGTTATAAAAGTGACTTGACTCGAGTCATAGTAGTTTGCTACTTCTTGGCATGAATTCCATCCTGACTCTACTCAAGGCCTCTTTCTGAATGGATCATGGTATATAAGACTACTTCTAATCTAGAAATCTTTTCTTTTATTTTTTCTTTGCAGCTTTAGAAACAAAAACAAATTCACGTATAAATAATTGCTCTAGCTCTGTGAGTAAATTCATTCTGTTAGGTTTCTCCTGCACCCGGGATATTCAGATCCTCCTCATTTCAATCTTTTCTGGAACATACATCTCTACTCTAATTGGAAACCTGTGCATTATCTGTGCGGTGAGATGTGACCTTCGACTACAAACTCCAATGTACATCCTCCTGGCCAATTTTTCCTTCCTGGAGATGTGTTATATTAACGCTACTGTTCCCAATATACTAGCCAACCTTTTCTCTGAAAAGAAAACCATCTCTTTCTCTGGCTGCTTCTTGCAGTTCTACTTCTTCTTTTCCATGGGCACCACTGAGACTTTCTTCTTGTCTGTCATGGCCTTTGACAGGTATCTTGCGATCTGCAGGCCCCTGCACTACGCCACCATTATGACTGTTCAGAGATGCTTCAGAATGGGTGCTTGTTGTTGGGTGTGCGGCTTTTTGTGCTTTCTTTTGCCTGTTTACTTGATCTCTCAGCTCCCATTTTGTTGTCACAATACGATAGATCACTTTCTTTGTGACCCAGGACCCCTTATAAAACTGTCCTGTTCACCAGCTCCCACCACTGAAATGATCTGTGCCCTGTATAACTCAGTTCTCATTTTCTCCACCTTCCTCTTCGTCACAAGCTCCTACACCTTGGTCATCAGAGCTGTGCTCAGGGTCCCCTCAGCTGAAGGCCGGAAAAAGGCTTTCTCCACGTGTGGCTCCCATCTGGCTGTGGTGTCCCTCTTCTATGGCTCCATCATGGTTGTATATGTGAGTCCCACAGCAGGTAATCCAGCAGGGATGCAAAAAATTGTGACTTTGTTCTATTCTGTGTTAACACCACTTGTCAACCCTTTGATCTATAGTCTACGGAATAAGGAGATGAAGGAGGTACTGAGGAAATTATTCAGGACTGTGAGATAGAGCCATGGAAAAGAGTTTTGAAGAACTTATTATGTTCACAACTGAAATATTTGTAGGAAATAAACAATTAAAACGTGATTTTTAATTGTATTAATGGGACTATAAAATTCACTAGGGGTAAGGAATGTATTTAATTTCAATAGAATGTTTAAAGGTTAAACTATCCAATTGTACACCTTCATTAGAGAAAAATTTTGTTAGCAATAACATTTTTCAAAATAAAATAAAATAGAAAAATTATATCATTCAGTCTTCTAGAATTTTAGTTATGATCTTTCTGTCAATATTACCCGGTAATCACATCCATATATACAATTATTTAAATATTCATTTCTGTTTCAATAACAAAAGTATTATAAGGTGCATATATTGTCTTATGAAATTTGACATAATAGTTGTATATCTATCTTTACATCCCCTCACCAAGTTAAAATATTCTTAATATTTAGTACTTGACTGTTGCCCTCACTTTTTTCCAATATCCATTGATCTTTCAGAACTGACTTTTAGAGAGCTCTCTATAGATGAACCATTCAATGTCTGTTCCACATATACCATTTGGCTTGTTAAGAGTTAGGAAATTGCTACATTCTAACGAACTCTCCTAACTTTAACTCTTGAAGGGTATTTTTCCTCATCTCACACACAAATCCTTTTCACATTAACAATCACTCTCCACTCTCTCCTCTTTCTAGTCCCTAACACTACTAACCTAGTTTTGATTTCTATGACTTGACCATTCGGGACATTTTATATGAATGGAATCTTGCGGCTGACCTTTCACTTAACAATAATGCTTAAATGATCGTTTTTGTTGTAGCAATTGCTAGTACTCCGCTCTTTTTGGTGACTGACTCTCATTTAATTGAATGGCTGTACTACAATTTTTGTAATCTACTCACCTGTTTACGAATATTTAATGCCTCTACTTTAAGAAAAATCTGAATAATATATGCACAAGTCTTTTGTGAACATACTTACACTCCCTAGGATATGTAACTAGGAGTGAAATTACTGGGTTAATTTAGTGTGTAACATTTTTCAAAGCATCCAGTAGTTTTTCAAAGGGACTGTTTTATTATTGAAAATTCATTTGTACAATATTTTGGAAGTACATTTTCTCTGCATTCTCACTAAACCTTGTTATCTTCTGTATTCTTACCCTTCGAGTGGACTCAAAGGAGTAAGTTATTGTGGTTGTTATTGGAATTTTCTGAATGACTAATGAGGCTGATCATTGTTTCATTGAATACCTATAAAGGGGAAATATAAATTTAAATCCTCTTACCATGTTTTAATTGGGTCATTTTTCATTCTTTCCATTATTGGGTCCTTTATGCATTCTGGATACAATTTCTTTATCAGATATATAATTTTCAAATATTCCAAAATATCTGTATATTTTCTTTTAATGTTCTTGATTTTGGTGTTATATCAAGCATAATATTTCTTAAAACAATGCCACACAAACCACTACTATGTCTATAATACTTTAAATTCAAAATTCCCTTATTTGATCTGACATATAAAAACTAAAATGGGGCAGATAAACGGGATGTAATACGAAGTTATGAAACAGGTATGAATTACAATGTTTGAATCAAAGTAAATATATCTATTTATACCTCAAATATTTATCATTCCTTCATAATGAAAACATTCAAAATACTTTCTTTAGCATTTTAAAACATTCAGTATATAATGGTTCTCTGTAGTTACCCTACTGAGCGATCATAACACAACGGAACTTCTTGTTACTATCTAAATGCAATTCGATATCCATGATTCAACAAGTCTCTGTCTGTCCTTCCTTCTATTCACTCCAGACCCTGGTAATCATCATTCTGCTGTCAGTGTCTATGACTAAAATATTCAGATCCTGTGTATTAGTGAGTACATCTGATACTTGTCCTCATGATGATGGTTTATTCCAGTTAATGTAAGGATCTCCAGTTCCATCCAAATTTCCCCAAATAACTGGGTTTCATTCTTTTTGTGTCTACATAGTATTCTTTCATGAGTGTATGCCATATTTTCTTTATCCACTCATCAGTTGATGGAAATTTCGGTTGTTTTTATTTCTTGGCTATTGTAAGTACTACTGCAATTACTGGGACAGTTCTGATGATTTCCTAACATACTGATCTCATTTTCTTGGGATATACACCCAGGAGTGAGATTGATGAATCACATGGTAGTTCTATTTTTAATTTTTTATAATAATGTCTTACTCTTTTGAATAATATCTCTATTAATTTACATTCTCATAAACAGAGTGAAGAGTTTTCCTTTTTTCCACATCCTTGCCCGTGTAAGCACTTCTTACCATTAGTGCTTTTAATGTTAGCTATTCTTACTGGAGATAGAAATCTTACTGTGGTTTTGATTAGTATTTTCCTATTGATCAGTAATGTTGAGCATTTTTTCCTGTAGATATTGACATGTATCAATTATTTTGGAAAATGTCTGCTTAGGTTTATGTCCATTTTTTAATCTCTTATTTTTTTCTTCTTTTGAGTGCTAATGGGTTTTTTTAGGTTCTTTACATTCTTTGTGTCATATATATATAGTTTGCAAATACTTTCTTCCATTATCTAGGGCACCCTTTATTTTCAAATAAATGTCACACAAACTGTCTAATATCTATATATAGTTTGGTTGAAAGTTAAAATCCAATTAGCAAATATGTAATAAAATTTTAAAATAGTCTTGAATACTAAATCTACATAGAACAACAGTGTAATATTACAAATAGTCCAATTAAGCCTGAGGGTTGAGAAGAAATTCAGAGACTTAGCTCAAATGCTGTTAATGACTGTGAAACTGAGACCTAGAGGGAAAGATGCACCAGCTCTTGGAAGCAAAGTTAGTTCTCAAACACAGTCAGGCTGATTTTTCTCATACCACGAGTCATAGTGAATCATGGCTTGAAGTCTGATCTCTCTTTCCTTATGATTGCCATTCTATTTCTTTTTTTTTCTTTTTTTTCAGCTTTAATTGAGTTTATTGGTACATTTTAGGGATACAGTACCGTTACATTCATTGTTGGGATCTTGTACCTCTACATGACAAGTCTTGATTCTCATTTTTTCCCCTTACCTCTGCCCTCCCTTCACCCCCTCCTCCCCTCCCCATCTACAAACACTTTATTTCCATCTTTTCATCATCTCACATTTTTTTTCTTTTCCCTTATTACCCTTCCCCTACCCATCCCACCTTCCCTACACCTTTAGCTCCTTTCTTCCCTTTTCGAAATGTCAGTAATCTTATCCATTCTATTTCTTACCGTGTCAGAGAGTCTTGATACATCATCACACATGCACATAGGATCATTCTCCAGACTGGGGAGTAATAGTCTCCCAATTTTGTCTGTGTTATCGATTACACTGAGACCCTCAGTTCGGGGTTTCTGTATGACAGCAGTCCTCATCAAATCATAGTTGCTCTGAATGAATATGAATGGGGCTCTAATAAAGAATATGTCTAATGTAGGAATTGCAGAATTCGCTTTATTCACAGTATACAATTTTATAAAAGCAAATGAGATAGAAAACAGGAGCTAAAGCATAGATCAAATCATTTAAACGTCACCATCATATCACATGTTTATAGGATCTTTCTTGCTCCCTCTATAATACGTGGCATTTGTTAGACTGAGGGGGCACTGAGGCCCATAATATTCATCCCTGCTGCTTAACCACATCAGCCTTTTCCACACTGATGGGTTGTATAAAACTTCTTTTGGAAAGTGCATTTCATCCACAGCAGGCCATGTGCAGTGGTAGTCATGTTAGATAAGTAATATTTATCAGAAAGGATTTCCTTGCGTTTGGAAGGAACACAGTTCCATTTATGGTTCTTGAATGTGCGCTAGGGTAAAGGACAGCACCCCGGTCCACTCCAGCCTACAAACTCACTTAGGCAGACTAGTAATGTTTCTTACACACCATAGTCCTTCAGAATCCACACTGCAAATGCTTCTTTCTCTATTGTACAGCGTGATCACCTCCACTGCAGTTATCTACGATCTGTGAACCATCATGAAGAAAGTCTTAAGAATTTATAAATTCTGGAAGATTTAGGTTAATATAATTCCTGGAAGAGTAATATATTTTTCAGATTTATAAGAATTTCTTATTAAAATATATCTACTGGATTTGTATAGAGTAAGGCAAGAAAAACAGCAGCATTATAAAAATGTCAGCATTAAAGATTATTCTGAATGTAGTGAGTGATGGATGAATTAATGGTCAACTTGAATGAGAGTGCACAGCTGAATTGTGTCAGCTTGGTTCCGGAAGTGGAAAACGCCTGAGGTTTGTTGTCAAACAGCCTGAAAGGAGAACGGGAGGGGAGGATTTCATGGTGATCTTCCTGGGGAAATTGCTTTATTTTGTGGAGGTTTATCTTCAAGGGAGATCGGCTGTTTTCTTTCTTGGGGGATCTTCAATTCTTGCTTTTATCTTGGACATCATCTCCTGGCTTCCAGTGCAGATCTCTCATCCTTTGGTCTCCCATCGCAGATCTTTTGGCCTCTGGATACAGACTTGTAAGGGACGTTGCCGTCGACTCCAAGCCCTTGACTGTATTATTCTGGTCTCCAGCCCACAGGCAGATGTTCTGCATCTGAGGCTAGTAAGCACTGCCTGATAGCGAAAACAAAATAAATAGTTAAAGTCTTCAAAAAAGTTGGTTTTATATATATGAATTTAATAAATATAAATTTATATGTATATAAATAGGGAGAAACAGAAAGAGACTGAGAGAAATATAGACATTAATTGAAAAGCAAAAGGAACTGAATCCTTAGGAAGTATGTTTTATTATTCAGTTCAAGATGAGTGACTTGGTCGTTATTATGGTTCCAAGGCTGGTTTGCCCTTTTCTCAGCAATACTGATATATGATGCAGCACTCGCATATGGCATTTTCTTTTAAAAACTATTTAGCTTTGTCCTGTAGATTCAAAGTATTTTCTTTCTTTTTTTTTTGGTCTCCAAAATAAAGAATTTTTAAAATGCCCTTTTATTTGCTTCCTTTCTACTGCTGAGACAAAATACTCAATACCCACAAGTTACAGGAAGATGGGTTTATTTGGCTCATGGTTACAGAGAGCTCTATTCTGGATTATCTGGCTCCAACGCAGAGATGGCCTGGTGAAAGGGCATTGTGGAAGAAAGCTTCTGAACACATGGTGGGGAGAAGAAAAGTGTGGAAGAGCTGGAAACAATACACCCTCTAAGGTTAAGGCCCACCTCTTCAGACCCATTCCACTTCCTAACAGTACATTCATCCATAAGTACAGTGCTTCCATGAGCAAACCACCTTCCAAAAGCTTCACTTCTGAATGCATGAGACTTGGGGGCAGAAGGCAGTGTGGATCTAACCCATAACCTTCCATGTCTGGTCCCTGCAACTCACATCCATCTCATTATGCAAATGCATTTAGAACCTCTGTAAGAGTTTCCAAAGTCTTAACACTTCCAGCATTGCTAAAAAGTCCGTTCAAATCTCCCCTGAGACAAAAAGCAAATTCTTAGCTGTGAACCACTGTAAAAATCACACGGGAAGTTAAATACTTCCAACATGCAATAGTACAGGATAAGTATTTCCATTCCAAAAAGGAGGACTCTCAAATTATAAATGATTTTCCTCAAAACAAGACTGCAAATCTGCAGGGCCCACACTAAATCCTACATCCACAAGTCCAGCGCCCGGGACATGTGGTGGTGAGATATAAGCTCCAAAAGGTTTGAGCAGCCCCATCCTTATGGACTTGTTAGTTGGCACCCACATGGCCTCTCTCAGGCTGGCTCTGCTCACTCACTTCCTATGGATTTTCTCAGCAAAAAGTAGATGTTCCTGGCATCTTCAATTCACTGAGAGATCCACTGTAACTTTGGCTTTACACGTAGCCCTTGATATAATGCTTTCTGTTGGGTTCCTGGTGAGAACTGTGACTCTGTCACAGCACACTGTCTGGCTGCTTAAGCCTTCCTCTGAAATGTGGATGGAAACCCCCATGACTTTTTAACTCCTATTATGCATACCTGAACAAGCAGCACTATGTAGCAAGTTCTTCTGTAAGCTTAAGCAATAGTCAGTTATTCTTGAGCCATGCTTTCAGTGGCCTTTTGTAGTAAACGGATGGCTGAAATTGATGATGCAGTTTCCTGGTGACTGAGGACTGAATGAACTTTAGGGCTCTCTACTTGCAGCAATGATACTCAAAGTAATTTACCTTTTATTGCACTGAGCCTGTTGTGGGTGGGGTCTGGCCACCACAACCTGGCCAATCTGAGATGCCCGCAAAGCATATTTGCTATTGTCCTTGTGCAAAGTGCATAACTTATTTTGAATGGTAATCATTTTCTTTAGCAACTACACTCTTTTTGTCCCCAACTTTATAGGAACTTCTTTTCTGGCTAATCTGCAACATTTTCACACTGGTAATCATTTTTTGCTCATGATTCTCACTATTAATCTGTTTAAAAGTAGCCAGTAGTGCTCATGGCACTGTTTGGACACTGGGTTGCCTTGACATTTCCTCAAAACAATTAGTCCACCACCTTTAACTTCAGCCTCATACAAAACTTTAGGACATGTGAAAAATATAGACACTTTTTTTGCCATAATATAATGCAATAGCCTTCAGTCCATTTTCCAATAGAGTTCTCAGTTCCAACAGAGACCTCATGAGTATGATTGTTACTGTTCATATTCTTATCAACAATCTGAGCTTATGAGCCTTTACCAGAATCACCTATAAAGCTCTTCTTACAATATTCTAAGGCCTCCATCTCCAAATCTTTCCAAACTCCTCCTGAAAATCAGTTTCAAATGCTTCTGAACCATATGGTCAGGCATAGTCACAATAAGAACTCCACCTTCTCATAATAATTTTCTATATATAGTAGTCACTTTCTCATTTCTGGGACAAAATAGCTGAAACAATGGAAGAGTTTGGTTATTTTATCTGATGCTTTAGAGAGTTGAGTCTTTGGCTGATTAGTTGTAAGGCAAAAATGGCATGGTGGAAGGATATGGAGGAGGAAAACTGCTCAACCAACAGCAGCCCGGAAACAGAGAGAATGCAGTAAGTAGGTCACGAAAGCATCTTTCCAGGTTTTACCTCCAGTGACCTGCCTCCTTCAACTATACCCCTCCTCCTAACAGCACATTCATTATCAGTTCAGGACTTGATTAATTTACTGATGGAGACAGTGTCCCCAAGATTCAATTACTTTGTAAAAGCCCCACCTCTGAAAACATGAGACATTTGGGAAATATTTTGGATATGAATCATAACTGCTTTTAAATCTAAAAAAGAAAAAGATTTTGAATGCTTTTTACCAAAAAGTAATGATAAATATTTTAAGAGTTAGATATATATAAGCTGATGTGAATGTCACACACACACAATGTATACATGTAGCAAAACTTTGCATAGTACTTCATAAATATGTGCAGTATTTGCATGCCAATTAGAAAACAAAAGAGTAAGTGCTTTAAATTTGTTAATGTCAAATTTTATATCTTCCTGCACTCAAATATCTCAATTTCAAAGTACTGTGCTCTTGACTCCAAAATTAAGTCTGCATATTCCAGAAACACAATGAATTTTTCTGTAAGTTAATTTCAATATGAAATCTGATTTATAATAATAAATGATATTATATATGTTATTATTTTCTAGAGAATAACAATGGACACTTGACTTATGAACACAATTCCCTCCAGAGGGCTGGTTGTAACTCAAGTTGGCTGTAAGTCAAGACTATTTTTCCCACAAGAAATAATGAAAATACTCCTAATGTGCACCCTGAACCTGTCAAAGCACAAGAGGCCAGCATTCAGGTTGTAACTCAATACTTTGGTCATAAGTTAAAGCTAAAATTCTCATCATAACCCAATTGTTCATGTCAGGCCAGTCATAACTCAAGGGTCCACTGTAATGAGATATCTTTTAAATCCTTCAAGGTACTACTAATTCTAATTAATAAATCATGATTCCCTATTATCTGGGCATCTACATAGATGTTGTATTAGTCCGTTTTCCCACAACTGAGACACAATACCCAGTACTCACAATACCCAATACTATTTAAAATAGGAGATGTTTAATTTGCTCCTGGTTTCAGTTCACGGGCAATTGGGTTCGAGGCAGAGTTATCATTGTAGAAGAGCAGGATAGAGCAAAACTATTTAATTCATGCAAACCAGGAAGCAGACTAGATAAAGAGAGTCAGAGACATAATAGAAAGGGACCAAACATAAAACAATAAGGCCGTGCCTCCACTACCCATCCAGACATTTCTACAAGTGTGCTCTAGTAATTCTTAGGACAGATTCCCAAGCCAATCAAATTGAATCTTCACCCTAACTACCACAAAGTTATTCCCAATTTTTTACTATGCTTCCTTTGTAGTATATGAATTTGTTATATGAAATAAAAGAACAGTTCCAGAAATTTTCATATTTTTAACAAATAGTGTTGTAGCCATACAAAGGTTAACAAAAAGGTCAATACATATTTATTGCAGGTGATTTTCTCCTCTTTTTAGTCTTTGATTTTAATCACAGGAGTACAGCTCCTTGAAATTTTAGAAAAAAAATTCAGTAACAGAAACAGTAGTTACAGTGTAAACAAAATATAATACTGTGTATTTAGTTCCTGAAGACAAATAATCTGAATAGCACACCTATAAGAAGATTTTTTTAACTTGAATAAATGGCAAATCTAGGAATTACATTTTATGGGTAAATTTATTAATGATCATAATGTTATCTCAGAATGCATATCTGTTAAATTCTAAATTTCTTTAAGATTATTTCCCTCTGCATGATTGAGAGAAAATAAAGAAATATTCAAAAGAGAAAATGAATCATTATGAGGAACAGAAATAACTGAAATAGAAGCAACAACATAAAAGAAAAGTATATGTTTCTTATACTATAACTTCAAACATCCCAATACTTGGACTACTTATCCCCCACTCAAAAGATCAATATCTTTAAAAAAATAACCAAATATCTCTGAAAGCGGGTTTCCTGGATACTCCAGAATGATTCTCACACAGTAAGAAGAAAGCCATGGCACTTACAGAGCTCCCCTGTATCACACGAAGTCCAGAGTTCTGTTTCACGTTTCCAGAGCATAGACTTGTCCCCACTACCAAGGAGAAAGTGCAATGCCAAGTTATACATAGACCACACACAAACGTACCTGTGTAGTGAAGTTGAGATCAGAAGAATTTCTACTCAATGATTAAAATCTCCATTTGGTATTATTTGATACATTACCTGAAAATCCACTATTTTTGTTATAAAAACATTTTTAAAAACATAAATTAGTCAAATGTACAAAAATAGAAATAACAACATACTTGGTATTTTCTGGCATAAGGGAGTTCAACAGCTCCTTTTTTCCATAACAACCAAATGAGATTAAAGCCCCAGAGAAATCATATCTCAATGGATGTGGCAAATAAGAATAGGCACAGAAAGGTTAGGGGAAAAAAAGGAAGAGCTTAGGGAACATGAGCATTTGACATATAGTTCATTTTTCCAGATATATTTTAATCTTACAGTAATAAGATTTAAAAGCATTATCCAAGTGGACAATATATCATTGTAGAAAGTTTTATTGTGTAAATGGATAAGGCTTAGACAGAAGACCTTCAACCTAGTGATACAAGGATATAATTTTAGTCCAGGTCACAGAGACATCCAGGGAGAGTTGTTGTATTCTAAAAGGAAGCAATTATTTCATTTGATGACTCACATCCAAGCCTCAAAAATATTCAAAATACTTCATTTATACTTGGAAACACCAGAAATATCCTGAATGGATAAGCAAACTGTTATATATCTATATTGAACTACTCTGCGCAATAAAACTAATAATTGAGGTGTAGGAGTTTCCAAATGGCTGTGTGAGAAGTTTTTAAAATCATCTCCTCAGAGAAACAGTAATAAAATTGGACAAAATTTCAGCTATGCACCCAGATCAAAAGCTTTAATATCCCTCATAAATGACCATACAACAAGGTGAGAAACTTCTCTTCAAGAAAACCTACTTGATTTGAGTAGCAGTGGAAGGTTTTTTGTTTGGTTTGGTTTTTTGCGGTTTTTTTTGTTTTTGTTTGTTTGGTTGGGTTTTTGTTTTTTGTTTGTTTTTTGTTTTATTTGTGGGGGGGTTGTTTGCTTGCTTGTTTGTTTGTTTGGCAGAATGTGTTACTATTTCCCTAGCTCTCTGTTGTACAAAATCTTTACTACCTGGGCAGGCCAGTCCATGGAAACTAGTGTCTCCCATCATCTCTCTCAGCTCCACCATTCTGACAAAGATATTCTTTCCTACATGGGGTCAAAGCAGGACATAAAAATGTATGGCTTGAATCACCCCTCTTGGATTTGGTGTCAAGTTATGGCGTCTTCCTTGAGTATTCATGGCACCCAGGAAATCCCAGAGGATCTGTGGTTACATAGGCTGAATTTATTTAGAGAATGTTTCTTTTTAAACATCCATAATTTAAATGTACACAATGAATATCATAACATATCTGGTTTTTTTCTATCATAAGGGAATTTATCAATTCCTTTCTTCTATGACAACCAAATGAGGTTAAAGTCCTAGAGAAATTGTGATTAAAGGCACAGCTTTGTGTAAAATATAGTTGTCAAACTGGACCAGATTGAAATTAAAATCTGTTTATGAGATAAATGGTATACAGAACGACAGAGAAAGAGAATGCAGACCACAGTGGCAGAGTATTTGCAAAAGCTATATCTGATAAGGGAATGTCACCAATCATACAAGAAGAACAGTTAAGACTCCACATGTTTTTTTAAGTGACTCAAAGACAGAATATTCATAAGACACAATGCACAAATGGGAAAGAAATTTATATACAAAGATATGCTCATCATATCACTACAGAATTGCAAATTAAACAATAAATTTGCCAGTACACACCTACTGAAAGGGTAGGACACAAAATACTGATGTGTGAATGCTTATAGCAGCTTTCTTCATCACAGTCTTAATAAATTTAAAATACTCAAGTTACACAAAGACTTATGCAACTGTTCATGCCATCTTTATTTGTGGAGCCAAAAGAAAAATTGCAACCTTCCAAATATCCTGCAACAGATGAACTGGTAACCCAGCTGTGTATGTGAATGGATGAAAACCCAGTCAGCAATAAAAAGGAGTGCAGTGGTGATGCACCTAACAACATGATGCATTATGAAAGGGAGAATGCCAGTTGTACAAGAGTGCATAGGACTTCATTTCCTCTAAATAAATCTCTGGAACATGTGACCTAACAACTAGTAATAAACACAGATTAGTAGCTCTCTGGAGAAGTAGATGATATGTAGGAGAAAGAAGAGTGACTTAAGGAACAAGTCAATTTTAGGGCAGCACATATGTTCTCTTGTCGACCACGATGATGAGTTATCTATGACCTCTCTACTGCATCACAAAATGCCACTTAATGTGTAATATGCCAAAATCCAGGAAATGTATTTTATTTGGGGGGGTTCATAGACACCTGCATTCTTGTATTTCCTATTAATCTATGTTCGTAGTACATAATGCTTATACTCCTTGTGGGCTGTTGGTACACGTACACAGCACATCTTATTTCCTTTTTTATCCCCTTTCCTTCCTCTCCCACCATCTATCACTTTCCCATTCAAGAAAGATCCATCAAACTACTTCCTATTATCTATCTTTTATTTTGCCCTTTACTTATAATTTGAGTTTTTCATATAAGAGAAACCATGTGAAGAAAGAAAGCCATAAATATATATATATATATATATGTGTGTGTGTGTGTGTGTGTGTGTGTGTGTGTATATATATACACACACACTCTCTCTCTCTCTCTCTCTCTCTCTAAGATGATTGTAAACTGCACATTTTGCAACATGTACTAACAAAAAAAGTATAAACCTAAAAAAAAAGAAATAGAGAAATCATGTAATATTTCAGCTTGTGTGTGAAATTTATTTCACTGAAAATTATGGTCTCAAAGTGCATCCATTTTTGCAAAAATGACTCAAATTTATCTTTCTTTATGACAGCATAATACTCTAGTGTTGCAAATACCATATTTTCTTCTTCTATTCATTGGTTGATGAACATATAAGCTGCTTCAAAGACTTAGCTCTTATGAATTGTGCTGCTAGAAAGATGGGTATGCATGCATCAGTGCACAGTAACTATGTTTTAAACATACATCAACGTCTTTACCAAACTCTAAAGATAGTACCATAAATTAACAACTAGTGCATTACTGTTCAGCACATACACTAATTACAGATGACACTTCATCTAAGATTATCTGCCTATTTACAGGCCCATGACATGCATCATGGCGCCCCACATCAGGGGCATTTGCTGACAGGCATATATCACACCAAACAGGATATAATTTTGGGGTAAGCAGAACAAAAATAGTAACGTCATGTTATTGTGCAGATAAAGATCAAGCAAGGCATGGATCTAGCAAAATTATATCCCCGGTACTCTTTATCAAATAAAGAACAAATGAGTGCTAATTTTTAATGCTGAGCAATTTGAGGTTCTCTCTTTTCTGTTTTGATTTCCAGAATATTCAGCAGTTGAAATCATTATTAACAAAGGGGTTCCCCAGAGGTGTCCAAGGTAAATTAGTGTATGATTCTTGTTCTCTTCAGAACACAAAATGGGATAATTATACCCACGAGACACTTTCCGATGGCTAATATGTGTCAGGCTGAGGGGAAGCACTTCATTGATACGTGTCCACCCAACATGGATGTCATCTCACACATCGGAAGAGAAAACTGAAAGAGAATTTTATCTAAGGGAGCATTTTTATTTAGTAAGTCACTTCATGTTCTGTAATTGTATTCTTCATTAAAGCATTTCTATTATATGCTTTATATGTGTCCACAATGCTCAGAGATGAGACTGGCTTCTTTAGCTTCTTTATTGTCAAAAAGCGATTCAGTCATTTTCCTCATCTCCTATCTTTGCTAAAAGAGTTTTGGCATCTTTAACAATGGTGAACATACCACCTGAAAACCTGCCTCAGACGCTGTCAGATCTATTTCAGGGGATCACAGTCTTTTCGTGGCTACTCAAACTGAGCAGCTTCCAACTATCCTTATTTAAATTGTCCTTTGAGCACTGTGTATAAGAGAACATTTTGCATAGAAGCAGAAATGAAAAGAATGGCTTAGTAAATAAAAAGACACACTAATACATAAACAATTAAATCTCATGCCTGAGAATGAAAGGAGTAATTATGAACTAGTGGAAGAAACCTAGGCTTTCTCTTTATGTACCTGACCCAGTGAGTGTCTGGCAACATTAAATGCTCTGAGGACAAGATTTGTCTTGTAAAAATATAAATACAGCGAATCTTATAGTTTATAGAGTATATAAGAAAAGACTCATACTCTGGTGCAAAACACTATAATAGTACATAAGATCCTAATGATATTATTGACAATGTGAAATAGGAAGAAAGGGGCTAAAGGTGTAGGGAAATTGGGAAGGGTAGTGGAAAGGTAATAAGGGAAAAGAAAAAATATGAGAATATGAAAAAAATGGAAATAAAGTGTTTGTAAATGGGGAGGTTAGGAGGGGGTGAAGGGAGGGCAGGACAAGGGGAAAAATGAGAACCAAGACCTGTCATGTAAAGGTGCAAGATCCCAATGATGAATGTAACTGTACTGTATACTTAAAATGTACCAATAAACTCAATGAGAAAAAAAGTACCAATAAACTCAATGAGAGATAAAAAGAAAAGATTCATGAAAGGACCTTGTATATTGAAAAGGGTAAAAGACAGGTTATTTTCAAATTCCTAAAAGAACAATGCAAATTGTTTCCTTTCCTAATTTTTCAGTTTCACTTGTTGCAGAATAAATATCATCCTTTTTTGTGAGAAATGTCCTTGTGCTACAGGTAAGAATTCTAAATGTGCCATATGTATGTAGGGCCTTTTAAAATGTTACTAACTGCCAAGGAAGGACACAGTAAAGGGAAAAACTGTTTAGCACCTGAAAAGCAAGCAGCATGTCTGACATATTCTTTGCTTATGTATATCCTATAGGGTTGCTGTGTATGTGTAGATCCATTTACACAAAGTACAAATGTTTCAGTAGTATTTAAAGCATATTTTTAAAAAGTTCACTGTATGTATTTCATTTACAGAAAACACAAAGAAATATTTGCCAATAAATTTTGGAAATGGTATTACTTTAAGAACAACCTTGAAAAATTGCAAGGTGAAGTACTGCTTATTATAATTTACTGAAGACTAAGACATTGTTTGGTGTGTGTTTTGATTCATCTTCACAACACATACATTGGTCTGAGTGTCCCGTTTCCAGGGGAAGAAATGAAGGCAGAAAGATATTTAGCTGAGTTCAATACACAATTAACTGAGATTTCAAACTACATCAGAGTAACTAAATAATATCTGGAAACTACTGATTTTCCAAAATATATTGGTTAATACTAGTAGAATAATATTTATCTACTAATATTAATATTAACAATTATAAAGCGATTTTGAAGATGGTGTGGTTTATAATTGGTGAATTGCTTCCTGAGTATATAGTTTACCTTTTAGCAAATTCTACTTTCAAATACATTTGAAATCCTCTTTTTATATTAGCTATCTTCTCTGTCACTTATTCAACAGGATGAGAAATAGTTATTGAAAACTTCTCCTGGACAAGTCTTATTGATAATTTGTACTTACAACGTAATTTTAAGAAAAAGGTCAGGTTGTTCACCTACCTCAGAAGTTGTGGCTCTATCTTGCGGGGGGGATATCATAAGAAACCATACAAGTTTTGGTTATGAAAGATTTATTTATAAGCTGTAAGATCACTGTTATGTATTCTCTTATCCACAGCAAACACATGATTTGCCTAATTTCTTTAGGAAAATTTTCTTTCTTGTCATTCTTAGTGTTTCCAAGTGCTTGCTTTAAGAAGAGGTAGTGTTCATGACTAGGTAAAGGTTTGTATTGTTCACCCACTCTCCACAAACTGTGCAGACTTCATATTATCAAATAAAATATACCAAACAAATATTGAAACAGTGCTGAGAGAGAAATAGCAATGGCCACTTATCTTGCTTCCATCCCTTATGTGGAAAATTTTGAATTCAATAAAGATTAATATAAACATCATTATGTACTTAATATGATTCATTTTCTGTGATCACCAATAATTTAATCTCTTTCAGGACTAATATGCAAGATTTACTTGGCTTACATATGTATGTGATTTATCACATTTTAGAAAATACATAGAGAAATAGATTAATAGACAGGTTGATGGTAAAGGGATGCTAATATTTCAAAGCCAAGGCAATTCCCCGGATTCATATAAATAAGTATGATCTATTTACAAACCTGAGTTATAAGGAGATTCTCAGAGTTCTTGAAGTCTGAACATTCAAGTTGCCTGTGAGCTTGCTTAATCTCTTTCAATACAACACTACACTTATTTTGCTCTAATCAATTTAGTTTGCTAAATCAGTTAACTATATAGTAAATTTTAATTTGTAATAAATTGTGTACTTGGTTTCATATTCAAATCTTTACATAATGATGTGTATCACATGGCCTTTACATACTTTCTCTTCAAAAGGTTATTCCAACATGTGTTTTAGAATGATAAACTAAAATTTAGTTTGGTGATGTCCCATGAAAAATGTATAATCAAATATTAAAGAAACTGTTCCACATCATGGTAGAAAAAACGTTATCATATCATTTGCACTGGATTACAATATATGTTTCTTTCCTAATTAAACAGTCCCCTCTGTTTTGGTTCCCTATCACCTTTTTATTTTATTCACTAATTTATATTGTTTCCCATATAAGAGAAACCATGCAATATTTCACTCTCTCTCTGACTTATTTTGCTCAGCATGATGATCTTAAGTCCACATTCCTGAAAATGACACAATTTCTTTCTTCTTTTGTGGTTGAATGCTATTCCATTACTCAGATATACTTCATTCTCTTTGTTCACCTATATGAGCATCGAAGAGGTTTCGACTCTGTTGTTGCTGCTACAAACGTGCGTACATATGTGTTACTAGTGCAATGTCTTTAACTCCTTCGAGAAGAACCTAATAGAGGTACAGTTGAGTCAAGTGAAGTTTCTATTTTTAGCTTCTTGAGGAAAATTTTATTCATACTGATTTCTATATTGTCTGTACTAGTTTACATTTCCACCAACAAAGTAGGACGGTTCATTTTTTCCTCTACTTCCTCTCCAGCATTCATTGCTTCTTGGTTCTTGATACTAGCCATGTGGACTTAGATTACACAGACTCAGAGCTTTTTTGATTTGCATTTATTTAATAGCTACAGATAAACATTTTATCATGTACTTATCAGTGAGGAATACACTCCAAGTCTTCTGTGTTTACCTGAAACGGCAGAGTACTAAATATTTACATAGTATATTTTTCCAATAAATGCATATCTGTGAGAAACTTTAACATATAAACTAGGCTAAGAAACTAAACTAAAAAATTACAAGAGAACAGCCTTAACAATATATGCTAATAAAAATTAAGTGAATATGATCTCTCTCTCTTGAAGGACTGAAGACAAATGCAAATATTTATGGAGTGAATTTAATTTCTAGAACCTGAAACAGTGAAACCAAAATTATTTGTAAAGGGACTATTGTATTTGAGCCAATTCTGGTTATTTAGTGCAATGATTGTGCCCCAGTCCTATTCTTTTTCTAGAGGCAGAAGACAGAGGCTAGACTTCAAGTGTCACTCTAACTTTAGCCTTACCCCACTGAAGTATTATTTTCCTTACTCTCATCTTGTAAGATTGAATGCTCAGTAAATTGCTTGCATAGCAATCACATCTTAGTCTCTGCTCTTGGAAAAGTCAATCTTGGACTTTTTATTATTTCTATTTTGGGTATAATATCGTATATGCTTATATAGATTTCATATCACAATAATAATTTTGTTTCTTGATGTGGATGCTAATTCCTACCCTTTTGCATTCTAATGACTGGCAATCTATCACATCTATGTTATTTCAGAGGATATATTGAACAAAATGGATGGAGGAAATCAGTCTATAGTGTCAGAATTTGTGCTTCTGGGACTTTGCCACTCATGGAACATTCAAGTCTTACTCTTTATGATATTTTTGATGCTTTACCTGGTTATCGTACCTGGAAATATTGTCATCATGACCTTAATCATCACTGACCCCCATTTACATTCGCCCATGTACTTCTTGTTAGCTAACTTGTCCTTTGTTGATATGTGGCTCTCCTCAATTACTACGCCTAAGATGATCACAGACTTTCTCAGGGCAAATAAGACCATTTCCTTTGAAGGATGCATGTCCCAGGTCTTCTTTTCTCAATTCATTGCAGCACTTGAGATGGTTCTCCTCGTGGTAATGGCCTATGACCGCTATGTGGCCATCTGCAAACCACTGCACTACTCCACCATCATGAGCCTTCACAGGTGCATTGTTCTGGTGGTGACTGCATGGACAGCTGGCTTTGTGCATGCCATGAGTCAAGTGGTTTTGATTGCGAAGCTTCCTTTCTGTGGCCCCAAGGAAATAGACAGCTTCTTTTGTGACAGACCACTGGTGGTCAAGTTAGCCTGCACGAGTCATTATAATTTGGAAATTTTCATGAATGTTAATTGCGGTTTTGTAGCCCTAACTTCTTTTGTTCTGTTGCTGATTTCCTACACACACATTCTTGCCACTGTCTGCAAAAGCTACTGGTGCAAACAAGGCTCTGTCCACCTGTACTGCCCACATCACGGTGGTGGTGCTCTTCTTTGGGCCCTGCATCTTCCTGTATGTGTGGCCACTCAGCCTCACCTGGATGGACAAGTTTCTTGCTGTGTTTTACTCTGTTTTTACTCCTCTCCTAAATCCAGCCATTTATACCCTAAGAAATAATGAAATGAAAAACGCTATGAAGAGATTCAGAATTTATTGTGCAGATTCCATGTGAAATGTTTTATGCCTAGAAACCTAGTGATTCTTATCAGGTAATTACCTAACCAGTTTTCTTACTCCTTCAACTTTGTTAAAAGACATCTGTATTTATTTTATTAAAAGCATACATTTACTCCACTAGGGAGCATTTTAATGAATCTTTCATAAAATTTTCCTCTAAACCTTAAATGAAAAATAAGTGTTTCTGTACCACTGGAACTTTCCTTGATATTTTCACTTATTTTTTGTTTTTCTTTTAAATGTGATCATGGGCTGGGGATTTAGCTCAGTGGTTCTGCTGCCTGTCTCGCAAGTGCAAAGTACCACACACACAAAAAAAAATGTGAACATTATTTTTTCTCAACCTAATATTTTACATGAGTACTAGTAAGAAAAAAATTAAAGAAAAAACAAAGAGAATGTGAAATAAAAGTGATAAATAACACAGTGAATAATAGTCCTGATTACTTTCACTTGGTTTTCACGAACTAAATAAGAAATAAAGTCTATTGGAGACTATGTTTTTACAAAATGATTTTGACCACATCAAAAGAAATATTCTGTGGCTACTTTAAAACAGCCAAAGTGTATTTCATTGTAAATAACGGTACCAAAATTTAAGTTGTTTTTTTTATTAAGAAAATATCACAATCAGGAGGATATAACTATTTAAATATATTCGTTCTTATTATAACAACTTAAAAACATGTGAAACAAAATATAATTACCCGGACAAAGGGACAAGAAGTTATAATCAAACATTTCAGAATTCTTCTCAATATTTAATAGATGAAATAGTCAGAAATTAATGAGATTAGGGTCAGGGATTTATCTCAGTGGTTCTGCCCCCTGCCTCACAAGTGCAAGGTTCCAAGTTCTATCCCGGTGCAAAAAAAAAAAAAAAATTAATGAGATTGTTTGATATGAAGAGCATCATGAACCAACTGAAAAATAACAGAAGTTATAGAATTCTTTAACCAAAAATGTCAATGAGAATATTAATCATTTTCAAGGACAAACAGAACATATCCAAGTAGGACTATATTCTGGGGCATAAAACGAGTATCGATAAAGTTGAAAATTTATGTCATGCAGAAATGTGTACATACATGTTCATAAGAGACTTATTTTCTAATAGCCAAAATATGACTACAAGAAGATGAATCAATAACCAAATTATGGTATATAAATAAAATGGAATATTATTCAGCAACAAAAGAAATGCACTCTTCATAAACAGAGCAGGATAAATATGAAGGGAAAGGTATACTGAATGATAGACATCAGTCCAAAAAAAGAGTACTTGAGTATATTTTATATTTACAGAAAATGTGAACTAATAAAGATTTATAGGGCACAAATAACGGTGGAGAGTGTGGGTGCATGAGAGACAGAAAGAGGGCTTTTACCAAAGAGCAACAAATCTTTGGAGGCTGAGGTAAAATACACATTTAACCAGCTTGTTGTGTGGGCTTTCATGATTGTATACATATGTAAATCAAATCTCTTCAAATTAAACATTTGAAGTGTAATATATATTGATTGTAGAATGAAAAAGCTGTTTTAAATGATCACAATAAATGATTTTTTTATTCATCAAGTTTATTGGTTCATTATAGGTATTTAATATGATGACATTGGGGGTCATTGGGAATTTGTACCTTTCCATGATATCTCTTGGCTCTTATTTTTTCCCCCATTCCTCTGCCCTGCCTTCAACCCCCAACCCTCCCTATGTACAAAGACTTTGTTTTCATTTTTCCTTTTTGCGTATTTATTCCTTTCCCTTCCCCTACCCCTCCAACTCTCCCTTCCCCTTTGGGCCTTATCTTCTATATCATATTATCTATTATATATTTTGATCTTATTTATGCTTTCAGTTTCTCACACCAGACAAACTACTCGGTATTTATACATGTGTGATCTATTTATTTCACTTAAGAATATGGCCTCAATGTGCATCTATTTAACCATAAATGTTTCTAGCTTCTCCTTCTTTATGGCTGAGTAGTACTCCATTCAATCATTTTTTTTTAAATTCACATCTATATGAAATAAAATCTAAGGATATTAAAATTCCACATCTGGTGTATAACATTCAAGACATCGTGTAATTATAGATGATACTGAAAAAAATTACTCAGCTAACAAAGAATAGCAGCCTATTTTGACAACTCTGAAATGTATTTGAGTCCACCATTGATGCCAGATTCTGTTTGTGGTCATGTATTACTTGGCGGGAGCAAGTATGAAAACCCATAGTTTTAGGAGGACAGGTTTATTTGTATCAAGTTTTCAGGAAAATCCATCCATGGTAATCTGGTCTCAGGACAGAAACATGGAGACAAGTGTTGCAGAGCAAAGTTGTTCAGTTTGTAGTGGCCAGAAAGCAAATCAGGAGAATGCCACCAGGGAAGAAGTGAGTCAGTGAACAAGTACAGATCCCAAGTTTATGCTTTCATGACCCACCTAGAAGTGTGCTTTACTAATCTCCTGTAGCTCCCTGGTCAATCACACTGACAAGCTCATCCTACTCCTTGTCAACCTAACAGCAAACACATCTCCTTAATCCATCCTCAATCTCCAAATAGACATAAGTTAATAACTCTTCCTAACATCATACAACTATCTTGCATACAAATGAAAATTAATAATCTTTGCCAAGTCTCAAAAGTTCCAGCCTTGTCCAAATGAAGTCTGCTCTGAGACTCAAGGCAATACATTAAAAAACAGGAATTTAAGGTAGAATCTGTTCTGTTATCTTCAGCTACGAAGCGTGAAAGTTCTTGAAAACACGGGGAAAGTGTCCAATAAAACACACAGCTCCCATTACTACTGTCATTTCCAGTACAGAGATGTCAATTTCAGATGTTGCCACGTTACTATAACGATCCTTTAAAAAGCTTAAACATTTGTATCAATGGTCCAGAAATATGTCCATATAAATACAGTCAACTGATTTATGGGGAAAAAAAGCAAAGCAAATGAGTACTTTACATATAGACATCTGACAATTTTACCCAAATAAGATTCTTTAAAAATCAGAGGTCAAAATAAATGTATTTAAACTAACAGAAATGTCCTACTTTTTAAAAAATCTGTAAATATCTTGATGGTTTGGCATCCAGTGTGTCAGGTTGTCGAGTAGTGACAGATAATATCAAACAAATCAGCTGACTAAGAGTTCCTGCCAATCTATACAGTCCATCTACATCAGGATGCTTGGTGGGTGGCATACGTCACACAGAGATATGATTTTTCTTGCAACTGCAATTAAATTTTAATTGAATCTAAGTATTTACATCAAATTATAGATCAAGTTTGAAGATGTCACTTTTACTGTGTATAAGAAAAAATTTGCAACTTCAGAAATGTTTAACACTTGGCTGATTCATATGAGGTTTCTCTTGTTTTCCAAGGTATGCAAAAATTGATACCATTGCTATTAGAGAAGCTCTCAGCAGAGTATTCAAGTTAAAAACATCCATGATTCTTATTGTGCAGAACATAACAGCACAGAACAGAAAATCTTTGCCCAAGGGATCACTTCAGGTGATGAATACATATATATATAAAATCTGGCTGAGGAATAGCACTCCCTCACATAACTGTCTTCACCCAACAATGGATAGCATCCCGAGTCCACATCAGAAGAGCAGACTAAAAGAAAATATGACCTTAGAGAAAACTTGTGCTTAGTAAGTCATCTTTTGTTCTTCGTGACTCTCTTTTAAGATTATTTCGATATTTTTCTACCTGTTTCACACATACCCCTTAACAGTTAAGAATCACTAGGTCCACTTCTGACATTTTCAAAAACCACTACACATACGTTTCCTCCTATGCTATTCTTATTTTCATACATATAATTTTAACAACAATGCACACACAACAATGTGCTGCCTCTGAGATACCTCAAAGTCTGTGTCCAAAGACCACAGTTCTTAGATCAGTCGCTTCCAGTTATCCTTCTGAAAGCCATCTGTCCCCTTTAATTGAGTAACGTTTTTTTATATCAGAAAAAGCATCACATGCTAAGATAGCTTTTTGCATAGAGATAGAAGTGGAAAGGATTAATCATTGAATTCAAAGTAATATTACTTCAAAAAGAGGATTAAAACTCATGCCCTGAGAAGAAAGGAAGACAAAATGAGGCACGGGGAAAAGCTTGCAATTTCTCCAAGTTCTTTACCCCATGTATAGTTAAGTAAATGTATTAAATTGTCCTAGGATAAGATTCTTACTATATAATATAAATATTGATAGAGAGTTTTAAATTTATTAATATAGAAAATAATCTTTCTGGAAGAATATTTCACCTAGAATAGGATCAAAATGTATTACATTTTATTTATTTTAAGCACAATAATTGCGCATAATTATGGGGCACAATATGATGTTGTGCTATACGTGCAATATGGAAATGACTAAATCAAACTAATTAACATGTCCATTACCTCATTTACTTTTTATTTGTAGTGAGGCATTGGTAATGGTACTTTTAGCAAATTTTAAATGCATAATACAATTTATTTTATATCATTATAAATTGTGCCATAGATCAAAATACCTAATTCCTCCTGATTAACTGAAACTGCTCTGGTTGACAAGTATCTCATTAGCCCCAGAACCTCTTGTAACTACGACTCTACTCTCTATGTAAGTTTAATATTTTCATTTATTTTATTTATTTATTTATTTATTTATTTATTTATTTATTTATTTATTTTGGTACTGGGGATTGAACTCAGGACCTCACACTTACAAGGCAGGCAGCAGAACCATTGAGCCAAATCCCCATCCCTAGTTTAATATTTTTAGATCTCACATTTCATTAAGATCATGCAATATTTATCTTCTTGTCCCTGATTTATGGACCTTGAGGGGATTATGTTGCTATATTTTATACCTTTTTAAAAAGGCAGTACAGTTTGGCTACTTTCCCTGACTTCTCACTTTCATCAAAGAGAATTATCATTTACCCTGTTGATAGAAATTTTCTCTGAAATAAAAGGAAGAATTCCATGTTTTAAAAATGTGTTATCACCTCTTGTGAGACCTCTTAAAATATTAATAACTGCTCCTTTGCCAAGTAGAAGTGACAAATTAAAAAATTAAGTCCTTGGAAAGCAAGAGGCAAGTCTGATATGACCCTTGAATTTGTACATCCTATAGGTTTGTTCAGTGTGTGTTAATTTAGAGAAAATTTAAGAGGTAGGTATTTTAAAGAAATTTTGTTTTGTATATTGTGATGACAAAGTGCTTGGCTATGCATGAATATGTTTACCAAAACCATCCAGAAAATATACTGCAAGGCTTAGCTTAATAGTTATTAATAGTAAATGTGCCAAAATGATTATATTTCTTTTTTGAGGGTTTTGTTTTGGTTTTGGTTTTGGTACCAGGGATCGAACTCGGGTCCTTGCATTTGTGAGGCAGGCAGCAGAACCACGGAGCTGAATCCTACTCCTATATTTCTTTTTTAACAAAAAAATACTTTTATTGATAGAAAGATCTGATAAACCCTTATTTTTCTGTATTTCCTCTTTTACTTTTTTATGCGTACATGTTTGCAATACATAATGACAATACTCACCATAGGGAGTATGTGTATGTATCATGCCATTTATTTTTCATTCCTCTTCACAGCACATCATCACACTCATTAGACTGAGTTTCCTTTTTTCAGAAACAGATACTAATATCAAAATTACAGGCTCAACAAGTAATAGACTAAGATTTCAGACCAGGTGCAACTAATTAAAAAGCTTGTAACTACTCCACTAATTCTTCGAAATACAAAATTAATATCAAATAATATAATTACAATGACTGTAAATATTACTAATGTCCAAAACTGATAAAAATTATTATTTCTTCATGGTAGTTTGTTGCCTATAAAACTATATGTTCATCTTTTAACAAATTATTCTCAAAGAAGTGATATTGTGTTAATTGTTTTTATCTTCTGGGTCACTTATTCCAGCAGGTATAGAAACAAATATTGAAAGGTTTATCTTGATAATAAATTAAGTTTCAAGACAAGTGTCAGAGTTTTCAGTGTTTGGGGACAAAAATCTATCTGGTATAATATCAAGATATTAATTTTAAAGTTATACAATTAATAGAGGGCATATTTATTTGTGCTTTAAGATTATTATCATATGTCTCATTTTCCACAGCAAATGCGTGCTTTACTTAATTACATTAGAAAAGTTTCATTCTTTGTGACCTTAATGCATGCTTCAGAGTTCACGAAGCAATAATGCTTTTCATTGTTCATTTACTCTCCTTCCTACCACTTCAGAGATTTCAAATATAAAAGGAGACCAGAAAATTTTTTAAAAATGAAACAATGCCAATGGAGAAATTAATAAATGGTGGGGGGAAAAAACAATAATAACTTTTCCAATCTGCTGCTTCAGAACAATTCTTAATTTACCAGGGACCAATATAAACAAAATCATTCTGTTTGGATGAAAATAGTCACCACTGAAGTTTTAACTGCTCATACTTTCAGTATTCATAGTCAAAAATGTACTCCCTGTACATGTTTATGTCATTTTTATGTTATAAATGCACATAAATACACAGATCAAATACATAAAGGATAGATAATAGCACATTTTATATCTCTGATGTTTTATAAATGATAGCATTTCAAAATTAAATTTGAAATTTTCAGTTATCCTTTTATTTAATTGATAGATAATTTCTGCTGATAAGCTTGAGTAAAACTGATTTTCCATTCAAATTTATGAACTCTGAATCTGGTCTGAGTTGACTTTCACTCTGCAAAAATTTTTAGTCTGCTTAGTTTACTAAATGATTTCCATTTAGTTGTAGCTTTTAATAAGTGATAATGTACTTGGTTTTGTATCCAAATCATCAGACCAAATACATATATTATGTGACTTATGTAGTTTTTCTTCAGTGTTGTACAAATATATATTTTAGAGTAATAAGCTAAATATTAATTTTATATCTTAAAGAAATACAATGAAAAAAGAATGTTACATCATTTTTATAAGATTTCAATGTCACTTTGCATAGCTTCCTAAATACATGACCTAAATATTCATTGTTTGTTATAATAATTGTGGCTATGTCTCACTCAGATCCTGTTTGACGGAACTTGTTGGTAAGCTATTTTCCAGGCAATATTTCAAACATTTTTAGCTTTTTCTTTGGCTCTTCTACTTTCCTCACTTCCCTGAGGGTGAAGAAAAATTATTAATAAATTATTTGCATAGCAATCTCATCTCATTCTCTGCTCTTAAAAAGCCATTCACAATTAGTTTCTCTTTTGAGCTTAATACTATGTTTATTTACTCAGACTTTTTTGAAATTATACAGATCAATTTCATATCTATTCACTGTTTCACCAAATTCCCCAAATAAATAAAATTCCCTTCCTCATTTCAATAATTGCTAATCTGTCTTTCTCTATAGGTTGTTTCAGAAGACACACAGCACTGAACAAAATGGATGAAGGAAATCAGTCTATAGCATCAGAATTTGTGCTTCTGGGACTTTGCCACTCATCGAATATTCAGATCTTGCTCTTTATGATATTTTTTATGCTTTATCTGATCATTGTATCTGGAAATATTTTCATCATGATCTTAATCATCACGGACCCCCGTCTGCATTCCCCCATGTACTTCTTGTTGGCCAATCTGTCATTTGTTGATATGTGGCTTTCCTCAGTTACAACTCCTAAGATGATCACAGACTTTCTCAGAGAAATCAAGACTATTTGCTTCGGAGGTTGCATGTGCCAGATCCTCTTTGTACATTTTGTTGGAGGGGGTGAGATGGTTCTCCTGGTGGTAATGGCCTATGACCGCTATGTGGCCATCTGCAAACCACTGCACTATTCTACTATAATGAGCCTGCAAAGGTGCATTGGGCTGGTGATGACTGCATGGATCATTGGCTTTATGCACTCCATGAGCCAACTTGCTGTAATTATACAGCTGCCATTCTGTGGCCCCAGGGTAATAGACAGCTTCTTTTGTGATATACCTCTGGTACTCAAGCTGGCCTGCATGGATTCTTCTAACTTGGGAATATTAATGAACGCTGACAGTGGGGTTCTGGCTATGACCTGCTTTATTCTGTTGCTGATATCCTACACATACATTCTTCTCACTGTCCACCAAAGTTCTAAAACTGGTACATCCAAGGCTCTTTCTACCTGCACTGCCCACATCACAGTGGTGGTGCTCTTCTTTGGGCCCTGCATCTTCATCTATGTGTGGCCACTCAGCATTACCTGGGTGGACAAATTCCTTGCTGTGTTTTACTCTGTTATCACACCTCTCCTAAATCCAGCCATTTATACAATGAGAAACAAAGAGATTAAAAATGCTATGAAGAGATTCCAAAGCTGTTACATAGATTCCAGGCTTAATATCTAATACTAAGAAACCTCAATGTGAACACAAGTTGAAAATATAATGACCTTGTAAAATAGGTTAAGGATTTATGTTTAGTTTATGTAAACCTGTTAATACTGGGTTTCAGGTGCAGAAAAAGAGATGATATAAAAAGGTAATTTCAACATTTCCTAAGAAACTAATAGAGCACCTTAAAATATTTCCCTAGAATGCAAACACTCCTGATCCTTCTGTATAAAAGAATTTTTCAATTATATTTTTCTGTGCATTTAACTATGCGAAGCAAAATTATGTAATTCATTCTACAAAGCAATTTGTACATTCTTCTGGACAGCATTTTAATGAAACTTTCTAAATGTTCTCTTAAGACCACTAAAAAATTTGCTTCTGAAACACTGACATTAAATCCTCTACACTTCAGTTTTCTGTCAAAGAGAACATTTTTTTCTTGACCCTTGCTTCCTACCCAAATACTAATGAGGAATAAATGAAGAAAATATTAAACATGAGTGCTAAAACATATAAGGAATAATGGTCTAATTTACTCTTATTTGGTGATCATTAGCTCAATAAAAATAAGTGAATAAAAATAAAACAAATAAACTTTAATTATATTTCTCAGAGTTATTAATCACAAAGAATATTCATTGTTTTAATTCTTAAACATTTTTATAATGTAATGAAATTTAATCTCCCTGAGGGTGGAACCATGCTATACCTGGTTATTTCTAAAAACTTTAGTATTTAGGATAGTGGCTAATATTTAATGAATACACAATGAAATATTTTATTAACTAAGCAGTGATTTTATTCAAATGTCTGCAATAGTTACTTTTCAAACTCTGTACAAATAAGCTTTTGCCTATTTCAAAAATTTTCCTAAAAGTTAAATAGCATATATTGTATTCTTTTTATATTTTTTTATAATAATAAATTACATGGATTAAACTTTATTTTTAAGAATCAGTAACAAAAATCTTAAAATGATGGATTTGGCTCAGTGGTTCCCACAGCCTTCCTCACAAGAACGAGGACTGGAGTTCAATCCCCAGTATAAAAAAAACCAAAAAACT
>NW_022900929.1:44425322-44504420 GCF_012274545.1 Fukomys damarensis
TATATTTTTTTTTTTAATGAAAAGACAATAGGGCCGGGGATTTAGCTCAGTGTTTCTGCCACCTGCCTCACAAGTGCAAGGTCCTGAATTCGACCCCTGGTACCAAAAAAAAAGAAAAAACAAAAGACACATTTGTTTTATTTAACATCAGAGCCAAATACAACACATGTCAGAATAAATTAAGCAGTTATCATCCTTGAGCACCTGTTTATACCATTACATTATACGTATGACCTTACTTTTCATATTATCTCCAAGTTATGAAGGGAAAGCAAGCCCTACAAATAGAAATTAAATTTTCTCAAGGTAATACAGTTCTACTTGTGCTTTACTTCAACGGTTCAGAGATAAAGTATGTTTCCAAGACAGTTCATTTTTTTATTTAACACTGAAAATTAAATAGAAAATTTATATTTTACAAAGTGCATAAAAGAATAACTCATGCCTAGAATAAATATAAAAGCATTTTATTAATATAACAAGTGAAAAAGCAATTATTAAAAATGGCATGATTCGCAATCTAGTCTTATCAAGCAATCTTTATTGTGAACGGAGAAAATGACCTAAGCACATGCCTGACATAGATCATAATACAGAATAAGCAGTTAACTAGTTGGTTGGTTGTCTCTACCTTAGGTTGAGCTTCAATTCATTTCTAAGCGATATTCATTCAATCATTGAATTGTTATCACTGTATGTTTTAAGTGACTTTTTTCCTACTTAAATAAACTTGACATTTAAATACTATTTGTATGGTGTTCATGAAAATTTTGAAAAAAGGGTATAAGGATAAAAAAAACATAGATTAAACTATTGTGTAATATGACTTGCACTGGCAAAGTCCAATCATAAATACCCTCAACTCAAATATTTTAATCATTTACTTCCATAAGATCCCAGTTTAATCAGAAGACAGATTCACCTTAATTCTGACTGTTTTGTATTGGAATCATCTTCACAGATACTAATCTAGAGGACTTGTAGATCTGCACATTCTCTAGACAACACTCAAGTCACCATAATCAATGTTAATTTTCAACTTAATGAAAAGATTGTTTTCTACTCTAGCAAAAGCATACCTTCTTCAGAAACACAAATGTCCAACCCAACAGACTCCAAAGTTCTGGGGATGGGAACAAAAGTTTTTTAAGTAGATAATTAGGAACAAAGGTAATAATAGCATTTCCCACTTACTCGTCTTCATTCCTAAATCCAGGAAATTATAATCTCATTGCCATGAGAGCCCAGAAGACATCTGTAAGTTATCTAACATTGTTTAGACCATCTGTTCAGGGGTCATCAATGTATGTCATCAAACTAGTGAATTCATTGGTCATAGCTCCATTGCTTCAGGTGTGCTGCTGTCAAATAAATTCCCTGGTCAGTAGTAATTGTTTTACAGAACATCATCATGGCGATAGAACATTACTTAACGCCATGGATGGTATTGCACACTGAAATATTATGATAGGAAGAATATGCACATCAAAGTATGTATATGAAACAAAATCATAATTCTGCCAAGTCTAAAGGGGTCCAGTACCATCAACATAGTACTACATGGCCAATCGATCTCCACAGAACACTGTCCCTTATTAATATCTTGGTACCAAAAAGGCTTATTAATATTGATAACCAGAAATCAATTCCATTTGCGTTTGCAACACATTACCTCAAATTTCGGTCATTTCACATGGCAAACCACTGAGCAAGCTTGAAAAAGAAGCTAACCTGTAAATAATTTATGATTTGATCCCCTTACTAATAAAGATTCCTCTGCAATTAATGTCCTCCAGCAAGCATTCAAATTGTCACCTATATTTTGATAATCTCTGCCCATCCTGAGAAATCTATGAACAGAATTCTTCGTCATGTTTTTGTCACCAATCTCCCTATTCTCTTTGTTCCAAACTCTGATTACCTGAATAAATTATAACCAAATATTCACAAATCAATGTAGATCAAAGTGAATTCACACAAAGTGAATGAAAAAAAGTACTAATTTTTTGCCAGATGGAGAATTTCTCCTTATCACTGTAATATAGCACCACCACTATAATCTGATCATACTATCACTTGGACATGTACTTACTTAACCAGAACTTTAAAGGTATTAGCCTTTGCTTATAGTTACTGCTAACACATCGTGCAAAACTACCTATGTATTCAAGTCAAGGTTTTTATTTTTGGTTCACTGGTTACAGGGAGTTCCCCACAAAGTCATAGGTGTGTGATACAGAATAGAAGGTAATCTGACAGGTGTATATATTGAAGGTGGAAAGCTATTATTTCATTCAATTTCTTTATGTCCTTGGACCTGCTAAGAGTGATCTCTCCCATACTAATTCTACTGTTAGAATGTAGCTCATTTATTGGTTACAGAGTAAGATAGCATCTAGG
The DNA here is from genome assembly GCF_012274545.1 of Fukomys damarensis. Taxonomy (NCBI): domain Eukaryota; kingdom Metazoa; phylum Chordata; class Mammalia; order Rodentia; family Bathyergidae; genus Fukomys; species Fukomys damarensis. The sequence continues at coordinate 44,427,723 of NW_022900929.1, forward strand.
TCCCATAAAATGATTACCATTGGACCTCAAGAAACTTCATAATGAATATAGTTTATACAATATCAGGCTACACAAAGAACGCAAAGAGGAGACAAAAAGACTGACCTTTTTCTTCAAGGTTTGACTCAAATTGTATTAAGAGTTGCAGAACTCTAACATCAATCACATAGATATTGCTTTATAAATAAATTTCAACAAACAGCTGCTTAGTTTTTGACTAGAGGTTCTAAAATGAATGGATAAATTTCTACTTCAAAGTATGCCACTTTGATTAGAGAAAGTAAAAACAAAGGAGTTAAGTACAATGAGTTGAATGCTGTTTTTGCAGCAGTGAAAGAAAAATAGAATTGTGGTAAAAGCATTATGGCTGGATTCTTGCTGACTCAATAGCAGTGGCCATGGGCCTATCCACAGATAGGAGGTCAAAGGAAACCTGGATTAATAAAGAGATGCCTGCATGGGCACAGCCCTACAGAAGTTTAAAAAGTGTGTTAAAATAGGGCATGCTGGTGTCATGAGAAGAGGTCTTCAGAAAAAGAAGGCGTAGTCATGGCCAACAGGAAATTAGAGCCTCTCCAAGAACTGAAATTGAGACAGCTGAAAAACAACAATTTAGAAAAGAAGAAATAAAGAAGCCTTCCAGGAATCAAAGAGCTGATGGTAAAACTAGAATCACAGAGAAACCAAAAACAATGCAAAGAAGAGAAGGAAGCAGTCTGGAATGCTACCCCTAGCACACCCCCCAAAAAAAGTAAATCAATTACTAGCAGAGGTATTAGCTGATCACTCATCCATTGACAACTTCTATCATTTACTCAGTGCTATATTAAACAATGTATTAGAAAATAGATTGATTAACTAATAGCTTCTAGCCTCCTAACAATTTACATGAAAATTACAAAATGTTTTGAGACCCTATTTTGGAATACAAAGAGTGTTTGAATCTCAATTTCCATTCTCTGTAGAACAAGAACAGGTCATTCCTTTATTGATGTGCATAAAATACATCACATTTTCTGTTCTGATGATGTTAAAATTTCAATACCAATTCTCCAGCCACATGAGTTTTGAGCATAAAGTATATCACATAATTTCAACTCTACCAGTGGAAGCCTTAACAAGAATGAATGCTGCTAGAATAATGCTGCTTCCTTGCCTTGGCAGCAGAGCATCTATCCCCACCCCCACCCCAAGCTGGCTTCTTCAGTGGTTAGAGCTGTGAGGAATGGTTTACATCTCATAACCAAGTTAGAGTGAAGACATTGGCCACATAATACACCTCCTCCATTTAAAAAAAAATCTGAATCTTGGGCAACTATTCTCTTGTAACTGTTTTACAGTTTCTAAAAGCAGTTATTGTCCAAAGCTGGATTAAGTCTTCTCAAATGAGCATGTGAATGAATGGAGGGAGGTAAACAAAAAATAAAATTAAAAAAGATGAGTTCTGATAGGGAAGCAGCCGGATAAGAAAATTAAAAAATTAAAAAAAAAGGAACGGCAATTTAAAGTTTCTTCCAGCTATAATGCAGGCTACTCTGATTTTATGGTAGCATCACATGGCATATTTCTGAGTCCATTCTCAAGCTATCGTGTTTTACTTGCCTCTGTCCGCTTTATAGATCCATGCAATCTCTGGCACTAGCAGGTCATCTGGGTTTGGATCACATAGCAGTGAACAAATGGATGAAAGAACTTTACAAATAGTTAAAGCAGGAGACCACTGTGATCTTAGAATATTGAGACAAATGCTGCCATTATTGTTTATATTTGGATGATAAATTCTTGTTGTAAATGCAACCGTAGGTGGTTTGAAGGGGTGGTCTGTAGGTAAATGAGTTGTCAGAAAGAATACACCACCTTGATATGGGCTGTCATTAGGTCCCACAATCGTGGCTTGCCAATAGAACATGTCACCCCAAAATAGGCCTGCAGAACTTTGTGCTGGAGGTTCATGGGCCAAATCACTAAATTCCTTATTAATGAACTTCAGAGTCATGGTCTGTGCTGTTCCGGCCCTCGGTGTACTTGTGTGCTTGGACCTGTCACATCTGGACTGTCCTCCACTCCCAGAGGAGCAAATGAGGCCCTCCCACAGACTAGATGTCACCCTGGGTGAGCAGGGGCCAGGGCTGGGTCATGGGCCAAGGAAGGGCAGCAGTGGAAGCCCAGACTCAGAGAAGCATCGAGAACCAGAAGGCAAAGATATCCTTTTGAACAAATGATCTGAGGAAAACTGGTGTGCTATCCACAAGCAGAAGAGTAAATCTAGTCACGTATCTCTCATCCTCTACTAACCTCAAATGAAAATAATCAAAGGGCTTAGCCACGCCTGCCCCTGCCGGTGCCACCATCCTCTCTCCAGCACCAGGAAGGTAGCAAGGCAGACATCCCTGAATCCCCCCCCAGCATGCTCTCAGACCTCCTGATTGTGCCAGCCTTTGGACCCATTCTGCAGAGGCAGAGGTGGTCATAAAGGGTATTTTTCTGAGCTCCCAACTTTGAACATCTTTAAAGAAGGGGCAGGGGTAAACTGTAATAGAACTGTGTGGAGTTCAACCCTTCAAGAGGTTGGGGAACTCAATCTGGGCCTTGCAGGCCAAGGTCAGTCTGCATCGTGGGGTTCTGCCATCAGTTAGCTGACATCAGGAGACTTGGTTCTGCACATGGCAGCACATGTTGTATATTATGACAGCAGAGATATAATCTGAAAGAAGCCCTTCAAATTCATTTTTCTTTCTTTTCCTCATTCCATTCTGTGAATTCTTTCTTTTTTCTGTCCTCTTTCTCCAAATCAGTCTCTTGCTCCACCATATTATTCCTGATCTCCCTTTTTGTAAAGGGAACAATTCAAGAGGAAGAGATGACAATCATAAACATATATGCACCAAATATTAATGACCCCAACTATACAAAAGAAATATTTAAAAGCATGAAAAACCAAATAAACACTAATACAATTATAGTGAGGGATCTAAATACACCACTGTCATAAATAAACAGATCATCTAGGCAAAAACTCAACAATGAAATACTAGAACTAAACCAAGCTTTTGAAATCATGGACTTAATAGACATCTATAGAGTATTCCACCCCACAAAATCAGAATATACATTCTTTTTGGCTGCACATGGGTCATTCTCCAAGATAGATCACATACTAGCTCACAGAACAGGTTTGAATATAACATAGGAAATTAAAGAAGAAATTAGACAGTTTTTACAAATAAATGAAAATGGCAATACAACATAGAGGAATTTATGGGACACAGTAAAAGCAGTTCTACGTGGAAAATTCACAGCAAGGAATGCCCACACTAGGAAAACAGAGCAAGATCGAATAAACAACCTAATGATGAATCTTAGACTACTAGGAAAATAAGAATAAGAAAAACCCAAAGCTCGAACAAGAGAGGAAATTATAAAGATTAGAGCAGAAATCAATGTAATGGAAATTAAGAAAACAATACAAGAAATAAATGAATCAAAGAGTTGGTTTTTTGAAAAAATAAATAAAATAGATAAACTCTTAGCTCACCTATGTTATAGTGGTTCAGTTTCTAATAGCTAAAGCTTGGAAACAGCCCATTTGCCCATCAGTTGGAAACTGGATAAAAAAGATGTGTTTTTTTCTATAAAATGGAATTCTACTCAGCCATAAAGAATGAAAAATTAGATTCATTCATAAGAAAATGGATTCATATTGAGGATATACTCCTAAGTGAAATAAATAAGTTACACATGTGCAAATAGTTTCTCTGGTGTGAAAAACTATAATAGTACATAAAATCCTAATGAAATAATTGACAATGTAAAATAGGAAGAAAAGGACTAAAGATGTAGGGAAAGTGGGAAGGTTAGGGGAAAGGTGATAAAGGAAAAGAAAAAAATAGGAGAAATTGAAAAAATGGAAGTAAAGTGTTTGTAAATGGGGAGGGGAGGAGGGGATGAAGAGAGGGCCAGGTCAAGGGGAAAAAATGAGAACCAAGACCTGTCATGTAAAGGTACAAGATCACAATAATGAATGTAACTGTACTGTATACCTAAAATGTACCAATTAACTAAAAGGGGGGGGGATGGATCAAAAACCTAAATACAAAAACACAAACCCTAAGTGCTAGAAGGAACAATAGGTAAACCAAGGACATAGGAGCAAGCAAGGGTTTTCTGAATAGGACCAGGGTAGCACAAGAAGTAACACCATAAATCAACAAATAGGATTAAATCCAATTTAGTCAGGAAAGGAAACATACAAAAGAGCAAAGAGACAATCAATCAAATAGGAAAAACATCTTTACAGCTACTCCTCAGACAGAGAACTAAAATGTAGAATATATAAGGGGCCTCCCTACAAAAGAGTTAGTCAATAATGGTCAATTAAACTTAATAGGCACTTCTCATAGGAAGTACAGATGGCTCAAACTTGGAAGTCAGAACTCATAGGTTCTCTTCATGCTTACTTTAGCACTGACTACTTCTTTATGATTTAATTTTTCCTGTATTTGATTTTTATTTGTATATATTTATTCTTCTATTTTCATATATTGACTATATTATAATTTACTTGAAATATTTTTGACCACTTGTTTTTAAAAATAGAAAAGAGGATCATTCAATTTCATTTAACCACAAAGTTACTTTCATTATTTTCAGACTTTCAGATTTGGAATAAATTATATGAATTATTAATCAATGATAATGTTAATAAGTTAACATTTCACCCAATATTTGTTTAATTCTCCTGTAGTTTTATATTCCACTTGGCCTCATTTCCTTTACCTTAAAGACCTACACCTATTATTCGTAATGTGAAAAATAACGTGACAACACATCCTTTCAAAAATACTATTACTTTACTTTCATTACATTTTGCTGTGTAGATAAAACTAAGTTGGAAGTTTTTCTCTTTCATTACATAGTAGATATTCTACGTACTGATGGCTAAAACTGTTTCTGTGAAATAATCATCTGACTTCTTATTCCTTCTTTGAAAATAATAAGACGTTTGTTTCCTGTATACTTACTTTGAATTTTTTTCTGTTTCTTTCATATTGATCAATAACCAAAGTGCATTGTTAGTTTATCCTACTTAGCTTCATTGAGCCCTTGAATGTATGGATTAATTTTCTTTATCACATTGAAAAATCTATCCACAGTTTCTTCAAAAATGGTTTGTATGTGACCTCCTTTTCTGTTTATATATGGGATTCCATTTAAGCATATTTTAGAACTTTTTGCTGGCCCATATTTCTACCAGGTCTCAGAAGTATACATTTCAAATAGGTCTCATAGACCATGATGTACATTTTGTATGTTTTGGGGCTTTGTTTACTTCACCTTTGTTCCTACTCCTCTGATATTTCCCTGGGCTCTTGACTTTTATCCTGACACCTAGAATTGGCCTTTTCAGGACCAAACTAAGTGAAAAAGCTTCTCCAGTCAAGCAGGACTGATATTTCCTTTGAAAAGCATTTTGAATTGTTTGCTTGCTCATGGAAGATTTATGCTAGACTTCCTGGAGTAGTGATGACAAAACTTTTAGAGACGAGTGCCCAAATTTCATTCCAAAATCCATTTGTCCATCACAAAGCACCAACACTGAAATCAGACCTTAGTATTGAGGTTTTAGTTTAGAAAGAACAACTCAGACATTAGCATGTTTTGTCTTAAAAGAAAAACAACGCACACGTTAGGTTTACCACCACTGTCTTAGAGGGTGTTTGTGCATGTGCATATTTGTAGTTTAGAAGTCAGTTGGACAATGATGTCAGCAAGATTACAGCATCAAGTCATCAGAAGGACCAACTAGCAACTATCTATATGCAAAAACATTGTGAACATTTCTGGGTTGGAGTGATGCTAACACAAAGCCATGGACCATAAAAACTAACCCAGCCATATTAGAAGGATACGGAAAATAGTCTCACCTTAGCCACTTCACCTTTCTGAAGTCTGCCTGAGAGAATTAACTGGGCCTATGGTTTCTCCTAAGAGAAAAAGAGCCTGGTGTGGCAAAAGTCACCTTACTCAGACATCTGGTGGCTCCACCTGAGTATAAGCCAAGCTAGTGGCCGTGCCAAACTGAGGATCATATTTACCTTCCGTTTGGGGCAGGGAAACTGAACAGCACACTATACAGACTTGGAGCCAAGAATATGACTGTGTCCAAGGAAAGTGGCAAAAAACAGTGGCCTTATTCAACTCTGGGATATGCTCTGTGGACCCACCTGACCAGAGAGAAGAAAGAATATAGCAGGAGGCATTACACTATCTTTGCACTATCAAAACCTACTACAAAGCTATCATAATAAAAATAGCATAGGGTTCACATAATTGAAGATGCAAGTAATAATAGAACCAAATTGGCTAAAGGTAAATCCAAGCATATACAATAAAATTTCAGTAAAAATGTTATGAACACAAATTGAGCACTTCCATGTTCAGTCCTGCCCTGTTCCCAGTGTCAAGAAATGGAATAAACCTAAATATTCATCAACTGATGAATGAAGAAGGAAAATGGGGAACATATACACATGGAATATAAATGTCATAAAAGAAGAATTGATTTCTGTCATTTGTATCAACTTGGAAGGAATTAAGTTCACAGGAAGAGAAGTACCTCATGAACTCACTCATATGTGCTATTTCTAAAAGTTGACCTTGTAGAAACTGAGAGTAGAATGGTGGTTACCAGAGGCCAAGACCTTAGGGTAAGGAAGAGGGCAGGGAAAGTCTGATCAATGGATATGAAGACACAGTTAACTAAGAGCCAGGACTCTGGGATACTGTTGCACAGTATGGTGACCATAGATAATAATTATGTATGTATATATGTTTCAGAAAGTTAGAAGAAAAGATTTTTTCCAATAAATATTCGAAGAGATAAATATGTTTAATCTTAGTTAAACATTACATGATAGCCTATTAATTTGTACAACATTCATGTGCTTGTTTATCAGTTAAAAAGAAAAGAGAATTTAAAAATGGTTTAAAATAAAATAAAATTTTAGGTTAAATTTGTTTAGTCTCAGATGGAATACCTAACCTTACAAGGATAATTTCCAAACATGACAAAAGTGACATTGTGGAAGAAACCATGTGAATACTATAAAGAAGCAGATTGTATCTCAATACAATGTTGACAGCTACATCTTTTCAGAAGGGAATGCTATGTTCTGGGTGCTGGTAAATTTCCAAGCACAGGCGTCATGTTTAAATACAGAGATATACTCATTTTTGCACTGGGCCTATTTACCATCAGGATTTCATCTGAGGTCACTCTATTTAGCATTACTATAGTCTCAATGTAGTTTTGTTTCACTGACTAATATTCTTTCTAAATTCATAACTTTTCATGCCAGTGCATATTTAAAGGATATGATTACACAAGGCTAAGACAAAGAAGACTGTGTCCTCTTAGTAAACAGATCACAAAATCACACTGAAAGCACAACTAATTATTCCTTCCTCGGCTGTACTGTTATGCATTATTTCTGCATATCTAATACGGAAAATATTTTTAAACAAATGAAATTTCTGTATATGAGTATCTTTGTTCTCATGACTGTAAAATGAATTAAAGAAAAAACAAACATGTCCAACATAGAATGAGAACCTACTTGCTTTCAAAAATTGTTAGAACCAAACATGCCTTTTAGATGAGAATATTTTTAACCCAACACAAAAAGAAAATCTCAATTTATACCAGTAGCTTTGCAAATATACATTTTGGAGTAAAATCCATCATCATTCTACTTTTTCCATAGAATAAACAAACTGTGATACACACAAAACTGTGTGTGGTAAACTCTTATTCTACATAAAATTGCCCATAGATGATCAATAAACTATGGAATTACATTATTGGCAATTAAAGTAAATTAACTAAGAAATGTAAGCTCCAGAATAAGAGGTAATAAATGGTCTCACAATAACAGAGCTCAATAACATTAAAGTTCAGAATAGAGATTTCATAAGGCTCTACTGTAATCTTGTAATATATTTAGGAGATTTTTCTTAGATGTAGGAGCTGACTACTCAGTCTTCTCACTGCCATCTTCATGTCTTTGTTCCTCAGTGTGTAAATGGCAGGATTGAGAATGGGAGTGATCATGAAGTCCAAAATGGCAAGGAATTTATCCACTGGGACTGTGGGAAATGGCCACATATAAACAAAAATGCATGGTCCAAAGAACAAAACCACCACAGAGATGTGTGCTGAGAGAGTAGAGAGGGCCTTGGCCAAGCCTCCTGAAGACCATTTCCACACAGTAAACAAGATGAAGATATAGGAGATAATCAATAAAAAGAAAGTGCCTGTGGAAATGAATCCACTGTTGGCAGTAACCATGAACTCCATTCTGTAGGTTTCTATGCAGGATAGTTTGATAAACCAAGGAAGATCACAGTAAAAGCTGTCTATCTCATTTGGACCACAAAATGGCAAATGGACAACAAAAGCTAACTGGGCCACTGAGTGAATGAGACCGATAACCCAAGCACCAGACAGGAGCAACATGCACATCCGTGGGCTCATGATCGTCAAGTATTGGAGGGGCTTGCATATGGCCATGTATCTGTCCAAGGCCATGGCTATGAGCAGCACCATCTCAGATCCACCCAGCACATGAAGGACAAATATCTGGATGACGCACCCCTTGAATGAAATGGTACTGTGCCCAGAGTACATGTCACAAATCATCTTAGGAACCGTTAAGGTAGAAAAACACCAATCAATAAATGAAAGATTAGCTAAAAGAAAGTACATGGGGGAATGTAAATGAGCATCTAATATCACTGTAAATACAACTAGGAGATTACCTAAAACTATTATTATATAAAACACTGTAGAGAAGACAAGGAGGAAATACTGTGTTGGTCTGTATGTAGAAAGTCCCAGTAATACAAATTCAGATACTTCAGAGTAATTTCCTTCATACATTAGGTTTTTTTCTTGCACTACCTAAAAGACCTAAGAAACAAAACAATAACCATAGAATTTATTAGAAATATTGAAAGAAACATTTAAAATGTTTTACAATGTACGTCTTTAAAAATTAATCTTCATAAACATTCATAGATGTTTTGAGTAATGCATTTATCCATTCAACTAATATTCATCATGAATATCGCTGTAGCCTAGATACTTTGTCACATTTAAGTTAGATGCTGACCTTGGCTTCAGAAGTTTCAAAGCTGTTGGTTCATGTAGACATTAAAAACTCAAATTCAGATAAAACACTGATAAGGAAAATAACAATACATGAGCAAAACTGTCTCAGCATAAGTGGTGTTTGATTTGTCTCTTCTGAACTGGAAGTTATTAAGGTAATTGTCTAGGCTTTGAAATGTCCTCTGCAAAGACCCTGATGCAGACAGGACAATGGGGCTCTTTAAAGCATGAATAATCAAGTTTGGTTTAAAGTGAAACAGAATCTTGTTGTTGTTGTTGTTGTTCTCGGTTTTTTTGTATTGTTTTGTTTTTCTTTTAGATAGAGTCTTGTTACATAGTTAAGGCCAGCCTTGAACTCACTATGTAGCCCAGGCTGGCCTCGAACACATAGCAATTCTCCAACCTCAGCCTCCCAGGTCCTGAGATTACAGGCCTGCACAAACAACCACATCCAACAATTACAATCTTTTACACATAAGAAATTTCTTATGCTAAAAGTATTAGAAAATCATAAAGGATTTCAACATAATGTTGTTTATCATATTTCTATGTTTAAGTATCCACAATCTTTAATAAAAAGAAGAGAATTAAAGGAATAGAAAATTAAAGGAAAATGTCCTAATGAAGAAATATAACACAGTGTGAACTAGAACAAAGTGAGGCTCACACAACAGATAAAGCCTAGGAAAATATAGATCTCAATGAAGATAATCTCAACAAAGTTTCAAATGAGTATTAAATTTTAATTGTTTAATTGTTTTAATTGTTAAAAAGAGAAATACAGCAAAGAGAGTATAGGAATATTTAGACAAACAAGTTGCAAAATCCATTCATTGCATATTCCATATCCATAAACCATAGAGAAAATAAAATATTATCCAAAATATTAAAATATATATATTATATATACATGGATAGGCATGACATTGCACATTGATATATAAACAGACACTTTAAATGGAGACATAAGTACTACAAATACAAAAGTTAAAATAAACTGGAAAATAGCAACTGAATTACCAAAGTAGTAACTTTTTTCTGCTACCAGGGATCAAACTCAGAACCTTGAGCTTGTGAGGCCGGTGAGGGGCCCCTGAGCTAAATTCCTGTCCCTAAAGTAGTAACATATTAAAATAAAAATTATCTTCCAAATAAATAATAAATAAAAGGCCTGGCCTAACAATTTAAAAATGAACAAATATATAAAAATGACTCATGACAGGAGAAAACAAAACTCACTATGTGACTAGAAAAAATACCAGTAATTAAAGAAACAATACTTTAAAAATTATATACCTAGGATAAAATGGAAATATATTACACACAAAAGTAAAATAAATTGGTATGAGAACCATGGACCCTTTGTAGTCAGAAACTTCAATGTCGCAAGACGGGGTAGGAAGAGGCATCCAGAAGGCTAAACACGGAGCAGGGATTGTAGCCAAAGGAGAAGGGATGTGAGACCCAGCCACTGATTTAAACATTTAAAAATGTATACATGTATCAAGAGTCACAAAATACCCAGCAAATATGTACATCTTCAAGTTTTTATGAATCAGTTAATTTTCTTAATTTAAATTATTTTTGAACAAGGGAGAAAGGGGCAATCACTGAAGTGAATGACTGACTGTACGTAACATATCACAGCCGCACCACCAAGTCTGCAAGTTTTTTTCAAGCAACATGAGGATATTGAGATACACATATTCAGGAATAAAAGAAAAGGTATGTTCTGTATGTTTCCAACTTCAAAATGCAGAAAATGTGTTCAGACCAAAAGAAAGTATAAAACAATTCTGATAAATATGTTTTAACTGAGAAGTTAGAAAACTGCCTGATTTTTGTTTTCTTTTTTAAAAAATTTGAAATTTCTATATTTTTATACAAAGTGTTCTTCTTTTGTGGATTTTAACCAGGAGTGAAAAATTATTCTCATCTGTTGATTATGGATAATAGAATGAGCAATACATTGACACCAAAAGGAGGAGTTCTAAGTTTTAAAGTAGGAAAATATGCACAAGTAACTCATCAGGGACAACCTCACAGGTAAATGGTCCATAAATAAATTTATTGACATGTACTTTAATTAATCATTGGGAGTTTTATTGTTTTTTTATTTTAACAATCAAAAGGGAAAGAAAAATTAGGGAGAGAGAGGTAGGAGGCAGGTGAGAGATTTCATTTTATTTTCAAGGTTTCAAACTAAACGTTACTCCTAAATGCTGGTAAATTACACATTGAAAATATTTAGTAAAATTTATGATGTACAAATCTTTTTAGCAAACATTGCATGTATGTGTAACATATGCTTACACATATACACATAGAAGGTTATAATATATGATTCTTGCAATTCATCGTGTCAATTCAGTATGTCAAATTATAGTACATATAAACAATGGAATACTATTTATTATTAAAATTAATTAAATTTTATATACAAATATCTGGATATATTTTTAAGTAATAAAATACTGCACAATAAAATTAGTGATATGAAAATTTCTGTCTCAGTTCTAATTTAAATTTTCTCTTAAAATACCAACAAATACCACTATTGGTGAATCCTGGATTATATATGGCTTTCATTTTTTAAGGTCTGTATTTCTGTATTGCTAAAATGACCTAAAAAAACTTTAGCTTTTGATTTAAAAGTTGATTCTATAAAAATACAAAATAAGAGGTTCAACATAAATGACCCTGTAAATTTTATGTAGTCATATCAGAATACTTCAAATAAGCATTTTAAAATTGTAACAAAATTTTACGAATATGAAGACATTTCTCATTGAAAAACAAATCACAATGATAATTTAACAGAAAATGTACTCAGTAAGAAATTCAAACCAAGATAAAAACTTCACATCTCACATTCCTGAGCAGCCTGTTGCTAGTTTCTTTAAAATGCATCTGCTTTTCAGTTGCTTGATACCAGTAAGGAAAGAGATAAAAGGAAAAGGCAGAGGAGGGAAAGAGAGAGAAGAAACATGCACAAGAAAAGAAGGAGAGAAGACCAAAATCAAACAAGAAGGGACCCTATAAAGGTTAAACTTTAGGCAGTTAATATAGTTTACTAAAGGATGATCTTCAAGTTTTCTCTTGCTGACTCTGTGCTGGTAGTACTATGTGACTTCTGTTTGCTGAAGACTGGAGAATAAATAAATGCCTCATCAATAAAGCTCTTGGAATCTGTCAAATGACCATCTCCTCAGGCTCTCATTTTTCCTGTCTGATTCAAAAATCTGAAAGACATGACCACTTCTTCTTTCATGAATAATTTTACTCAGACATTTTTCCACTAATCCCAGATCATTTTTATTTAGCTGATTATGTATTATAAATTTTTATCCTACTCATCAATTCATCAAAGATATCACCCTCTCCACTGCAGTCTGAATTAGATATCCTACATCAGTGCTCTTACATCAGACTTGCAAACTTCTTTTGTTATGTGTTCCACAGTGTCACTTCCAATACTTTTTTTTTTTGCTCCCTTGCTAGGTCTCTGACTTTCGTGCAAGTGGGAAATATATATTATTCAAAAATCCTGGCCCATATCAAGTGCTGTGCTTTTGAGAGTAGTGATTTGTTGGATAGATGTATATAAATACATGGATAATAGATAATAATGATTACTTGATAAAGATGTTCACCTACATCTTGATCCTATTGAAAAGCGATGCCAATGGAACTATTAAAAATAATTGGTTTTCTAGAAATTATCACATGGCAGATTTGAGATAATTCACTATAAAACTGAAACCAAACCTCTTTACTGGTCCCTATGTAATATAATAAATTTAGAACCATAAATTTCCCTGTAAAACAAGACAGAATCAAGGTATATGGTGCAATAAAAATTTTAACTTAAAAGAGGATATCAATATTTACTTTTGAAATAAAGAATAGAAATAAAGAGGGAGTTTTAACATAGAAATCAATGCTATACATTACCTACACAAGCAAAATAATTAATAATGTTAGTTATTGACTTTGGTTGTGCCTTTCCCACTTACCTAGCTATTGGAGGAAAAGATGATATAAAGCAGTATTTCCAATGTTCTTGGAGATCCAAGTCCCCTGGCCATTTATTATGGGAATTCTACTTTTAAATCCCCATAGCCTTAAAGCGAAAGAGTATTCAAATTTTTTTAAAGAAGTAAATGGTAAGCAAAGAAAAGTATGACCAATATGGGTGGGGGGCCAAGATCTTCCCAGAATGACCCCTGACCCACCCCTTACCACTGAAAACCCTTGTTCATTCCTTATGTGCTTGTGACATGACTTGTTTCACCACTGGATACCTGTTTAATCAATATTACCTAAGCAAGTATGCTTGTCAAAATCTTATTGATTGTTCATAGTTCTGTCCACCTTGTGATTGCTCACTGGATCACTACTACTTAACCAGCTATACTTATAATCTTACTAGTTAACTACAGTTTTGTTATACCTCAAACCCACCTCGCTTCATGGCATTGTCCCATACAACACCTTTGAGAAATCAGGTGAGCGGGCAACCCATTTTCTAGTCTCCCTTGATCTCTTTTAGACAAAAGCTTTCTTTCAATAAATTTTTCCTACTCTTTTATTTTCTCATAAAATTTATTGGTACATATTAGGTATGCAGTACAGTTACATTCACCATTGGGCTCTTGTACCTTTACAGGACAGGTCTTGGTTCTCATTTTTTCTGCTTGTCCCTGCCTTCCGTTCACCTCCTCCTCCCTTCCCTATTTACAAAAACTTTATTTCCATTTTTTCGTTTTCTCATATTTTTTCTTTTCCCTTATTTCCTTTCCCCTACCATTCCCCCTTCCCCTACAAATTTAGCCCTTTTCTTCCTATTTCACATTGTCAATTATACCATTAGGATCTTATTTACAATTATAGCATTTCTCACCAGAGAAACTATTCAGTAGTTACACATGTATGAATTATTTATTTCATTTAAGAGTATAAGTTCACTATGCATCCATTTTCCTATCAATGACTCTAATTGCTCATTCTTTATGGCTAATTAGTATTCCATTTTATAGGAAAAACACATCTTCTTTATCCATTCTCCAACTGATGGGCAAATGGGCTATTTCAAAATTTTAGCTATTACAAATTGTACCGCTATAAACATGTTTGCACATATATCACTGTAGTATGATTCTTTGATTCTTTTGGAGAGATACCCAGCACAAGGATGGTTGGGTCAAATGTAACCTCTAATCCTAGTTCTTTGAGGTATCTCCACATTGGTTTCCATAGTGGCAGCACCAGTCTGCACTCCCACCAACAATGGAGAAGGGTTCCTTTCTCCCCACATCCCTGACAACATTTGTTTTTGGTTGATTTCTTGATAGCAGCCATTCTTTGTGGGGTGAGGTGGAATCTCACTGTTGTTTTCATCTTCATCTCTTAAATGAACAGTTATGTGAAACATTTTTTTCATATATTTACTTGATACTTTTACTTCTTTGAGAAATGTCTGTTGATTTCAGATGTGCATTTTTGAATTGGGTCTTTATATTTGGGGGGGCTGATGTTTTTTAGTTCTTTATATGTTATAGATAATAGTCCTTTGTCTGAGAAACAGCTGGTAAAATTTTTCCCACATCATAGGTTGTCTGTTAGTTCTGTTGGTGGTTTCTTTTGCAGTGCAGAAGCTTTTTACTAAGATGAGATCCCAATTGTTGATTCTTTGTGCTAGTGCCCATGCTACTGAGGATTTGATTAAAGTCTTCCTATGCCAATGTCTTCAAGAGTTCTGCCTAACTTATCATCCAGCAAATTGTGCCTTTTTTAAATATTTAGGTCTTTAATTCACTTGGATTTTAGATTAGTGCATGGTGAAACACAAGGGTCTAATTTTAATCTTTTCCAGGTTGAAATCCAGTTTTTCCAACATCATTTATTATAGGCTATCTTGCCTCCACTGAGGATGGTTGTCAGAGATGGGGTAGCTGGGTACATCTGGAGTTGTTTCTGTATCTTCCAATATGTTCCACTGATCCTCAGGTCTGTTTCGTTGCCAGTAATATGCTGTTTTTATCACAGTGGCTTTGCAGTATAGTTTCAAATTGGGAATTGTTATACCCGCTGAATGTCTGTTGCCTAGGATGGCTTTTGTTATTCTAGGTCTCTTCTGCTTCTGCAATAATTTTTGGATTATTTTTTCTAGTTCTGTGAAATATACTGTTGGAATTTCAATTGGCATTGCATTGAATCTGTTTTGGTAATATGGCCATTTTCACTATGTGGATTCTTCCTATCCAGGAGTAGGGAATATCTTTCCATTTTCTTATATCCTCTTTGATCTGTTTTATTCAGAGTGTTGTAGTTTTCAGTGTAGAGGTCTTTTGCTTCCTTCATTAGATTGGTTCCTAGATATTTCAGTTTTTTGGATGCTATTGTGAAAGGAATTGTTTCCCTAATTTCTATCGCAGTGAATCTGTTGCTTGCATACAAAAAGGCTATTGATTTTTGAGTGTTGACCTTGTATCCAGCTACTCTGCTGAAAGCGTTGATTAAGTCTAGAAGTCTTCTGGTGGAGTTTTTGGGTCTTCGATGTAGATTATCATATCATCAACAAATAATCACAGTTTAGCTTCTTCTTTTCCTGTCTTTATTGCTTTAATTTCTTTCTCATGTCTAATTGCTGTGGCTAATGTTTCCAGAACTATATTGAAGAGGAGTGCTGTTAATGGGCATCCTTGTCTTGTTCCTGATTTTAACATGAAGGTTTTCAGTTTTTGGCCATTTCCTATGATGTCGGCTGTTGGTGTTTCATAGGTAGCCATTATTAAGTTGAGTTACAGAACATCTATTCCAATTTTTTGCAGGGTTTTTATCATGAACAGGTGTTGAATTTTGTCAAATGCTTATTCTGCATCTATTGAAAGGATCATATGGGTTTTGTCCTTGACTCTGATAACATAGTGTATTACATTTATTGATTTATGTATGCTAAACCATCCTTGTCTTCCTGGAATAAATCTGACTTGGTCAGGTTGTATGATCTTCTTAATAATCCTCTGTATTCTGTTTGCCAGTATCTTATGAAGGATTTTCACATCTGTATTCATTAAGGAGATTGGTCTGTAGTTTTCTTTTTTAGTTGGGTCTTTCCCTGGTTTGGGAATCAAAGCAACACTTGCTTCAAGGAATGAATTTGGAAGTATTGCATGCCTTTCATTTTCATGTAAAGTTTAAAGAGTAGTGGCAGTAGTTCTTCACTATATGTCTTGTAAAATTCAGCAGTGCATCCATCAGGACCTGGGCTTTTCTTCATTGGTAAACTTTTAATTACATTTTCAATTTCACTGATTGTAATTGGGGTGTTTAAAATATTTATATCTTCTTCATTCCACTTTGGTAATTCATAAGTATCTAGAAATCTATCCATTTCTTCATTTTCCATTTTTTTAGAATACAGGCTGTCAAAGTAAGCATTGATGATCCTCTGGATTTCTGCTGGAACTGCTGTGACTTCACCTTTTTCGGTCCTAATTGCATGGATCTGAGCCTTTTCTTTCCTTTTTTTTTTTTTTTTTGACAAAACAAGCTACAGGTTTATCAATTTTATTTATTCTTTCAAAAAACCAACTCTTCAATTCATTGATTTTTGTATCATTTTCTTAGTTTTCATTGCATTGATTTCTGCTCTAATCTTTATAATTTCCTCTCTTGTATGAGATTTGGGTTTTTCTTGCTCTTCTTTTGCTAGGAACATAAGATTCATTATTAGGTTCTTTATCTGAGCTCGCTGTATTTTCCTTGTGTGGGCATTCACTGCTATGAATTTTCAACATAGAACTGCTTTCATTGTGTCCCATAGATTCCTGTATGTTGTACTGCCATTATCATTTATTTGTAAAAACTGACTAGTTTCTTCTTTAATTTCCTCTGTGACCCATTGATTGCTCAGGAGAGTGTTATTCAATTTCCACGTGTCTGTGAAGTTCCTACAGTTTCTTATTCTATTGATCTCCAGCTTAATTGCACTATAATATAATAATATACATGGGATAACTTTGTTTCTTTGCATTTATTCAAACCTATTCTATGAGCCAGTATATGGTCTATCTTGCAGAATGACCCATGTGCTGCCAAAAAGAATGTATATTCTGATTTTTTTTGGTGTGGAAAACTCTATAGATGTCTATTAAGTCCATATATTCAAAAGCCTGGTTCAGTTCTGGTATTTCATTGTTGATTTTTTGCCTAGATGATCTGTCTATTTGTGATAGTGGGGTATTTAGGTCCCCCACTACAAGTTAATTAGTGCTTATTTGGTTTTTCATGTCCTTTAATATCTTTATATAGTTGGGGGCATTAATATTTGGTGCATATATATTTATGATTGTCATCTATTCTTCTTGAACTGTTCCTTTTACAAGGGTATAGTGGCCTTCCTTGTCTCTCTTAATCATTTTTTGTTGAAATTTACTTTATATGCAAATAAGATAGATACCCCTGCTTTTTTCTGGGCTATTGTTGCATGGAGAACTGTTCCCCATCCTCTCACTTTCAGTCTGTGGGCTTCTTTTTGCAATAGGTGTTTATTGTATACAACATATTGTTGGATTTTGCTTCTTAATCCATTCTGCCAGTCTATTTCTCTTGATTGGTGAATTCAGGCCATTGACACTGATGGTTATAACTGATATGTTCTGACTTATTATTGTCATGTTATTGTCATTTTGTTGACTCTTTTTACTTTTTCTCCCCTCTCCTTTCAGTTTCTTGCCTTGCCTATTTGATTTGGTCTGTTGAGCCTCATGGTATTGTGACCTTCATCGTTCTTTTCTAGGATATTATTTAGAATTCCTTGTAGTACTGGTTTGGTGTTCATGAAATTTCTCAGGTGTTCTTTGACGTGGAAGTATCTTATTTCCCCATCTATTTTTAAAGAGAGTTTTGCAAGATACATCAGTCTAGGTAATAGGTTGTTTTCTTTTAGGACTCAAAATACCTCACTCCAGGTTCTCCTTGACATGAAGGTTTGTGTTGATAAGTCTGCTGTGATTCTGATGGGCTTTCCTTTGCATGTGATTTGTTTCTTTTCTCTTACTTACTTTGTAGTATTTTATTCTTCTGTTGGGTTTCTGGGATAATGATTATTATATGTCTAGGTGTAGATTTTTTTTTTTTATCATGGCTTGTTGGAGTCCTATATGCCTCATTTATCTGTATGTCAAATTCTTCCCCTCTGTTTGGGAAGTTTTCTGTCATTAATTCTGTGAACAGCTTTTTTAAGTCATTTTTATTTTCTCCTGCTACTTCATGGATTCCTATCTGTCTTATGTTATTATTCTTTGTTTCATCTAGGAGTTGTTGGATTGATTTCTCATGATTGCTTACCTATTTTTAAGAGACCTCTCTTTTCACGGTGACTGACTGCAGTCCTATCTTCTATACCTGAAGTTCTATCTTCACATTCATTGATCCTGCTGCAAAAACTTTCAATGGAGTTATTAATCTCCTGGATATCTGTCTGAATCTGTTTCATGGATTCTATTTCTTTCCTATGTTGGACATTCACGGTTTCCATTTCTTTCTTATGCTGGGCCTTCATGGCTTATGTTATGGTCCTGAGCTCATCTATTTTTTTGTCAGTTTCTGTTCTGGAGTCTCTAATCATGTCTTTTATTTTGCTCACCATCTCTGCAGGTATTGGGAAATTATTTCTGTTTTGAATTTTTCTAGAACCCGATTTATCTGTTTTGTTACTTCCTGTCTCCTGGTGGTTTGATTGTCAAATTTTCAACCTCATTTCCTCTAGAGTTTGCCATTGATGAACTGAAAGTCTGTCTTTATGTCTTCCTTAAGTGTTTTCTCATTTTTATTTTTATTGTTGCATCATCCTTGGTTTAATTCCTTGGTTATAATTTAAATCTTTCTATATAGTTTCACTTTAGCTTTTGAGACTCTAGTGACTCATAGACATTCTCATTTTCACAGTATCAAAAAGGCCAACTTATTAACTCAGTCACAACCCTTAGCCCAATTGAAACAATCAGCAACACAATAGGGTCAAGCACAGCTTACAAATTGACCATTTGTGTTAGTCATTAATCTATTACCTTTAAACCATGTGAATTAAATCAAAATTGAGAGCAGCCCAAAATATGTTTACGATGAATAAACTCTTCAATATAGCATCTTTATGCTTTAGGATGGGGGCTTACACAGAGTTAGGAAGAGAGGAGTAGATAGGTAGAAGAATTGGAGAATGTTTCAAGTGAAGCCAAAGGACCAGAATGACCACAAAAACCTGTTGAAGACAAAAGAGAAAGACAGAGTGCAAGAATAAGGACAAGAATATAACAGTGTGACAGTAATTGGGGCTCACTTTCCTTTGAAACTACTGACACTTGAGTGAAGGAAAATGAGAGAAGAAAGAAAATAAAGAGAAAAGAAAAACAATAAAAGAAGAGATCTGAGTTAGGGCAGGAACACGAATAGGAAGGGAAATGAAGAATAATATGGGGGAGCAAGAGACTGAGTTGGAAAAAGGAGACAGGAAAGAGAATTTGCAGAGTGTAATGAGGGAAAGAAAGAAGAAAAAGAATTTGAAGGGCCTACTTCAGACTGTATCTCTGCTGTCACAATAGACAATGTGCATAGCCATGTGCAGGACTAAGTCATTTAGTCTCAGCTAGCCAACGGCTGACTCCTGAGATTCAGGCTGAAATTGAACTGCAAGGCCAAAATTGAGTTCCCTGACCTCCTGCAGGGTTAAACTCTGCAAGGTTCTACTGCTGGTTCCCTCTGCCCTTTCTCTGAAGATATTCAGTGTTCTGATGGAACCTGGTGATCTCTCCAACTTACCATTTATGGAGATATGGAGATCTGATGTGCCTTTACTACAGTTGTTCACTTGTGTTCCATCTTCTGAAGCTCAGAAAAATGACCTTTATGACCACTTGTGCCTCTGCAGAGTGGATCTAAGAACTGGCACAATCAGGAGGCCTGAGAGCACATGGTGGGGGGCTTACTGCAGAGGCATGACCCAGACCTCCTGACATGAAATGTATCTTGGGTGTGGGTATCTAATTGTTCTATTATCATTTATTGGAAAGACTGTTTCTCCTTTGTGTAACAGTTTTGATACTCATCTGGAATCAATTACTATACATATATGTATTTATTTCTGGAATCCCATTTTATTGTAAATGTCTACATGTCTGCATAATACAAGCATCACTGCTTCTGTTTTGATGTGGAAAAGAGGAAGGAGATCCAGAAATGGGTAGAGGGGGGGAGGGAGGAAAGGGAAATGGGATTTTACAAAAGACATTACATTGTATTATGACCCTGTATCAAGTCCCACAAAGAATGAAAACATTATGTACTACAAACATGTAGTAATAAAAAATTTAAAATTAGAAAGTATATTTCCAATTTTTTTGCTTTATTCAAAGGTAAATTTATTCATGCTGAAACAATTTCAAAATATGAAACAGTATAGAAAATTATATATTTTATATAAAGGAAAACATCTTCTCTTACAACCTATACCCCAAAATGACCACTGCTAAATATTTTCTTTAAAATATTAAACATACTGTCTTAGTTTTTATTTTCATTTAGATTATTTTAATTTCAAGATTTACAGAAAAATTGACAAAATACAAGAGACTTCATAAATTTCACACCCACACATTCACATACACACACATTTGACGAGATTGGGTGCTTTCAGGGTGGTATGACCATACATCACAAGTTTGATAGTTTTCTTTATTATTGATACCAGTGCATTAGTGTGTGATACTTATCATTAATGAATCAATATTGATTGATTATTATTAATCAAATACCACAGCTAAATTGGGTTTTCTTATTTTTGCCTAATTTTTTTCTGTCACATCTCCTTAGGTTATTCTTAACTGTCACAATTTCCTAGGGTGTCTTTGTGACTGATTATCTTGACAGTTTTGAGTAATATGTGTCAGGTGTATTATAGGTTGTTCCTCTATTAGAATTTGATGCTTTTGCTATAATATATAAGTTTGTGAATATGAGGGGGGAAGACCACAGGCAAAGCAAAATGTTAATCATATCATATAAAAGGAATATTTTTCAATGTAATTTATGTCTATTTATAGTCATAAATTGACCTTGATCATCTAGTTGAAATAGTGATTAAAAGGTGTTTTGTTTTGTTGCAAAGGGTTTTTTCCTCTTTCCATACTATGCTTTTTAGAAATATGTTACTACAATCAGCCCATATTTAAGAAATAGAAAGATACAGTCCTACACAATTTATTGGGATTCTGCTATAACACAGAGTTGATGCCTACTCCCTTATTATTAATTCAATCATTCATTTTAGTGTGTCCTTATTGATATTAGTTTTACAAAAATCAGTTTCTCCTGGGACTAGTAAGTAATTACAGAAATTATTTGACACAGATTTAACTTAAAATTAGTTCAGATCTACATATACATCTAGAGATGCATCTAGTTACTCCACACCATTTGGTGTAATATGTTGGGGTTTTTATATTCATTAAGTTTATTGGTACATTTTAAGTATACATTGTGCAGTATAATATGTTCTATTGCTTTTTCACATATATTATTTAAGAAACTGAAAAAAATTTCTGTTTCTAGTTTGCTGATAATTTTTATCAAGAATGGCTGTTGGATTTTGCCACAAAACAAATGTGTCACTTGAGGTAATCGTGTAATTTTCTTTCTTTACCTTACTGATGTATTTGCAGCACTAAGGAAGCCTTGCAAGAATATAATAATATACCAGTTGGACCTGGGTGTAAGATTTTTTTGTTTTTTATTAACATATATTGATTATTAATGTTAATGAGGTTCTGCATAATATCTTACACATACATATAATCATGCATTGAACAGGTACATCATTCTTCTACCACACAGGCCCTCCCTGCTTCCGCCTTTCTAAGTCCCTAAAATTCACACAGTCCTGTTAAAGAATTTTACACCTGTTCGAAAGAATTGTTGGTTTGTGGATTTCATATTTTGTAATGTATATAAGCTTTGATATGAAGATAATACTAGTCTATAAAATGAATTAGTGTCAGTTTCTATTTTTGGAAAAAATTTTAAACATTTAATATAATTTTTTTAACAATGTATTGTAAAATTCAACAATGAAACCGTAAGTCAATTGCATTGCTTTGAAAATTTATTCAGTTTCTTTATTAGATTCGTGTCTATTCATATGCTATATTTTACATGATTTTTAATAACTTGTATATTTCAAGAAATGAGCACATTCCATTTAGGGATTAAATTTGTGATTTTAATATGGTTCGTAAAGCTTTTGTTATCATTTTAATATCTCATGGGATCAGAAATTATTTTTTGGTGCCTGAAATTTAACTTTTGTCTCATCTCTCACTCTCTGCTTTGTTATTGCTTTTTGATGATGATGATGATGATTGCTTTTCCTGACTTTAAAAAAAATCGCCTTTTTTGCTATTATTGAATTGCTCTACTGACCTTCTGTTTTCATGTTCATTGATTTCTTCTTCCATATTTATCCTCTGCTTTTTTCTTCTTTACTTTTAAAAGACAACATTGCTGAATACAGGGTTATAGTTTAGGATTTTTCAACACTGTAAACATTTCATTGCAGTATCTTTCTACTACATAGATTATGTAATAAATCTAATTCAATTTGTATCTTTGTTAGTATAGAGATAAACTGATACTTCCCTAACTTTTGCATTTTTTTTGAGATTTTTCTCTTCTTTGGGGTGTCTGTATTTGTGAATGATATACCTAGATGTAAAATTTTTATCTTTTTATGTCAATCCTACCTATTAGGTTTTGGTTTTGCTTATTTCTTTCATCAGTGGTTTCATGTCTATCAATACTTTTGGGAAAATCCTACCCATTATTGTTTTAAATATTTCTTTTTTATACATTTCTTTCTTTCAAGTATTTCAAATATGCACATGTTGTACTCTTTTTAATTATCTCAAAATTCCTACATATTCTATTCTTATTCTATTCTTTTCTATAAATTTCCATTTACAATGTTTCTATTGACAAACCTTCAAGCTCATTGATTCTTCCCTCAGCTGTGTCCACTCTACTGCTAGAATGATGGATACATTCTCCTGTGTTCATGCGCAGAAGAGAACAAAACAGGTAGTTTTCAGGGATTCAGATACCACAATTTCATATATTATTTAGTGTCACTTTTCTTCTACAAATTTTTCCTCCATCTTTCACAATATAATGTCTCAGAAGATAGATTTGATTAACTAGTATACAGATTTGAAGATTAAACAAGGATGAATTATTTTTAGTGAGAAGCAGAGCAAGAGATGGTGTTGGGGAAGAGAAGAAAGAGAAAAGGAAGTAGAAAATAGAAGAAAAATGGGAAACAAAGCTCTGTAAATAGAGGGGAAGAAGAGTTGAAGAGTGGGAAGGGAATTGGGGAATAAAGGAGAATCAAGACATTATGTACAGTACAAAATCTCTATGATAAATGTGATCATTATGTATATCAAACTTTACCAATAAAACAATATTTTAATATGTATAAGATTTTGTAGGTATTTACTTATGTTTTTAGGATAAGAATAAGGCATTACTTTCCAGCCACCACTTTACCATTTAATGTATATTTCATATTAGACTGCAAAAGAGGAAGTTATATTAATGAGTAAAAATATCTACTACATAAAATCTTTGAAAATTTTCTAATATAATTTTATGCTATTGCAGTTCTGTCCAATGATTATGTATTGTTGCTTTAAATCTTCTAACAGAAAGCTCATACAATTGATCATTATTTCTTCAAAGCTAATATAAGTATACCCTGTTTTTCAACTTATCATTTATTTGTTTGTTTAATTTTAATTTTACACAGATTCCATTCACTTTAAGGTGCTAATTTTCATTTGTGAATTTATTTGTTCTTTCCTTTGGATACACACAATTTTCAAAAATCTTACTTAACTGTGTGTCTTCTCCATATATGCTAGATTTTTAAACAATTTCAAAAAAAAATGCTCAGCCATTTATAATGTTGTTAAATTAGTATTGATGAAGAGCATGGCCTAACGTTTTTTAAACAGGAAATAAGTAATAGAAATTTCATTTAAAAACAATCAAATTAGCATTTTTATTTCTGCTAAACCATGTGCTGAAAAAAATTACTATCAAACTTTGAGTGTCCATGATTAAAGTATACAGAAAATGATTTTATATTTGTTTTTTTTTTCTGAGTAGCATTTAGTATGTCTGGTGTCAAAGCAGAATCTCAGATTCATGTGAGTTCCTGTATCTATCTGCTACCAACTTTAAGTAAATTATATACTACAATTTCTATTTTAATGTATTAAGTCAAAAGAATATCATTCTTTTACCTTACAACCTTATCATGAATGATTCAGTTCACATATTTTGAAGTGTAAAAGCTATAAAAACTTGTATTTTTATTTTTAGGCATTATCAACTATGAATATTTAATGTGTTAATAGCTACTACCTGATCTGTGATATTAGTTTTGAAGAGAAGTAACTTAAAGACATTCTAGTACCTGAGAATATTGATTCTTTTTGAAGGAATTCCTTAGTTCTTATTTGTTGCATGGATATTTCTTTGTTGTCTTTTAATTTGATCTCAGCATGTATCACTCTTTTGATATTTCTTACTTTTCAGGCATTAGAGATTCCAAGGCAGAATTCCCAAGATAAATGGCCTGAAAGCTATTAGGTCACCCCAAGTACCAAGTGGTCGCTGCAAGGTGAAGTTAATCTTGTAGAGGTCTCATTCACTTTAGTTATGTCCCAATAATGACCACAAGGAAACACAGGAAACATTTTTGAAACTGTATGGGCATATCTGGAGAGACTGCCTTTCAATATTACTTTTTTCCCCCTTTATTTTTCTGGTAAGTAGTCAGGTAAGTAGTAAGATAAATTGGATTTGGTAGCCAAATTAAATCCCAGAATTATAAAAATCTCTGTTTTCCAATTCAACGAACATTTGGTTAAATACCTCTCAAATGTTAACTCACAAGAGAAAGTTAAAACTTTGGTTTCAGGCTCAATTGCTTGCTCTTTAGATCTGGAAGACATCCTGACTCATGGGGATATTTTGTGTCTGGATTATAACATATTTCAGCAGGGAGTAGAACACCTTGAATGGTTGATTCATAACCTCACTGCTTTGGATTGTGCCTTAAAGATTTTTTAAAATTCATTAAATCTAGAGATTCTTTTTTCTATTTCTTATACTGCTGATTTCAATGTATCTGTTGTCATCAGTATTTATTCAAGGAGTTTCACAGACCACATCAGTTTCTACTCCAGGTTTGATATTATACATCTCACAATACTGCAGAAAAACTAATTGCTCTTTAGTTAAATTCTAGGTCTCATGCTTGCTGGGTGAGCAGGAGTAGGAGCAGGGAAAGCGGAGAGATGGGATTCAATGGGCTTGTTAAATTTAGCAAACATTCACCAGGAAATACAAATGTGTAATGATATGTATCTCAAAAAAATGCGCTTTTGAGTTCTGTTAATTACACTTTAGTGGCTTTAGCAGCTTCGTTATTCTGGGGTAGAGAAATTCACTTGAAATTCATAGATCTGTAGATATAAAGTATTAGAAGAATACCTATACTTACAAGGAGTCATTGATTTGTAGACGGCATAAATGTTTCTAGTGTCAAAAAATCTTGTTGGTCAAGTATATATATTTTAATTCAAAAACATGAATTCAACATGTGAATGAAAACAGTGTCTTATCTTTCTTTGGGCAGATATTTAAGATGTTGACAAACATTTTTTTTCATATTTTTAACATTTCTTCAATAGTATGAACTATATATATGCACATATTACTGGCAGGCCATATACTTTTTAGTCATAAAGAATGTGTTCAAAAGGAATGCATTTTTATAAAGACATTTTAAAATATAGAAACAAAATTGTAATGTAAAATACTCCAAGAACATGTTATACAGTGAGCTCAAAGACTTGAGAGATGAATATAAGGAGAATATTTTTGAAATATTACATTATTTATTTTAATAAATTATAACACATATTAAAAAGAGAAATGAGCAGTTACGAAGGAAAGACTCATCTAAGGAACTAGCTAAATACAAAAGTTTGTGTTTCTTTATAAACATTTTGATCATTTTCAATTAGTGAAGATCAGTAGGAAAAAGTGATGAATGAAGTGAAACACTAGACAGCCACAATTATCCTTTTATTTTTTGATTACTTCATTTTTTATTGGAGAAAATAATTTCCACATGTGGAAATACTCAAGACTATAAATGAGCCATAAAAGAAAAGTGCAAAAAATAACTGTAGATGTCTATCGGAGGAAATGGAAGATAAACCTATAATTCAAGATAGAGAAATTCAAGACAAAAATGAAAATGATTTGCTTATAATGACTGAAAAACACCACCAAGTAATTCTTCTTTGATAACAGTGTCATAGCTGCTGCTCAGGTTTCCAGCTCCTGCATCATCACTGAATGAGAAACTAAGTGTATTTAGAAGGAAATAGTGTAGCTTTAAGCTGCAGTGAAAGATACCTTAGGATGTAAGATTTGGGAGATTCTAAAGGTGTAGACTCAGAAATGAATGGAAAACTATTAATTAAAGTTATTGTGGAAGAATTTAAAACACAATAGAGTATACTTCCTAAAGAAAATGAGGACATAAATCTTTAATAAAAGTAATATTTCAGTAATAAAGAACAGGGCAAAACTCTCCTGGACTCTGAGGTGCCAGGTGTGGGTGTCATCAGCAGTGTTCAGAAGTGCAGCCCACTGACTGTACTTTCCCACCTCGCAAAAATATGGATAAGACCATGGATCCTGTGGACAGCCTCTTCAATTAGCATAGTGGGTTTCTGCTGACATGCTCACTTGTTAAGTCTTTCTATCTTACTGCAGGAAATTATTTCCTGGGATATGGTGCTAATGAAGTCTAATTTGTTAATTATTTTTCCATTGAAATTAATTGAAATAAGATGCCTGCATATGCTTCAAAAGTCAATTCTGAATTTAGATTATCCTTTGCATGAACATCCCTTAAGCTTGTTGAATTCACCTTCTTGACAGGATACTATGATAAACACGTTATGCAGGTTTATTTCATCCTGCCAGATGTTTGAACAGGTTTTTTTTTTTTTGGTTGACAATATAGTTTACCTTTCTACAGGCAGGATCAAAACATAGTATGAAACCTATCCCAAGTATCTATATACCCACGAACATTTAAGCAATACTTACTATGAGCTAGAATTTGGGAATAATATATCTCTGCCCTCATAGACATGGCAGAAGCAGTAGACCCATGAGTCAAATGTCAGTCATAAAAATATCACTAAATAGCCTTATGATTGATGTTTGTACAAAGTGACCTGAGAGAATAAAGCAATAAGTCTAGTGCAGGCCAAGAAGAAGGAAGACGAAAGAGAGGAAAGAAAGAGGAAATGGTCCTTGAGAAGGTGATGTGTGAATGGAACTTAAGGATGAGAAGTAGTCTACAGAAACAAATCGGTAACAAACATGTAAGAAAAGAAACACAAATAGGATTATTCAGTTTCCAAGTTTTAGCTATTACAAACTGTGCTGCTATAAACATAGGTGCACATATAACATTGTGACATGATTCTTTTAATTCTTTTGGAAAGATACCCAGCACAGAGATGGCTGGGTCAAATGGAACCTCTTTTTTTTTTTTCAACGATGCAAGTTTTCTACATATAGAGTCTAGTATTTTTACTACCTCATATAATAAACTAGGAATAATATAATTGACAATTTTTCAAATCTATTTTCAATGTTTTCTTTTTTATAAATAATCATACTTTCCCAATGACATTGGAACTGGTATTAACTTAAAATTATTTATAATAGGATTTTCAATAAGGTAATTTTTTTATATTTAATTTATGTTTAGAAATTGTGTCTTAGAAACATAAGAATTCATAATTTGATTTGCAGAGGAAGGTCCCTCATAATTTCACCACTGGAATTTTGTTGTTTTTATTTTAAACTCTTACAGTTTTACATAAAAAAAAGCATTTCTATATTTTTTATTTATATTTTTTGGTTATAAGTGAATGTAAATATGCTTTATATGTATTGACTATTTGAAATTCTTTTGCTCATATCTTTATGTGTATTTATTTTAGTTTCTTTTTCATTATATTTTATAATTACATTCTTATATTTATTTACAATTAAAATTTACATGGATTGTTGAAATTTCAATATTATATTTCAATACTGTTAATGGAAAAGTGTCAAGTCTTTCTGCATAAATCACATGGATTTATGCCTAGAAATATTTTCCTCACATAATTATCTAAATATTTGTATATTTGTCGTTTCCTGTTCTTAAAAAGTTTTTAAAAAACATCATTAAAATTAATTTTAATTTTTAAAGATGTCACATTTTTGCCATATTTGGTAAATTACATCTATACATTTTATTGA
The DNA here is from genome assembly GCF_012274545.1 of Fukomys damarensis. NCBI lineage: Eukaryota > Metazoa > Chordata > Mammalia > Rodentia > Bathyergidae > Fukomys > Fukomys damarensis. The sequence goes on from NW_022900929.1 coordinate 44,456,353, forward strand.
CAAATTCATCCTTTCTGGATTACTTGATATTGTCTTTTGAGAAACTCCTAAATGGTCTGTCTTCCTTTTCTTTAGCACTTTCTATTCCATCTTTATTGGTAGACACTGTTCACTCTTTAAAGGATAAACATTATTTTAATATTCTGTCTCAGTAGTTTTCTATCACTTTTTAGGTATGAAACAAAACTATGATATAGAATTCTTCTTTGACAACATCTTTACAGGTCTTTAATTTATTCCAGGATTTTTACTTCTTTTTGCCTCAGAGCATTTCCTCTGATAAGTGACTTTTGCTTCTTTTTTTAGTTTATTTCACTCTATCAACACTTTAGATGTTAGCATGTGAATCTTCTAACCAGGGAAGATACAATTGTGATGAGGTTTTCCGGTTCGCCCTTGGTTTTTTTGCTTAACCCAAGTTACTGCCATAAAAATTATACAGATACATGATTACTTACTTTATGCGCAGATTCACAAGTAAACTGAAAACTCCATAGAGATGGGCTCTGTGATTATTCTAGAATGTGGTTCAGTGACTGATATGCTCACTGGTACATACACAGTGCTGTTCTTGATCACCACTCAATGAATACTTGATAAACAAAAATGAATATATATTTTAAAAGGGCTTTTGGGATTAAGGGTAAGAATTTTTCTTTAATACCAAGACAGTAATAACTGATTCTTTTAATACTCTCAGTGCATTCTTTAACAAATATTTCTCTTTTGTTCCTTTCAGATAATACAGACAAAGCCAATGTTTACAACAAATTATTCTCCTGAATTTATATTCCTGGGACTTACTAGCTACAGACCAATGCAGCATCTCCTGCTTGGCTTCTCCACAGTATTTTATGTAGTAATTGTTTTGGGAAATATTCTTGTTGTATTTACAGTGGTCTTTGACCCTCATTTGCATTCCCCCATGTACTTCTTTTTAGGAAACCTCTCATTCATTGATCTGTGTCTTTCTACCTTAACAGTTCCTAAGATGATTTGTGACATGTACTCTGGGCACAGTACCATTTCATTCAAGGGGTGCGTCATCCAGATATTTGTCCTTCATGTGCTGGGTGGATCTGAGATGGTGCTGCTCATAGCCATGGCCTTGGACAGATATGTGGCCATATGCAAGCCCCTCCACTACCTGACGATCATGAGCCCACGGATGTGCATTTTGCTCCTGTCTGGTGCTTGGGTTATCGGTCTCATTCACTCAGTGGCCCAGTTAGCTTTTGTTGTCCATTTGCCATTTTGTGGTCCAAATGAGATAGACAGCTTTTACTGTGATCTTCCTTGGTTTATTAAACTGGCCTGCACAGACACCAACAGAATGGAGCTCATAGTAACTGCCAACAGTGGATTCATTTCCACAGGCACCTTCTTCTTATTGATTATCTCCTATATCTTCATCTTGTTCACTGTGTGGAAACGTTCTTTAGCTGACTTGTCCAAGGCCCTCTCTACTCTCTCAGCACACATCTCTGTGGTGGTTTTGTTCTTTGGACCATGCATTTTTGTTTATATTTGGCCATTTCCCACAGTTCCAGTGGATAAATTCCTTGCTATTTTGGACTTTATGATCACTCCCATTCTCAATCCTGCCATTTACACACTGAGGAACAAAGACATGAAGGTGGCAATGAGAAGACTAAGTAATCAATTTCTAATTCAGAGGAAGATGTTCTAAAAAATTCATGAGAATACAATTACTTAACATTTTTAAATGACTCAAATAACGGGATAATTCACTTCAGGTCTATCTATATTTCTACAAATTGCAAGGTTTTCTAAATTCCATTGTATATATAGCCAAAATATGTTATTTATTTACCCATCAAGGCACACTTCAGTTGTTTCCACATTTTCACAAGGGCTATTATGAGTAATGCGCTATACATGCAATAATTCAGATATCTCAGTGTGAAGTGTAGTTCTGATTTCACTTCCTTTGTGAATATACTCAGAAAAGAGATTGTTGAGTCATATAACAGTTCTATTTTTTAAGCCTTTGAAGAACTTCTATACTGTTTCCTATAAAGACCATGATAATTTACAATCCTATCAAGAGTGTAGAAAGTTTTCCTCTTCTTCATTATTTCACCAAGCACTATGTCTTGATTTTGGACTCTAGCCTTCTTCTCAAGTGTATGGTAATATTTCACTATGGCTTTTATTGACACCCCCTAGTGATTAGTGATATTGAAAACCTTTGTTCATCCATTGCTCATATTTATCTCCTTCTTGGACAAAAATCCATTTCAGCTATCTATCCAATTTTCAATTGAGTAATATGGTTGCTAGACATTGATTTGTATGAGATTTTCATATATCTTTGATTTAATTCTGTATCAGAGAATTTATTTATAAATATATTTCCCATTCTCTAGGTTTCCTTTTCATTGTGTTGATTATTTCCTTTGTAAGGAGATATTTTAATAAATGAGTTAACTTATTTATTATCATTTTTGTTGCATGGTCTTTTGATGTCATATTAAAAGAAATCTTTGCTTACAACAATGTCATGGAGATTTTTCCTCCTTTATTCTAGTTTTACATTTTCAAACTTAAGTTGCAGTCTAAACAATAACACCACAAATTTGGTATAATAGTTGCATTCGTATACAATAGCAATAGTATCTCCAAACAAATCAAAATACTAATATCATTTAAAATAAAATTGAAATGAATAAAATATTTTGGGATAAATTGAACTAAGGAAAAAAAAGAATGTCATACTGAAATTTATTGAACATAGATGAAAGAAACAGAATTGTAATAGGTAAATGGAAAGATAGCCCATGTGCAGTTTCATAGAATTACTATTGCTAAAATCTTCATACTACTTAAGGCAATCTAAATATACAATACAATTGCTAACAGTGTTTCAGTGGCATTTTTTACAGAAAAACAAAATCTACAGTTTCATGGAATCACAAAACCTACAGCCAAAAGTATCTAAAACAAGAAGTGCAAATAAGGAGGCATGATGCTTTCCAATTGAAATTATGTTATAAATAGATATAATCAAAACAGTACTGGTGTAAAATACATCACATGAACCAATAGAATATGTTGAAAAATTAGAAATAAACTCTAACATCTATGGTCAGCTAATATTTGACAAAGGAATACTCATGAAGCAAAGATACTGTCTTTAAGAGATATCTACATAGAAAAATAAAATTAGACACAGCATACATAACCCACAAAAATTAACTCAACTGACCCACGGCTGAAATTATCTAAAAATTACTCTCCAAATCTTTTACTGACATATTTTCTCTAGTCATTTGCCTTACATATACAGTTTCTTGCTCAACAAATGGGTGCGACAAGCATGCATATTTGTATATACACATATGTATGTGTGTCATCTTTGCAAACACTAATCTTTAATTTTTATTTGATTTTCAAGACTAGAAAACAGACAAATTTCCTTCTAAACCATGAGAATTCTGAATATTGAATATCACTGATTCAAAATTATTGGTAGATTATACAAATGGTCATAGCCATTGTTTTCCTGATTATGTTTATTTTGCTGTACAATAGGACAGTTATAGCTAATTTAGAGACCTTACAGTGACACTTTAATATTGTGTGTTCCTGAAATAACAAATGAAATCCATTTGCTAACATTTAGTCTCCTTATGGCAATTGTAATCTCTTTGTTTCTGAAGGTGTAAATGCCAAGATTTAGTAGAGGAGTGATCACTGCATAAAACACAGCAAGAAACTTGCTATCCCATGTAATGCTGACTGGCCATAGATAGGTGAAGATACAAGGTCCAAAGAATGACATCACCAGTGTGATGTGGGCCGTACAGGTAGTAAGTGCCTTGGGTGACTCACTCTTAGAGTGAAGGAAGACAGTCAACAGAATACTACAGTAAGAGATCAGCAACAGAATAAAGCAGATTGTTGCTAGTATGCCACTGTCAGCATTTATCAAATTTTCTAGAATATAGGTATCTGTGCAGGCTAGCTTGATCGCCAATGGAAGGTCAAAGAAAAAGCTATTAAATTCTCTAGGTTCAGAGTCACAGAAGGGCAGCTTCACAATGACAACTAGTTGGCTAATCGAATGTAAAAAGCCAATGATCCATGATGTCATCACTAACCCAATGCACATATGTCTGTTTATGATGCTAGAGCAATGGAGTGGCTTACAGATGGTCACCTGGCAGTCATAAGCCATTGAAACAATCAGTACCATTTCACCTCCTCCAAAGAAGTATCCAAAGAAAATCTGACACATACACCCTACAAAGGAGATGGTCTTCTTTTCTTTTGGGTTTTTTGGTTTTTTATTTTTTTTATTTTTATTTTTTGGTCTTCCTTTCTTTGAGAAAGACTGTGATCATTTTAGGGGTAGTGACAGAGGAAAGGCAGAAATCAATGAAGGAAACGTTAGCCAATAGGAAGTACATGGGGGAGTGGAGTTGAGGGTCAGTAATGATTATGACCACAATGAAGATATTGCCTAAAATGGTGATCAAATAAAGTGAAGAAAATATCACTAGAAAGAAGCCCTGGAATGAGTCACAAAGCTCAAGTAATGAATTTTGACACCAGATTGGTTTACTTCTTCCTTTTAGTTCAGTCTAAATCTATCTAAAGGAAAAGACAAAGCATTAGATTTTCTGAATATGTGAATTGAAAGTATTTCTTAAACATTACTAAAAGAAAAGACTTCTAGATTAATCACTTTGAAAAAAATTGGCCTTATCATAGAACATTCACACAGCCAGCAAGGCCACTCTAAAGATCAATTTTTGCATATGTCTGCAAGCACTGTATACAAGTTTATAATAATGCCCACTAACAAAACACAGTATATTTTCCTGAACCACAACTGCTGAGGTGCTTCTCTGTATGATATAGAAATATCATACTAAAATGTAATAACAAAGGAAATGTGCTCAGAAAGGATCCATTCCACATGATTTCCAAGGTGAAACAAGAATAGTAAAGTAATTTAATACCTTGTAGGGCTATGATAAAACTACACATGAAATTTTTTAAAAAGAGAAAATTTAAGACCTTAGTAAATTCAAGGGAGAAAAGGCCAGAGGTAGGTAAGGTACAAAGCTGAGCACACAAGCATGTGAAGGAATTATAAATTGTTTACTTGTTATATTAGGTCATATTTTCAGAGCTTTAATTTTCTTCAACAAAGAAACAGAGGGGTCATAGAAAAATGATTTTATAGTATGAAGCAAAATTAATTGAATTTAGTAAACCTGCGATTTAAATACCATACATTTTTAAAGTATATTTTATTGCTTAGGAGGTGTTTTTAGAAAAATAGTCCCTATGTGTAAATTTAAAATATTCCAGGAATATTTAGCATATAACTGAAGGTCAATGATTATTTCACTAATAAATAAATGAGTCAATTGAATAAAAATAGAGGTATTAGTACTAGTTTTGATAAAATTAATAAGACTATTTTCAGAAATAAATATTTAAGTACAAGAGCACATTAACTAGTCAAGGAGATGGTGGTTAACAATCTGTGGAAGAATAAATGTCCCAAAGAAAAGATCAAAAGAAAAAATAAAGCATGAGCATTTGGAAGAAAAGTTCTCTGATCATAAGTCCCAAATATTATTAAACCTGTAAGATACAACTTAAAACCTGAGGTCTGCCTCAAAATCAAAAGTCTGGCTCCTGAGAATTAATATTCAGTATAGAACTCTAAAATGCATAGAATACTCCAACTACTATTAAATTTCCATTCCAAAAAAGATGGCATTTGAGAAACTGAAACTGCAAATATCTATGTGAATTAAATACGCCAGAGTCTGCGGTTAAGTCAGAGACAGGGACTATGCATCAAATAATTTAACACAAAAGATTTACAGTTACAAATCAGAACATTCTTGGGACCTCACACTTCTGCCGCATGTGTTCAGAGTTCAATAATTCCTGTTTTCAACATCTTCATCTTCATAGGTGATGTGTCTACTCTCTTTTATCAGCCTGAGAAGCTATGATGTTTGAAATATATCATGTTCCTCTAACCATAATAAAAGGTTTTGCAGTATCACAGTAATGACACATGAGACAATTGGATTCCTTACCAACAAGTTATAGAAACTTTGTCTTTATTCATTTAGCTATTTAAATTCACATCTGTAGAAATTAATTCTGTCAAGTTGGAAAATAGATTTATATTCCTTTCCCTTCTAGTTTTGTCTATTTCCTTCCCCTAAACCCATTTTGTCCTTCCCTTCTTTTTCCTTTCCTTCTTTCTTTTTGTGTCCTCTTCCTCTTCCTTCTCCTTATTCTCCTTTGTATTCCTCTTTATTCTTCTCCTACCTTATGGGCTATGCTAAAATTTAGCAATTAATTCCAACAGCCATTACTATGTCCTACTGACTGGTGTTCATCACCCTCTTTCAAAGTTGCCAACCAGACAGTAGTTTGTTATTGCTCTTGTAATTTCCATTGCTTTTGATTTCCTTTATAGCACAGGTCTATGTTAAAACATTCTAATCACTATTTCATAATCATAATTATACTCATTTTACAACTGGAAAAAGCCAACAAAGAGTAACAGTATGGCAATTAATTGAAGACCTACTAATTAGCTGCAGGAAAACATTTTGTTTAGAGAAAAGTTTAGTTTGATTACAAACAAATATGATTTTTATGAGTCATAAAAATTAATAAAACTTTTCCTGAGAATACATCTCCTATGAAAAGTCATGGCCAAATAGCTATAAGAAACATTCTATATATTTATAAAAATTACATTATTGTTTTTCTTGGCATAATATTCTCCACACGTTCTGCTTGTGTAGTCTGTGTGTAGCCCTGCTGTTGAATATAACTGAAGGTATTGATGTTATTGTTTTAATTCAACAATGTTATAAAATACCATTGATGGCAGTAAGAACAGAATTAGAAGTACCAGATGTACAAAGGGCTTTTGTTATTTCTAGGAGATTAACAAGAATTCAAGTATTTTCTTAATGGATACATTAAATCCTATTGGGTATATCAAATTAAAAAGCAATAAACTCTGAATGTGATGTGTTATACCAAAAAACAATGCATTTTTGCTCACCTTATTTGCTTCAAAAGTCATTGAATTATAAAACAGAAAGTACTACTACTGCAGCAATTTATATTAATATCAGTATTAAAAATACCACTAGAATTAACTTTAAAGCATCCCTAAGTGGTTGATCCTAAAAGTACACATTTATTCATAAAAAGACTCAGAGTAGAACTTTTATAAGAAAATAAAAACTTAAGAAAATGGGACTATTCACATTTTTCTTTCAAATGTAAAGATACAAAATCCCAATGATAAATGTAACTGTATTGTACACCTAAAATGTACCAATAAAAAAGGAAAATAAATAAATAAATACATGCATACATACGTACATACATACCAGGGAATTCTATCTCTAAAATGATAGATTTTATTTTATCTGAATTTTAACTCAATAAAATAAAGACTAAAATAAAGATAAATGAAGAAATATTTTAAATTATGAAGTAATATTTTAATCATTCAATTTGGATTAATAGTTCTTTCAGCATCATACTTGAAATAGTTTCATCTTTCTCTTTGCTTGATGTTAGATAAAAATATACTTTTGATTTGAAATGTTATAATTAATATACTAATTTTTCTCCCATTTTAAATTGTATAGGTTAGGTGTTATATAAAACTTGGGCTAAAAATAGGAAAATTGGAATAATTAATTTTTCACTAAAAAATTAAGCTTAAAATAATGCACTGAAAAGGAATGTGTACAACCTACAACATTAGATATGTGTGAATAATTAGGTAGAATATGATCTCCTATTTGTTTATATATTGTTTATCAAGGCTACTCCTTTCTCATTAATACTATTCTAAATCATATTTAATTTATGAATAGACAATAAAATATCAAATGTTAATTTTCTTTTGAGGTATTTTATTAGGCATAGTTTCCTCTGATTTCTATTTGGTTTCTTAATGAAACTTACAGTGCTTTTCCTCTTAAGGCAATAGAGATTCAGAAGTAGAATTCCCATGGTAAGTGATCTGGGGACTCAGAGCACAGGCCATCCAGTGATCACCAAATTTTGCTATTTGTTTTTAGAGCTAGAGCACTTGTGAGAAGCACTAAACACACAACATCAGAGGAAAACACATCTTAAGAGTACCAAGAATAGTGGAAATGCAGCTCTCTGCCATCTTTTCATGGGCAGAGTGAGGGTACAGGTGAGTATGTTAAAATTAAAGTCAATTTAAACTTGGGTGTGCATATATCACTGTGGTATGATTTTTCTTAATTCATTTGGAAAGACACCCAGCAGAGGGATAGCTGGGTTCAATCAAACAAGAAAAGGGCTAAAAGAGTAGGGGAAATGGGAAGAGCAGGGGAAAGAAAAGAAGAAAAGAAAAAAATATGAGAAAAGGAAAAAAATGGAAACAAAGTCTTTGTAAATAGGAAAGGGTGGAGGAGTAAAAGGAGGGCAGGGGTATGAGGAAAAAATAAGAACCAAGATAAATTATGGAAAGGTAGAAGATCCCAATGATGAATGTAAGCATACTGTATACCTACAAAGTACCAATAAGCACAATGAAAAAAAAAATTAAAGTCAATAGTCTAAAAATATCATGTTATTTTTCTTATATAGGTAATGAATACTGTGAAAACTCATGCACATCTTGCTTTCTGTCTTTTATTTTAAATGTATTTATTAAACAGCCACATATGCCTGAATTTCCAAAAGGAAGTTAAAATTGTCATTGCTCCATAAGCCTGGCTCTGTGGGAAATTTCTGCTTTTATATTTTATGCCCCTGAAGACTCAACAAAGACCTTGGAAATGTGTTTTACAATAAATCTACTCAGACCTACTATTTGTGTGTGATAATTTCGAGAGAAACAATTACTTGTAATAGTTCTGATGGCATCAGTTTTCAATAGGATAAAGATGTAGGATGAACTTTCTTCATTAATAAACCATTATCATCACTTATCTATCCATTTAAATACTTATGCATGCTAACATCCACCCCACCACTTACCTCTCTTTCAAACTCACATTTACCATGAACCAGAATTTAAGAAGAAGATACAGTTCTTGCTCTCAGGAATTTCATGGTTTTAGGAAGGGAGACAAGGAGACTACTATTCATTACATTATGAAACAAGTAATATAAGAGGTTGATGGGATGGTGCGTAAACTCAAAAGAAGACTAACATACTGGAGTAGAAAGGGAGATATTCTTGATGAAATGATGCATGAGATATTCTTGATGAAATGATGCATGAGATGAAATTTTTACAATGAGAAATTATCAGTTAAGTGAACAATGTTTTTGTTTTTCTTTTTAAATATGAGTGCATTCATGAAAGAACAAGAAGCTGTCATGTAGTTCACAGGTCTGAGGTGGTCGGGCCAGATTAAGAGGCTGGGCAGAAACCCATTCAACAAATTACAAGAGCTTTATTGCTGTTCTGAGGTGTTCTTTTTTTTTTTTTTTTTTGGTACAAGGAGTCAAACTGACAACCTTGTGTTTACAAAGCAAGTGGTGGCATCACTGAGCTAAACCACCAGCCCTGTCCTGAGGTGTTCTAAAGACAGAAAGCAATACTCTAAGCAAGAGTAGGTAACAATAGACTCAGAAATCCTCCCTTGGTGCTTTATTTTAACTCCCTCCCTTTTAACCTGTATGGTGTCCCTTCTAGCTTTCTTTTCCTACTTCTATTCTCTCCTTGCCCATATCTCTCCTCTCTGAAATATGCTCTGGTTTTTGCCTTTAATCCCTTTCTTACTTGTATCAAGCAACTAAAGAATAAATGCATTTTAAAGAAATTAGCAATAGACTGGTCAGAAGTGAGGAAAGTGAGTTTTTATCTTACAGATAAATTTTCTTATGGAGCACATTTTCTCTGAAGTAACATTGTGATTTTATAAAATAGGAAAATAATTGTTTTCATACTTACAAAACTTAAATTTTTAAACGCTATTTCAATGATTCTGACATCAGTAAATTAAATTTATGAGGAAATTCATTTTGAATCTTTTATTTTGTTCTTTGAAAAAATAAATGATTAGATAAGACAATACAAGCTTGTTTTAGACCATTTAAATAATACATAAATATAGACCTTAGGAAACGAAATCCTACTTTTCAACGTTAGCCATAGGTATACATTCTTGGAGAACTTTGTTCACTCGCTCATATAAAGTATCACATTACTATTTTTATTTTATATTGTCTTGCTTATTGCATATATGAAATACATTCTAGACCTATATATGCAGGATTCTTTAGATGATGTTAATAGTTTTATTCCATTGTAGACATGTACTATAATATGATTAATACAATCACTATTTATTGATATTTCAGTCACATCCTATTACGTATTTGCATATATGTAAATAAACATGCTACCATTTTATGTGTGTACATATATACATATGCATATATTAAAGTCTGCCTTTGTCTAGATGTCTAGAAATAGATATATTAAAATATAGTAAATATTTTTAATTTATATTATATTAAAGAGTACTTTTATTTTTAAAACCTCAGAAATTCTAGGAATGCTTTCTATTATCTACCTCTTCACTCTCTCTCCCACTCTCTCTCTTCACAATTCTCTCTTCCTATTTCCCTGTGATTGGTAAACAGAAATAATGAGGTACCCTAATGACTGATGAAGCTGAGTACAGCGAATATGTTTATTGGTAAACTTTGTGTCATTCCTATTGTGAGTACCTGTGCAGTTTCCCATTTTCCCAAAGCTTTCTGTTTGTAGAGCCAATATATTGACCTTTCCATGATTCATAAGATTCTGATTGACTGATGACAATATTTTGCCATCGTTTGAAGTTTTACAAATAAAAAATTTCAAGCATTTATAAAATAACAGTAAAACAACAACAAATCACCCATTTTTTATCACTTAGAAAACTAACCCATCAGCACTGCTTTTTTAATTGAATTTTTTGATAGTTACTAAACATTGTCATTCATATTGCATAGACTCCAACCCTCTGAACTTTTTGTAATTCATAGTATGCATATTTTAATTCCATACATTGCATTGTTAAAACTTTTAGATAGGTACATGTCTGAAAGTACTTGCAAGTCACGCCAATTGCCATGCAGTTGGTACCTTCTTATTCAGTTCTACCCTACTTTATCCCAGCTATTTCCTATAAAAGGTCCCCTCCAGCTCCTCATGGAAAACTCTCTAGTATTAGCTCTGCAGTGTTTCTTTTTGCCTACAGGCCCTGCTCTATGGTAACAACACTTAGGATACCCAGTCCTGTGTCAGAGCAAGGTAGTGGCTACTACCTTGTAATGTAACTGCTTAAAGATATAGTAATTTAGAAAATTGCATAAGGAAAAAAATAAGTTAACAAATGAGATTCAACTGAATAAAATTGGTGATATTTGCTCATGTTTTTATGTACTAAAACAATGATTTCTTATGATTCTAACTAATAAGTATATATAAGCCTGGGGATTATCGATTTATTTATGTAAGTATTAAACATGAGCATCTTTAGACTTCACACTAGACAACTTTTTACACTTTATCTTAGTCAAAGGGCCGAGAAGTGATGTTCTAAACAATTTTTAAAATAGGATTGCTATAGTTTATAACTTGCAACCTTCACTTTCTACTTAAATCCATTTACATAATGCAATTATATGTTCTGATTTATGAACATTCTATATATGAGATTGAATAACTTCTTTCGTTAAAAGTACCTAACACAGGCATTTAGTTATGTTACTACAGCTTACTTTTTAATTCATCTATCATTAATTTATTAAGTAAATTTTCTTGAAGTAGTTAGTATTCTTAGTCATGGGTGAAGAGTTTTACATTTTTGAGATGTACTTTAAATGTGCCTTCTAAGACATGTATCAGTTCACACTATCACTACCAGCACTTGAGTGTCTATGTCTTCAGAGCTTCAACAAATTACACAACAAATTACAATTTCTAAAGATTTTGACAATTTATTATCTACAACATAGCTCCCCAGGCTATCCTACTTCTATTTTTTGATTGTATGACTTTGACTTTCAATATGATTGACTATTAAGATCTCATCTTTTGCTATGAACTTTATGTATTTTTTATTTTTAAATTGATTTCCCTTCTTTTCTTTAACCATTTGAAAGAAATAATTTTATATGAAATATGTTGATTATCTGAAATTTTGAAACTATTTTAACAATATTATAATACTTATATTTTGTAATAGTTATGTATCCATATAAAATATATATATATATACCTATGTATACTGTATTTATAGCTCTACCTATACACATAATAATTTTTTTTTTTTTTTGGTACCAGGGATTGAACTCAGGTACTTGCACTTGCAAGGCAGGCCACCGAACCGCTGAGCTAAATCCCTGGCCCAACACATAATAATTTATATTTTAATAGTTTGGAAACTGTTATTTCTTTGATGATTCGTGAAAGTAATGATTAAGAATTAATTTTCTAATCTAATATTTATCCAAGTATTCCTATGTTTCCTTATAATTTGTTTCTCTTTTTAATATTTAAATATCCATTTGAAGCTTCTTTGAGTTTATATTGAGAAGAAATTTTTGCAATTTTAAAGTCTTAACTGTGAGGAACATGGATTGAATGATGTGACATGTTTTTTCAGTAATATCCTAATCTTTATTACAGATTCTTTAGTCTTTTCATTCAATCCTTTACATTGTGATAATTTGAAAGCAGAAATATGATCAGGCAACTATTTATAGTCTTGCAATCCTTCTTATTACTCAGGGTAAAAAGCAAAATTCTTATTTTACTTATAGTTCAGTAGTACCTCCTCCCCCATTTGACAGTCTCAGCAAATGCCACTGTTATAAATCACATTGTTCCCATAATATTCTGATCTCTTACTTAAAATTAATTAATAAAGTACACGTGGATTATGGCTATTTATTCAACTGCCCTTCTAGTCATGATCAGTATTTCATCTTAGAATTTGAAATATTTTCTGGGATATAGTAGATAATTAGAAATATTAGTTGGCCAGATACAATGAATAAAAGGGAAGTAAAAAAATTTTTAATTCAATGTAATAAACAAAAATGTGTATTTAATTCAAAATTTGAAAAAAAATCAAATTCTATTTTTCAATACGTATTTCTGATAAATTCTTTTTACAGTTACGTTGTTTTCTTCTTTAGGTAAACCAGACAAAGTCAATGCATAAAGAAAATTACAGTGAAGTGTCAGAATTTGTGTTTCTGGGACTTTCTGCTTCTAGACCAATACAGCATGTTCTCCTTGCATTCTCTACAGTGTTTTATATAACAATTTTCCTAGGAAACATCTTTGTTGTATTTACAGTGGTCTTTGACCCTCATTTACATTCCCCCATGTACTTCTTTTTAGGAAACCTCTCATTCATTGATCTGTGTCTTTCTACCTTAACAGTTCCTAAGATGATTTGTGACATGTACTCTGGGCACAGTACCATTTCTTTCAAGGGGTGCATCATCCAGATATTTGTCCTTCATGTGCTGGGTGGATCTGAGATGGTGCTGCTCATAGCCATGGCCTTGGACAGATACGTGGCCATATGCAAGCCCCTCCACTACCTGACGATCATGAGCCCATGGATGTGCATGTTGCTCCTGTCTGGTGCTTGGGTTATCGGTCTCATTCACTCAGTGGCCCAGTTAGCTTTTGTTGTCCATTTGCCATTTTGTGGTCCAAATGAGATAGACAGCTTTTACTGTGATCTTCCTCAATTTATAAAGCTTGCTTGCTCAAACACTTACAGAATGGAGTTCATGGTTACCGCTAACAGTGGATTCATTTCAACAGGCACCTTCTTATTACTGATTATCTCCTATATCTTCATGCTGTTCACTGTATGGAAACATTACTCAGGAGGGGCTTCCAAGGCCCTCTCAACTCTCTCAGCACACATCTCTGTGGTGGTTTTGTTCTTTGGACCGTGCATTTTTGTTTACATGTGGCCATTTCCCACAGTGTCAGTGGATAAGTTTCTTGCCATTTTGGACTTTATGATCACTCCCATTCTCAATCCCACCATTTACACACTGAGGAACAAAGACATGAAGCTGGCAATGCGAAGATTTATTAGTCAGCTACTGAGTCTCAAGAAAATTTCCTAAATAATTTCCAAGAACATAAGTGATGTTTTCTGTAAGTTTGTAGCATTCTGTTACCTTGAGACTATTTATTCTCCTTTAGCCCTCCAAAAACTTTGGGTAGTTTATTTCACATTTATAGCCAACATCTTGATTATATGTTCAATTGGTTATCCGTGGGAAATTTTACATAGCTTAAGAGTTTAAATACAGTTTTTATGTGGATCATATATGGATTATTCCATAAAGACTATTTGTTTTATTTATTCATTGTGTTTTGTTTTTGTTTGGTTTGGTTTTTTAGGATAGGTTCATGCCATGTATTTCAGACTATCCTTGAACTCACTAGGTAGCCCAGGCTGAGCTCAGACTTCCGGCAATATCCTGCCTGTGTCCTGATTGCTGGGAATACAGGAGTGCACCACCGCACCTGGCAAAAAACTATAAATTTTCCTCCAATTAACAGTATACTTTTGCAGAGTTACTTACTTAAGTTGATATTTTCTTCTTTCATTGGGTTAAAAATATTCTCAACTAAACAGTATAGTTTTTCTCATCATAGCCTTTAGTGAAGCAAAGCAGATTGAGATTCTATATTGATCAGATTTTTGCTCTTTCTGTCTGTCCTTTGTTCTACTGTTTATACTAATAAGTGTACTGAGTTACATGAACATAATTTTAGAAAGTTTAATTTTTTTACTAAAATACATATTGCATAATATTCATGTATGTAGAAAATAATAAAGTTTATGAAGAAACAAATGTGTTTTCAATGCCATTTGGGATCTGGTCATTAAGAGGACAAAATTTGCCCTCTTCTTCTCAACCTTGATTGTATCCTAGCCCTTTAAATATATACAGTAAGGAAAAGTAGAAAATTTAGAAGTGATATTAAGCCAACAAAGTAAACCAACTTGAGATTCAAATGTATTAAAGAAGGAAGTCTCAGATATGATCTCACTCAACAATTTATAAAATGCAGTAATGAATATCATTCTGTGTTCAGTGATGAAACCTGTGTTCTGAGACACCCAGGCCTGGGAAACTGACCAGCACACAGAGCATCACAGTACCTTTTGGAAAACTTTAATTGTTGCCATTGTCTTCTCATATTGAGGTGTAATTTGTTTCCTTATCACTGACATTGTATAGGGCATCTTAGAGTCTGGAATTGTGGATAATTCACAGTGTCCCTTTTGTATGTCTGAAAATAAATACAATCCTATTAAATTTAAATGTTCCATCTACAAATGAATCTTAAATTATTTAAGTTAAAATTCCCTATCTTGAACATTTAATTATAAACTGTTTTAAACAGCCTGGATTATCAGTTTAATTTGTAAGACCCAATGAATTCTTCAGCAACTATTTCATAATATTAATTTTCTTCAGCAGTTGCAAGAAGTGTACACATAAATTTTAAAAGTTGCTTAGTCGGGCAGCCTCATACAACATAGCCTATTTTCTAATTAAGTAGCCAGAAGGCAGTTTGCAAAATACTTTGAAGGCAATGCAAACTATTTTGTGGTTTGTTGAGTTTTTTTCATACATTTTTTGCCAATGGTCAAGAGATGCCATTGAGATGGTCAACAATATTTCAAGCAGTGCACTGATGAGTGGAATTCTGTGGAATTTGGTTTACTAGAGTCAAAGGGTTAAAAAATTCTGCAAAAGCCAAGGACAAATGGCAGATCTGACTTAACCATCAAGTTCAAGTGTTAGGAATTGTTATAAGAATCAGTGTTATGAGATGAATTTTGCCCCTCCAAATTCATACATTGAAACATATGCCCAGTACCTCTAAAAATAACCCTTCTTGGAGGTAAAGTATTTTAAAAAGTGATGAAGATAAAATAGGATCTAAAGAGATCCTTATCGAATATTAGCGATGCCTTTATAAGAAGAAAGGCAGTACCAGAGATATTCAACTACAGAGAAAGGGCCATTTGAAGAAATAGCAAGAAGGTGGCCATCTGCAAGTTAAGGAGAGAGAGAGAGCTGGAATTATTAATTATTTGGCCTTGGATTTCATTCTCTAGGACAGTAAGAAAATTAATTGCTGCTGTTTTGTCATGTGCTCTATGGTAGTATGAACAGTTCTCAGAATACAAGCTATTAACACAGTTGTGGGATATTAGTCCCATATATACAAAGTCTATTGCTTTACAAAGCAGCAATAAAAGGGGAAGAATCTGAAATTTAAAACAGGAGCATTTACACTACTTCAATAGCAGTATACTCGAAATAATTTCAGTATAATCTAACAAAACTGATTCAACTTGGCTATAATCAAAACTTCCACACTCTGATGAAAGAAATTAAATAATTAAATAGAAAGATGTATTCCCTGTTCATGGGTGGAAAGATGCAATGTTGGTAAGACGTCCATTTTTCTGGGATTAATTTATATATTCACAGCAGTCCAAGTCAAAGTCCTGCCAAAGCACTAGGTGAACATTGAAGAAGTGCTCAAAAGTAAAAAGGAGATAGGCAACGTCACCTTGTCTCACCTGCTGTAGGTTTATACACTATATTGAGGTTTAGTAATGGCAATTCTCTGACTTTTCTTCTCTTTCAACATGCTGTCTATATTATGTATATTTTTCATTATTTATGGAAACAGTAGAAAAAACATACACTACAATCTTGGCAGTGATTAGATCAATGATTAATAATATTATGAGAAGACAGATAAAGGAAATATTCAATATTTCCTGAAAATAATTCAATGAATTTTTATTCTTATTAAACTGGGCTGTATTAATATATTATTTTTATATAGTCGTATATTAGTGAGACAGATGAGAATCATATGTTCCTCTGACTCACAAGAAACGAGAGTTCCGGTAGGCTCTTAAGTCCTGAGCACAGTGACAACCTCCGAAGGGTGAGCTGGCTGTCACTGCCAATCTATATAACTCATTTAATTTCTTAGGCCTGCAATTCACATCTTGATTCATTTGTATGAAATACTAAATACAGAATAAAGAATTGGATATTATATCCTACGAAGAAACAGAAGAGACACACATTTTAATCACATTTTGTTGTGTTGCAGTAACATTCTTGTATCTTACTATAGATTATCATTATAGCTTGAACTCTAAAGTAAGAGAAAGTAAAGCAGCTAAGGGATTCCCCAGGAGAATGACAGGGAAAGTCTTTCCAAATTTTGCCGCTACTTAAAACACCAGTGCTACTGCCCCAGTGCTACTCTACACAGTATTGCATCCTGAGGAGGACACCTTCTAAATAGAATGTGCCATTGCAGAAGACAAGTTGGGCTTCTTGTGAACCTTAATGTAGAATCTAAAGTAAACAACATCAGCCAAGAAGGACCTTATTTCCAAGGTGATACCCTTAGGTAAGTAAATCACAAACTCTCTGATTTGGAAACTTTCACTTTCTTCCCACTCACTAATTTAAACATTTTTGGTAACATTTCTTCATAGCAACATGTGGATCTTAGAGTTCGGAATGTGTTATTTACTTGTTGTTTTACTTACCAAAATAGTATAGGTTTTCTCTTCCAACAAATCTCTGAGACTTATGGGCTTCTTGGACCAGCGTTTCATTCTGATAAAAGATAAAATCCTACAATCTCACAGTCCCAAACCTTCAGTTTGGAGAACGATGGTCTTCATAGATCATTTGAATTATCTGACTTCTGTAATTCTTTTCAAATTTTGCTCATTTCATCATTTAAACAAAGTGTTGAACGTGGAAAAAGCTTAGTTATGATATTAATAAAGTGAAGTATATCCTAGTCTGTAGACATACAGAAGGACACTGAGATGATTTTCATAATAACAGAAACTTTTATTCCAACTTGTTTAGGCCATTTGAATTTGTGTGTCTGCATTCTCTAGAGAGGACAAAGTGTCTTACTTCAGAAATCTTGTCTTTTCATCTTAGTTTTTCAATATCAAAATTCCTACCAGAAACCAGTGTGGAGTTATAGTGTAGGACTTGGAGTCAGAGCTCAGTTAATCTTCTAGATCTGCTACTGTCTTTTTGTATGACTAGGACAATCAAGCTTTTGCATCTACCAAATGAAAAAAAAGCTATGATTATTAAAACATAATGTTTGTAAAGTGCTTAGTGCTATGTAACACATGCTAGTTAGGAAAACTTACCATGTTCCAGGGTCTAAAAAAGGTAAAGGACAAAAAAAAAGAGAGGGATAAAGGAGACAAAATATGAAAGAAGAAAAAGAAGGGCAAAGGAGGAAGGAAAAAAGGAAAGAAGGATGGGAGGAGATTTAAAAAGAACAATTTAAAATAGTTTAGAGACTACTTCATCCATAAGGTCAGTATAAATAATGTAAATGAAGAGTTTAACAAAAACAAATGAACTTAGGCACATATTCTTCTTTGAATAACCATAGGAACATGATATGTGCCTATCATATGAGCTAGGCTCACAAATGAAAGTGTTTTTGTCAGTGAAGACCAGTGGTCAGTCAATGCATAAGGTAGATACCCCCACTTAATTTTCAGTACTGCTAATTGATTGCATTCTGAAAGAACTATTTGAGCATAATAATTAATATAAAGGACAGTGAGTTTCTGTTATCATCCCCCTAAGATGCTGAGGACAGAACCTGAACTTGAACAGGTAGGTAAGACGCCCACACCTTTTCAGAACCTACATCTATAATTACTTTCCCTCCTTGTTTTTACTCCCCATGATCTATTTTCCTTCTATTGCCCTTCTTCCTTGGTTAATTCTTCATATTTCATGGTTTTTACTCATGCTGTCTGACATTCTCAAGATTTTATTCTCAACTGAAATGGCATTGTGAGCGGAATATAAAATATTCTTCAAAATGCTAGTATCTGTTTAAAACATGTGAAGTATGTTGAATATTCCATTCTCTTACTGTCTGAATATCAAGATTATGCAGACAAAACTACTATCTATGTCCTGCTTGTCCCAGGCCTTATAATACAGCATAAGAAAGCAAGCTACCTTTACTGTTGCCCAGAGGGTTTTCGACACTGGAACGTGAAATGTTTTAGATCTCCTTCCTGAATTTTATGAAGTTCTGGTGATGGACAGAACTTCTTTAATATTAGTAGAGGGCTGGACAGTTTCTGACGTTTCTCTTGTTTCAAATTATTTTGCTCTCAAAATAGACATATGAAGTAGAGTCCTTTAGCATTAATCTTTGCAGATGAAGGAACTGAGGCACCGGACATGCAAGTAACTCACACTAGAACACAGCTAGTATAAAGAGGACTTGGAGAGGCAGACAGCCGGCCTCTGTGTCTGTGCTCTTCTACACTGCATTATGTTGGGCACTGGAAATTGCTGGTATAGAAATGTACCCTTCTTCTTCATTGATTTTCAGACATCTGGTTTGTAAATTTAAAAAAAAACAATAAATGAAACCTCTCAAAAAATAGAAAGTTGGGTTGGGTATAAAGGGATAATTAGTTTAATTCATTTAAATCTCTCCATCTATACAAATAATGAGTAAATTTTAAGTATTTATGTATGCTAAATGCCATTGCTTCCACTCTCAAGTTAAAAAGGATTCTGCTCTGCAAATGTTTCTTTATTGAGAGCGTAACTTCTTGTTAGTGCAGATTTAATAGTAGTTTAAAAATATATATTGTATAAATGTGAACATTTAAGCAATCCCTTATCCTTAAATAATTTCTAATTAGTATACATTTTCAAAAATACTAGGTAGATTAAAGTAATATTACACATTTATTTCATATTTTCTTTATTTATCCTTTCAAAATTGATCCACGACAAGGGATGTAGATTTCACATCTACTATTTCCTAACCCTCTAGAGGGAAAGTATACATTCTATCAGCTGAGATTGAGAAACAATTTCTCCTTGGTCCCACAAAAGCAATAAGTTTATTCCTCTGATCTGAAAATAATATAAAATAGAGTCTAGTTCTAAATTTGGAGTCAACTTAGAAAAGTTTTCTGAATACCAACCATAAAAACATTGATCCAGAAATGTAGCTTAGAGGCAAAGTTCTTGTCTAGTATGCATGAGATACTGAGTTCAAACCACAGTACCTCAAAGAAAACAAAAAAAAATTAAAACATATATATTTATAAAAGCTTGTACTTTACTTGAAAGACTTGTAATCATACAAACCTATTTTACCAAAATATCTATGGTAAAACACTCAGAAAAATATGATTTTAATATTTCCCTAAAAGTCTAACAGCCATTAAACATTATGATTTTTTATTAATTCTTATAATATATTTTTATTAATTATTATAATCTGCTCTTTGCCATATTTTAAATTATTCAATACATATCTAATTTTAACTGACTTTGTTCCTTTTTTTCCACTTTAGTTGTTACATTTTGATACCCTTTACAGAAAACATTCTCTTGTGTCTGCAATATTTTCTTTTCAAAATTTCTCTTTGTGTGAGATGGATATTTGCATCTCTTGAGAGCAACTGGAAAAAACTACTGGACATTTAATGAGCACTGTAGTCATTCATAGATTATTTAAGACAAAAACTTTATTTTCATAACTTTGATTGAAAATTTTTTACCTATTAGCATGATTGTATCTCTCCTTTTAGTCAAAATTTCAAATATAACAGAAGGTTTTGCCTTTTTTAACTGAATTTTTATATTTCACATTCACTTCTTTTATAAATGACATTTTAAATTATGTTTTAAGGTAGTACTTTTATATTTATTTAAATTATTGTATTAGATTTAATTTACTTAACATTAATTTTGAGGCAGACACTTGTGTGGTTTGTGAAGAATTAATATTCTGCTACATCTTGTTGAAGAATATTGCTTGATTTATTCTGTTCTACATAGAATTGTTTCACCATATTGCTATTATTTCTATTTTTATTGTTCACTTAATGTTTCATGTATAGACAGATGTTAGTTTAAAAGCATACTTCAAGAATCTTACTGCTTAATATTTCTTAATATTTCTTAATACTATATTATCAAAAATTTTGTCAGTGTTCAACATTTAAGTTTATTCAGCAATAGCTCTGTAAATTAATTCATTAAATCGTTTATAAAGGAAATAGAAGTGGAGCTTAGGGTACAGTGCTTCCCTAGCATGTGCAAGACTCTGGAATTGATCCCCACCACTGACAAAACGGTGTCTATGGATATATCCTCTGAAATCAAACTCTGCCAACATTCTCTCAGGGCCTTATAGAAATTATCTGAGCCTTAGCGTTCTTGTGGTAGACTCATTCAGGCTTTCAGTAAGATAGACAACGGATCCTACTCGCCTTTGCACAAAAAAGTCTGGAAACAAATGAGAGTGGCAGAATTTAGGGAAGAACGGAGGCAGAGAGCACACCCAATAGACTTTCTAATTATCAAGATGGAAAAACAGACTTAGAAAAGAAGAAGGAAGGAAGGAAGGAAGGAAGGAAGGAGGGAAGGAAGGAAGGAAGGAAGGAAGGAAGGAAGGGCCAAAAGCTCAGAAAACAGAACCAAACGTAGACAAATGGGATTATATCAAACTAAAAAGATTCTGTACAGCAAAGGAGAAAATCAACCAAACAAAGGGACAATCTGAAGTTTGACAGTGAATATTTGACAAATATTTATGTTACAAGAAATTAATTCTAGAATGTTGAAGGAACAGAAAAATCTTGACACCAAGAAGCAAATGTTCAAGTTTCAAAAAGACTAATTTATAAATGCTTCTTAAAAGAAGAGATACAAATGGTTAACAAATGCTAAATATCACTTGGATAATGAAAGTCAAAAACTGAGACACTACATCCAAGTTCAAATAGCTATTATCAAAAAGAAAGCAAAAAAGAACAAATGCTGGTCAAGATGTGGATTAAAAAAGAATTGTCATACACTGTTGGTGGGACTATAAATTAATAGTGTGACTATGGAGAATGGTGTGAAGGGTTCTGAAAAAATTTTTAAAATTACTATATAATTCAGCTGTTCTATTTTTGTTCTATATGCAATGTGGAATTTGAGAAAAAGAATCAGCCAAGATATCCAGTAGAGATAAAGTACAGCACATATGTCAATTGCCATAAAACAAAATAAGAGGACATTATGTTATGTAAAATCAACTAGACACAGAAAGAATATAGCCCTTGTTTTCCCTCATACTTGGAATTTTCAAAACAACTGATCTGAATATAGAATAGTGATCACTATAAGTAGGGGAAAGACAGAGACAGGGTGGAGAAGGAAGGTTGAATTATGTCAGGGTACACTATGCACCTCAGGTATTTGCAAACATAAGACATGTTTATCAAAAATTAAAACCCAACTTTTAAAAAAAAGAAAACACTGGTGAAATTTATTTAAAGGTAATGGCATAAAAATATCTATTTCACCAGGGAAATAAGAATTTGGAAAAGGATAATTTACAAGGTAGCCCATGAGCAAGCTGTGTGAAAACTTTGTCACCTGGGCTATTAGCATGAAACAACATAGAAAATAGGTCAGAGAAAAAAAGAAGATAATCATGAGAGGCAAAACAAATGGAACAAAATACCTGATCAACAATTTTCTAAAAGAAACTTTTGGCATTTCTCTAATACACACTTTTTTTTCTTTCCTTGCATAATTAATTACATTCCCCATTCTGTCAAAACTTCTAATTGCTTTATTAGTTATTTTTATGTTACACATCTTTACCTTTACAACTCACACAAAAATGTAATATTCTAAGGATATTAAGTGTACTTTATTTCCACTGAATTAGACATTTCAACATTTTCTTTCCTCAGGTGATGGGAAGTCAGCATTCAGCATAAATTAATGGATGTGCTAAATAGCTCCACTGTTTCTGAATTTTTGTTGCTTGGACTCTCAACTGCCTGGGAAAATAAAGTTTTTCTCATGTTCACATTCTCCTTACTCTACTTAGGAATCATCCTGGGAAATCTCTTCATTGTCTTTTTAATAATTGTTGATTCTCATTTGCATTCTCCTATGTACTTCCTGCTAGCTAACCTCTCCTTCAATGATGTGTGGGTTTCCTCTACCACAATTCCCAAGATGATCTCAGATCTCTTCAGTGAACACAAAGTCATTTCTTTCCAAGGCTGTATGACACAGATATGCTTCATCCACATCATGGGAGGAGTGGAGATGGTGTTGCTCATAGCCATGGCATTTGACAGGTACACCGCAATCTGTAAGCCTCTTCACTACTTGAACATCATGAGCCCTAGAAGGTGTGTTTCATTCATAGCCCTTGGATGGGTAGTAGGAGTGGTCCATGCTATGTCTCAATTTTCTTTTGTTATAAACTTGCCTTTTTGTGGTCCCAATAAAATAGATAGCTTTTACTGTGATTTTCCCAGGGTTATAAAACTTGCATGCTTAGATGGAGCCAATTTTGAGTTTGTTGTTGCAGCGAACAGTGGCTTTATGAGCATGGGCACCTTCTTCCTTCTTCTGCTTTCCTATGTCTTCATTTTGATCACAGTCTGGAAACGTTCTTCAGGAGACTTATCCAAGGCACTTGTCACTTTGTCAGCTCATATCACTGTGGTTGTCCTTTTTTTCACTCCATGCATGTTTCTCTATGTGTGGCCTTTCCCCACATCATCAACTGACAAATACCTATTCATTGCTGACTTTGCAATCACCCCTGCCTTGAATCCTGTCATCTATACACTAAGGAACAAAGACATATTGATAGCTATACAAAGATTGAACAGATTCATTATGACAGACTTTGCTGACCAGATTTGCTTCTGGATCTCTAGAACTGTACATCCACCTTCCTGTTGTTTATCTCTACTGTGATGTCTGAATTTAGCATGGTCAATGGAAATGCATGGCATCTACCTCACTAAACATAGTCCTACTCCTCCCATAGGGTATTTGCTTACCCACTGCTTTCTATTAACATGAGAAATGAGAATCCCCTATGATGTGTCTATTCAGGAGACAGAAACAATGTGCTAAAACATAAGCTTTTAGGATTTAACTTGTGGTTATTTGACCAAAAGAAAAGATACAATGACATGTATTTTGTTTCCTATAGGTTTAAAAGTAAAATGCAATGCTACCTTAGTGAGTATAAGAAACACCAAGTTAAATGCTTAGTTAACTCTGGAGAGCACATTAGAGTAAAATCCAAAGATAAATTTGAATGCAGACATTTTATTTTGAAGTTGATTTTTGGAAGCATCAATGGGGGAATAATACCTAGACAAAAGGCATGCTTATGCTAATAAACTATCTACTGTGCCCCTTTAGGAGATTATATAAACTGTGATTAGAATTTTCTAATGTTGAAGGGCAACATGGAAGAATCTCAAGTACTGAGTAAAGACACCTACACTAAAAATGAAAACACAAAAAAACACAATGGGATAAGATCTGGTACCAATTAGTATGTCTATTATCAAAAAGCAGAGACATCAGATATGCTGAAGAGGTGGAGAAGTGAATACTTTTATAATCTTGGTATAAATGTAAATTAGTAATTCCCCCAAATTACAAACAGACCATCTAGGCATGGTGATTCATGCCTGTAATCCCAGCACTCTGGGAGGCTGAAATAGGGGATCATAAATTCTAGCCTGGCCAGAGCAGTTAACTCAGCAAGACTCAGTTTCAAAATAAATTTTAAAAATTAAAGGGAGATAGGTCATAGCAAGACAAATACTCTGAGTTACAGTTTGAAGATAATGATACACAGTGTATTAACTATTGTTGCTCTCTAATTATTTTCTTGTGAACTTTTTCATAAATTAAAAAAAAATTTTTTTTAATGTACTGAGTCCAAACATGACGGAATAGAGGAGGAGCCATACTGGAGCTACTCTGAGAAAATCAACTAAAAACATAGCAGCTAACCTGAACCTCCAGTGACAAGGTGAGGGACCTGCAGTGCCACTGAGAATAATGAGTAGAACAACAATATGATCCCTCCTGCCCTACGACTGGCACAAGATAGAGGGACTCAAAGCATGAATGTGGCTGTGACTAATGGTGTGAACAGACTTAGGGAGTCGGGGACAAGGTGTGGGAAATTAACATGCCCCCAGCACTGCCACTAATGGAACAAGCACCCTTTGGCCAGAAAGTCAGCACTCCTGCCCTCCAACTTCCAGCCAGCAGTGCAAGCAGCCTTAGGAGGACACAGCAGGACAACAAGGAGGACAGCTCTTGAGAGGAGTCGGGGTGTGAAACAGAGGAGGTTGTGCAAGCTGGGAGGGGTCAACTGTACATGAGACCATGAACAGCCTGGAGCTGTCTCTGAGGGAGCCAAAGCAACTGGGAGATCTACACAGAAGCAAACAAGATAAGAACATGTGGTCAGGCCATCCAGAAGGCTGCTAGCTAAATGTTGGTCCCAACCTCCACATCTAGAGGCCAAGATCAGCCCTGTACCTAGCCCTAATCCTGCTGGGACTTGGTAGGATTACCCAGCCCAGATTTGGGCTCTAATTTGGACACTACCACAGAAAAGTAGGCACCAGAAGAGTTTTTTCCTTCTTCCTCTCTTTGCCAATTAGTTTCCTTTTCCTTTTTCTGTTGGGTGTTTTTGTTTTGTTTTGTTTTGTTTTTTGAAGGGTTGTTTAGGTCTGGAATTCTGCCCTCAACTGTCATTCTTGATTTTTTGGTACTTTCATATGAATGAATATTGTTGCCAATCTTACTGGTTCACTTTAATATTACTTTGCTTTCACCTTAATTCTTTCTCTCCAGTCTTTTTCTCAGGTTTCCCAAAGTTTGAAGGGGTGTCCTCTCTCCCTCAGCATTGCTTCTACTATATTTCTCTTCAGTTATAACTGCTTTGTCCCCTAACCTTCTTAAACTTCACCTCCCCCATAGTAAAATCACTCTACCAATTGGAAACTCATGGATAACAAGTGGTTTGTGTTGGCTATTATTGAACAGGTATTGATCTTGATCCTATGGTTAAAAGTACCAAATTAGCAATTGCCATAGTTTTTCAGTTTCTAAACTGTGCTTGAAGATATTGTTACTGCTAACTGTATTACTTTACCTGGGATGCCATACCTGCAATCGGTCATTCCCTTTTCACAACTACACTGCAACTGGTCATTCCCTTTGTACAACGAAACACTGTGACTGTCTAGGATTATAATCATCACTGTACTACAGCACCAAAGGACTGGGAACTGAGCCAAATAGATAGCAAGTTCACATCTCTAATAAATTGGGAAGGTAGGACCTTTGCGACAGACACAAAGACCAAGAGCCAGCTACAACTAGAGGACATCTCTGAGAAATATACATTTCCTAGGGAAGGCTTGATACTAGTGGTAAAACTACCTACCACAAGTGGTTTACAACCATCAACACAGAAAATAAATTAAAATTTTAAAAATAGAAAATGACAAGCAAAATGCAACCCAACCTCCATCCCACCTAGGCCAAATCCAGGGAACAATGAGATGAAGCAAATCAGAAGCCACCCATTGGAATTTTTCAGAAATGATAGCAGCAGAAGTAAATAAACAGATGAATAAGGCTATAGAGAAAATCATAGAAAAAGCAATCTCTCAGGTTAAAAAAAAAAAAAAAGATGATCATACTGAAGGGCCTGCTCAGCAAGTCTAGAGTAGAGATACATTTAAAAAAAGAGAGAAAGAAGCTTAAAAAGTAATAGAAACCATGAATATCAAACATAGGAAATAAATGAAATATATAACACAGTTTCAAGCAGATATCCAGGAAATCAAAAATTCCACTACAAGTTTGCAAAGCCAAATGAAAGTGAAAACAGACTATCAGACCTAGAAGGTAGGATTGTGGGTAGTTATCACAAAAAGAAAGATCTCTTAAAAATAGCAAGGGATCATGAAAAAAACAATCAGCCAGCTGCAAAATAATGAAGAGAAAAGCAATGTAAGATTGCTCAGAGTCAATGAAAAAGCAGGAGTCACTGCAAATGACACAAAAAAAAATCTGTTCACAGAAGTAATAACAGGAAACTTCCCAAGTATGGAAAAAGAATTTGACATAGTGAAGCACATAGAATTCCAATTATGAATGACCAAAATAAATCTGTAACTGTTATGGATGAGCAAGGTTGAATAAGAGAGATGTACCACACTCTGTACCAGATTTGAGCCCTTTATTATAGCTGATGGCCGTGGGGGCTAGTGCCCAAAAGTTTCCTTGACAATAGGAAGCAGTTTGATTTCTCCTTTTACATCATGTGTTCAGTTGGGGAGGCCTCAGGGGAAAGCAAGTGGAACCTTACAGAAGCAGAACCATGCCAGGTTAGTGGGGGGAGCAAAGGAAGTTTCACACACACTAGGTGTGCTACAAAACATCCTGAAACAGCAGCAAGTTTACTTCTGAGTAGGATGTGGGGGGTTTGGATGCTTTGTTCAAGTGCAAGCACTTTGTGCAAGCACAAGTACAAAATAACATTGAGGCACAAATGGAGTTGGGCTGGCTATCACATCATAAGGCATATAATAATTAAGATTTCAGATATTCATCACAAGACAAACATATTAAAATCTGTTGGAGAAAAGAAATAAATCACCTATAAGCAAAGCCCATCAGAATCACAGCAGACTTCACAACCCAAACCCTTACATCAAGAAGAGCTTGGAACAAAGTATTTCAAGTTCCAAAACCATACTAATGTGCACTGCAAAACTATCTTTCATAACTATTTTTCCATGACAAAGAACACCTGAAGAAATTCATGACCATTGATGTAAATGGTCTCAGTTCACTAATCAAAAGAAACAGATTGGCAAAAAAATGAATCAAGAAATAAGATCCAATAATTTATCACATATCTGAAACATATTTTACTCAAAAAGAAATTTGACTGAAAATCAAAGGCTAGAAAACAATAGTTCATGCAGCAGGAACCCAGAATAAAGCAGGGGTAGCTATCTATTTGCAGACAAAATGAACTTCAAGCCAAGACCAACCAAAAGAGACAAAGAAGGTCACTACATACTTGTTAAGGGAAAACTTCACTAGGAGATAACAATCAGAAGTATATATGCACTAAATACCAGCACACCCAACTTTATAAAACAAAAATTAACAGACATGAATAATCAAATAAGCACTAACACAATTGTAATGAGGGACCTCAATACCCCGCTGTCATAAATGGACAGATAAACTAGACAAAATAAATCAACAAAGAAATATTAGAACTGAACCAAACCTGTGAACAAATGGATTTAGTAATTGCCTGTAGAATTTTCCACCACATATCAGAATGTACATTCTTCCCAGCTGCATATGGGATGCTCTGCAAAATAGACAACTTACTAGCTCATAGAACATGCTGAATTAAATGCAAAGAAATTGAAATTATCCCATGCATATGATCACATGATATCACAATGAAATTGGATATCAGTGGCATAAGAAACCACAATAAATTCATAAAAACATGGAAATTAAAGAGTGCCCTCCTAAACAACCAATGGATGAATAGGAAATTAAAGAAAAAATTAGACAGTTTCTACAATGAAAAGATAAAGCTGATTCATCGTACTGGAAGGAATGGGACACAGTGAAAGCAGTCTGATGAGGGAAATGTTAAGCGGTGAACTCTCATATTAGGAAAACAGAGGAAACTCAAATAACCAACATAATGTTAAATCTCAAACATTTAGAAAAAGAAAACATCAATCTCAAAGCTTCTAAAAGAGGAAACTTAAAAGATTTGAACAGAACTTGATGCAATTGAGACTAAGAAAATAATACAAAGAATCAATGAATCAAAGTTAGTTCTTTGAAGGATTAAATAAATTTGATACTCTTAGTCAATCTTATCAAAAAAAGAAAGAAAAGACTCAAATTCATGGAATTAGGAATGCAATGAGTAAAATCACAATGGATCTTGTAGAAATCAGATCATCAGCACTTATTCAACAAGCTTTAAAGAAGAAATGGACAGATTCCTAGGTACATATGAATTACCAAAGCTGAATCAAGAAGATATAAAAATTCTAAATAACCCAATAAAAGACAATGAAACTGAAGCTGCAATAAAACAAAAAAACTAGCAACAACGACAAGCCCATATCCTAATGGATTCACTGCTAAATTCCTCAAATTTAGAGACCTAATGTCAATACTCCTCAAACTCTTTGATGAAATTAAAATGGAAGCAATACATCCAAAGTCATTTGCAAAAGCAAGTATTACTCTGAAGCCAAAACCAGAGGAGTATCCAAACAAAAAGAAAGACTATAGGCCAATCTCCCTAATGAACATAGATGCAAAAATCCTCAAGAAGATACTGACAAACAGGATGCAATAAATCATTAAGATTATGCACCATGACCAAGTAGGATGAAGGGATGGTTCAACACATGCAAAGAAATAAATGTGTTATATTAACAGAGCCCAGGACAAAAATTACACGGTCATCACAATAGATACAGAAAAAGCACTTGCCAAATTCCAACATCCATTCAGGATAAATAAAAAAAAACCTACAGAAAATTGGAATAGAAGGTCTTTATTTCAATCTAATAAAAGCCATCTATGACAAACAAATAGCCAACATAATACTAAATGGTCAAAAACTGAAAACTTTTCCTCTAAAATCAGAAACAAAGACAAAGATGTCCACTACCACCACTGCTATTCAATGTAGTTCAGGAAACATTAACCGAAGCAATTAGACAAGAGAAAGAAATACAACAGACAAAGATAGGAAAGGTACAAGTTAAACTACTATTATTAGTGGATAAGATGCTCTATATATAACCAAATGCAGTCAAGTAGCTGGGTACAAAGTCAACACTCAAATATCAAAAGGATTCCTGTACACAAATACTAAACTTACTGAGAGAAAAACTGAGGAAATATGCCTCTCACAATAGCGTGAAAAAAAAGAAATACTTAGGAATCAACCTAACAAAGCAAGTAAAAGAAATTTACATTGAAAACTACAGTACTCAAAAAAAGGAGGTCATATAGGATATCAGAAAATGGAAAGATATCTCTTGCTCATGGGAAGGAAGAAACGACATAGTAAAAATGCCCATACTTCCAAAACTGTTTACACAGATTTACTGCAATCCCAATCAAAATACCAATAACATACCTCACAAAAATAGAGAAAATATTATTAAAATTCAGTTGGAACCAGATGAGACCTAGAATAGTAAAATCAATTTTAGGCAACAAAGGCATAGCATAGGGCATCATAATCTCTGATTTGAAATTATGCTGTGATAAAACAGCATAATACTGACAAAAAAAAGACCCAAAGATCTATACAAAAGAATAGAAGATGCAGAAATATCTTCAAACACACTCAGTCACCTTATTTTCAACATAGAGACCAAAAAGGTTCATTAGAAGAAAGTTTCTTTAATACTTACTGTTAAAAAACCTGGCTTTCCACCTGCCAAAGACTCAAACTAGCTCCATGTCTCTCTACCTTCACTAAACTAAAGTAAAAATGGATCAAAGATGCAAATGTTAAATCAGAAAAACTAAATCTGTAGGAAGACAGAATAGGTACAACCCTTGAAGACATAGGTTTAGGCAAAGATTTTATGGATAAAAACCTGTTTGCATGGGAAATACTATAAAATATCAACAATAGGGATCTCATCTTATTAAAAAGCTTTTGCACAGACTCACCCAGATACCATTGGTAAGTACTCACAGACCCCAGCAGGAACTCCATGTGGACAATAGCACTGCGCAGGGATCCAGATGGCTGCCATTCTGAACCCAGGAATCGGTGCAGTGGTGAACAGCAGAGAAAAGGCATCTCTGAGGCTTGGTGAGAAGTGAAGCCCACTGGGCAAGCAGAGTTGCCTCAACAGAGGCACACCAGAATGTATCTGATGAAATGAGAAGACATGAAAACAAGTCTCAAAACCAGGCTTCCAGATCACCTAAGGCAATCCCCAGGGGCAACAAGATTGAACAATCTGACACTTCCCAAACTGGCAACGAGAGGATCTGGAAAAAACAAAATCAGAAATAATTTCTCAGATAACAACAGAGATTGTGTCCATAGTGAAAGACATGAAGCCAGGCATGGTGGCACATGCCTGTAATCCCAGCCCTTGGGAGGCTGAGGCAGGAGGATCACTGTGAGTTTGAGACCAATCTGGGCTACATAGTGAGGTCCAGGTCAGTTTCAACTACATAGTGAGGCCCTGTCTCAAAACAAAACAAAACCAAAAAAAAAGACATGATTAATAACTCTAGAGCAAACAAAGATTAAAAATAAAAAATAGAGGAGCTCAGGAACATGAACATGATGGAATCTCCACATAGGAAACAAATGGAATCCATACAACAGATGTAAACAGATATCATGCAGATTAAAAACTCCACTGAAAGTTTATGCCACAGAATATGCCAATGTGAGGACAGAATATCAGATATAGGAGACAGGATTGCAATTAGTGGCCAGGCAATGAAAATTTTCTTTAAAATAGTAAGGAACCATGAGAAATCAATCAATGAAGAGTCAATGAAGAAACAGGAGATAGCACAAATGATATAAAAAACTGTTCACAGAAGTAATGGCAGAAAACTTTCCCAAGCAGGGGAAAAGAATTTGACATACAGATAAGTGAGGCATATAAGACCAACTAGCTGTAATTAAAAAAAATATATATACCTAGGCATATAATAGATAAGATTCCAGAAACCAAAAGAACCAAACACAAGCAGTTAGAGAAAAAAAAATCACATACAAAGGAAAGCCTATCAGACTCACAGCAGGCTTCTCAACACAAATCTTCAAGTCAAGAAGAGTCTGGAGTGAAGTATTTCAAACCTTAAAAGAAAATAAACTCCCACCCAGACTGATGTACCCTGCAAAACTATCTTTCAAAATGGATGGAGAAATAAGATACTTTCATGACAAAGAACACCTGAGGAACTTCATGAATACCAAACCAGCACTCCAAAAAATTTTAAACAATATCCTAGGAAAAGACTATGAAGGTCACAACCCAACCCCATAAAGCCAAGCAGAATGAATCCATCAGAATGCAAAGGGGAATAATCCAATAACAGGAAAAGGTAATGACAAGGATAAGTCAATACATATCAGTTATAATCATCAATATTAATGGTCTCAATTCACCAATCAAAAGAAATAGACTGGTCGAATGAGTCAAGAAACCAAGATCCAACAATATGCTGCATTCAAGGAACACACTTAATTCAAAAAGAAACTAATAAACTGAAAGTTAAAGGGTAGAAAACAATATCCCTTGCAATAGGAACCTGAGAAAAGCAGGAGTAGCTATCCTCTTTCCAGATCAAATGCATTTCAAATCAACACAAAGAAGGTCACTGCTTCCTTTTAAGGGGAACAATCCAAGACGAAAAGATGAAAATCATAAATATATATGTACTGAATACTAGTGCACCAAACTACATAAAACAAATATTAATAGACATGAAAAATCAAATAAGCACTAATACAATAATAATGGGGGACATCAATACACCACTTTCAAAAATAGATAGATCAACTAGACAAAAAACAAATGAGAAAATATTAGAATTCAACCAAACTCTTGAACAAACGAATTTAATACATGTTTACAGAGTATTCCAACCAACAAAATCATAATAAACATTCTTCTTGGATGCACACAGTTCATTCTCCAAAATAGACCACATATTTGCTCATACAACGTGTTTATGTAAGTACAAAAAAATTGCAATTAGCCCTGAAATATTATCTGACCATATGTGATGAAATTTGAAATCGATAGAAAAAGAAACCACGAGAATTTCATAAACACATAGAAATTGAACATATGCTTCTAAACAACCAATGGGTCACTGTGAAATTAAAGAAGAAATCAGATGGTTTCTACAATTGAATGACAATGCCAATACAACATATCAGAATCTATGGGACACAGTGAAAGCAGTATTATAAGGGAAATTCACAGCACTTATGTTCATATTAGGAAAACAGATTGAACTCAAGTAAACAACCTGATGCTGAACTCAAGCTAGAAAAAAGAGGAACAGGACAAACTCAAACTTCAAACAAGGGAAAAAAATTTAAAAAGCACAGAAGAAATCAATGCAATGGAACCTAAGAGAGAGATACAAAAAAATCAATGAAGCAAAGAGTTGCTTCTTTGAAAGAATAAACAAAATTGACAAACCCTTAGGAAACCTTATAAAAATTTAAAGAAAAAGCCCAAATCCATGCAATTAGGCAAGAAAAGAATGAAATTACAGTGGATCCAGCCAAAATCCAGAGGACCATCAGTACCTACTCTGAAAAATGATATACAAATAAGACGGAAAACACAGAAGAAATGTACTGATTCCCAGATGTATAGAAATTACCCAAGTTGAATGAAGACCTAAATATTCTAAACAACCCAAAATCAATCAATGAAATGGAGAACATAAATAAAAACTTACCAACTAAGAAAAGACTGGATCCTAATGGATTCACTGTTGAATTCCACAAGTCATTTAGAGAAAAACAATTGCCACTATAGTTCAAACTCTTCAACGAAATTGAAAGGGAAGCAATACTCCCAAATTCATTCCTGGAAGCAACAATCAACCTTAATCCAGAAAACAGAGAAAGACCCAATCAAAAATGAGAACTTTTTTTTAGGCCACTCTTACTAATGAACAAAAATATGAAAATCCTTTAAAATATACTGGCACGAAGAGTGCAGAAGATCATCAAGAAGCTCATATGAGTGGGATTCATCCCAGGGATGAAGAGATGGTTCAACACCAGCAAATCAATAAATGTAATAGACTATATAATTACACCCAAGAACAAAAACCATATGACCATCTCAATAGATGCAGAAAAACCATTCAACAAAATTCAGCACCCATTCATGATTTTAGAAAAAAACTATAGAAAATTGTAATAGACAGTCTCTATCTCAACCTGATAAAAGCCATCTGTGTAAAACCAACAGCCAATAACATATTAAATGGTCAAAAACTGAAATGCTTCATGCTAAATTCAGGAATAAAACAAGGATTCCACTATCACTACTGTTGTTCAATATAGTTTAGAAAGTATTAGCCAAAGCAATTATGCAAGAGAAAGAAATAAAAGGAATAGAGATAGGAAACTAAAAATTAAACTTACTATTTTCAGATGATATGATATTTTATATAGAAGATCCAAGAACTCCACCAAAAGTCTTCTAGACTTAATAATCATATTCAGCAGAGTAACGGCATACAAGGTCAACACATAAAAATCAATAGCCTTCCTGTACATCAACAACAGATGGAAAGAAAGGACAACAGGCAGACATAAAGAGCAACAGACAAAGAAAAAATGTAGAAGCAACTCCATTCGCAATAGCATCCCAAAAAAAAGGAATATCTAGGAATCAACAAAATAAAAGTAATCAAAGAACTCTATCTGAAAACTATAGCACTCTGAAGAAAGAGATATTAAAAAAATAAGGATATTAAAAAGGATATTAAAAAAATGGGCAGCCCTTGTTCCTAGATAGGATGAACCAATACAGAGAAAATGGCCACACTTCCAAAACTGCCATATACATTCAGTGCAATCCCAGTTGCAATCCCAGCAGCGCACTAGCAGCACACTTCACAGAACTTGAGCAATCCCAAAATTTATTGGGAACAAGAAGTGACCTAGAATAGCAAAATCAATTCTAGGCAACAAAGGCAAAGCAGGGGGTATCACAGTTCCCAACTCGAAACTATACTACAAAACCACTGTGTTATAAATAGCATGGTACTGGCAAAGAAACAGACCTGAAGATCCGTGAAACACTCTAGAAAATGCAAAAACAACTCCAGACACACTCAACCACCTTATCTTTGACAAAGGAGTCAAATACCCTCACTGGAGAAAAGATAGGCTGGTGCTGGAAAAACGGGGTTTCAACTTGTCAAAAATTAAAACTAAACCTATATCTCTCACCATGCACTAAACTAAAATCAAAATGGATCAAAGATCTAAATATTAAATGAAAACCAAGACCACCTGTCATGTAAAGGTACAAGATCCCAATAATGAATGTAACTGTACTGTACACCTAAAATATACCAATACATTCAATAAAAGAAAAAAAAAAGAAGAAAGATCTAAATATTAAAACAGAAATACTAAACCAGCTGAAAGAGAGGTTAAGTAGAACTCTTGAAGACAGCGTAGGAAGAGATTTTTATAAACAAAACGTCAGTTGTTCATGAACTAGCACAAAGAATCAACAAATGGGATCTCATTTCATTTAAAAGCTTCTGCACAGCAAGAGAAACCACCATCAGAGTGAAGAGACAACTCACAATGCAGAAAAAAAAATTGCCAGCTATTCCACAAAGGTCTACTATCTAGAATAAATAAGGAACTTAAAAAAATTGGAAACAGTGCAATTACCCATCAACTGGAGACTGGATAAAGAAGATGTGTTTTTCTTATAAAATGGAGTACTACTCAGGCATAAAGAATGAAAAACTAGAGATATTTGTAGCTAAGGGATGCACATTGAGGTCATACACTTAAGTAAAATTAACAAGTCACACATATGGAAATGCCGAATAATTTCTCTGGTGTGAAAAACTAAAAGTGTAAATAAGGATCAAAATGTATAATTGATATTGTGTAATAGGAAGAAAAGGTCTAAAAGAGTAGAGGAAGTGGGAGGAGTAAAGGTAAAAAGGGGAAAAATATGAGAAAAGAAAAAAATGGAAACAAAGTCTTTGTAAATAGGGAGGGGTGCAGGGGGTGAAAGGTGGGCTGGGAAATGGGTAAAGATAAGAACCAAGTCATGTAAAGGTGCAAGATACAATGATGAATATAACTGTATCGTATACCAAAAATATACCAATAAATTTAATAACGATTTAAAAAATCAAACCTCCCAAATTTAAAGACCCAATCCAAAAATGCGTATCTGAAATGAACAGACATTTCTCAGACAAAGATGCAGAAATAGCAAATATATGAAAACATGTTCAATATCACTGGTAATTTAGAGATTCAAGGAAAATAATGCTGAAATTCCCCCTCACTTCATAAAGAATGGCTGCTATCAATAAATCAACAAATAACAAATGCTGGGGAGGCTGTGGGAGAAAAGGAACCCTTCCTTCTAGATTGTTAGTGGGAGTGTAGACTGGTACAACCACTGTGGAAATTAGTGTGGAGACACCTCTAGGATTAGAGGTTCACTTTCACCCATCTATTTCCCTACTCAGTATCTTCCCAAAAGATTTTAAAGAATCATACCACAGCAATATATGTGAACCCATGTTCATAGTAGCACAATTTGCAATATCTAAGTCTTTGAAGCAGTCCAATTTGGAGACTGTATAAAGAAAATGTATTTTTTTAAAAAGCAAAGTGGAGTACTACTCAGCCATAAAGAATGAGAAATCAGTGCTGGGGATTTAGCTCAGTGGTGCCGCTGCCTGCCTTGCAAGCACATGGACCCAAGTTTGATCCCCAGTAGCAATTTAAAAAAATGAGAAATAAGAAACATTTGTAGCTAAATGGATGCACTTTGAGATGATACTCTTAAATTTAAAAATTAGGACATGTGTAAATACCAAATAGTGTTTCTGGTGTGAGAAATGGAAAGTGTAAATATGGATCAAAAGGTATAATAATAGCTATTGTGAAATAGGAAGAAAAGATCCAAAGGGGAAAGGGAAATGGGGAGATTGGCAAAAGAAAAAAAGGAAATGGAATTAATATAAGAAAATGAAAAACTTTAAACAAAGTCTTTGTAAACAGGAAGTGGTGGAGAGGTTGAAGAGAGAGCAGGGAAAGAGGAAAAAAAATAAGAACCAAGATAGATTATGTAAAGGTACAATTTTCCAATGATGAAAGTTGTTACATTGTATACCTAAAAGGTACCAATAAATTTAATTTTAAAAAGTAGGGGAGTAGAAGTAAAGGACCCACTCAGGAATATTTGCTACAAATCCATTTACTGACCTATGCGAATGTTAACTAGACTGTATTCATATATTATTTCTTTAACATGGTAGTACATTTGAAAGTATCCTCCAATTATCTTCCCATCACTCAGTCACACGCCTGTCATATGGTTTCACATTACGGGTATTACTGCTCAGAGCTCTAATGAAGGAAGCATGTAGAATGATTAGACCCAAATACTCCTCTGACTGACAAGAGGCAGATGTTCAAGAATAAACCTAACTTCTGAGCACTGAGCACAGCGACAACCTGCCAATGTTGAGCTGTCGATACCCATCTGCATAACTTATTTAACTTTCTTCGAACTAGAACTCACAAATTGGTTCAGTTGTACGACACACTAGATACAAAAGAAAGAAAGACTATTATATACACTAAACAAAAAGAAACATTTGATCACTTGGTCATGTTTAATATTTTTATTGTATCGTACTAGTACAATATGAATCTAGCTTTGACAAATGTTCATTATCACTTGAGAACTAAATTTACAGAAAGTTGGTGGCTAATAAGTCCCCCAGGAAAATGGTAGGGAAAGTATTTCCAACTCTTGCCTCTATTTAAAACATACAGTTGAACAGGTTCTTTGCCCTAAGCCTACTCTGCTGAGTATTCCACACTGAGGAGGATACATTTTCAATTAAGTGCATCACTGCAGAAAACAAACTGGACTTTATTTCAGACTTAAGGTAGAATCTAAAGTAAACTTCATCAACCAAAAAGGACTTAGTTTCAGAGGTGATTCCTGTGGGTAAGTATGTCACAAGCTCTGATTAAACTTCAGAAGGATTCTTTAGTTGATACACTTGCTGAAATAATCATACGCTTTTCTCTTTCTAAAAGATCTCTTGAGACTTCTGAACACCTACAAAAATTTTTAAGTATTAATAAAAATAATACCCTACAATCTTACAATTTCCCAGATCCTCAGCTTCAAGAATAATGGTTGTTTTTCTATTTCACATTATCTATTCTACATTTAGATCCTTCGGAATCACTGAGCTAAATCCCCGGCCCTTGATCTTTATTTACACTTTCAGTTTCTCCCACCAGTGAAACTATTTGGTATTTACACCTGTGTGTCTATTTATTTCATTTAGAGGATAAGACCCAAAGGAGAAGGTGAAGTAGGAGGGATAGGGGAAGGAAAAGAAATAAATATGAGAGAAGGAGAAAGTGGGAAAAAAAGTCTTTGTAATTAGGAAGGGATGAAAGGGTAGAAGGAAGGACAGGGGAATGGGCAAAAATAAAACCCAAGATATATCATGTAAAGGTACAAATTCGCAATTATGAATGTCATCATATTGTTTACATAGAATGTGCCAATAAACAATGAATTTTAAAAAAATAGTGGTTGCGACAGACCGTTGAATTTGCCCAGTGTTTTCTAATTATTTTGAATTTTTGCTTACTCCATTGGATGAAACTAGTAATTGAATAAAAATTTAGTCATTTACATTAGGAGAGCAAAGCACATGCTAAACTAATGGCAAACATAACAGATTTTGGAATGACTGCAATGTAAATATGAATTTCTTTTTCTACCCTGGCCATTTACATTTCTGTCTCTTTTCTGTTTGAATAACAACGTGTTTTATTTTAGAAATCTTTTTTGTCTTAGTTTTCTCAAAATCAGAAAAACTCAAGGTAAATAGGTACTACAAATACATATTTTCTTTTCTCTATTTGCTTTCAGTATAGTTTGATGACATAGACTTGCTCTGTCGTAGTTAAATGAGATTTCATATCTGTTATCCCCTTTCCCTCTGGGGTGAGTGGACACTTCCCACTCTGTCCACTGAGCCTGAGAAGCTCTGGCACCCAGCCCCGCATCAATGACAGGTTCGCTGCTTGGGAAATCGTGTGAAATGGAGTCTAGTTTTTTTAATTTGGAGCCAATTTAGGAAAGACTTTTTAGTATCAAGTTTAAAAATGTTAATTCACTTCTATTTCACTGAAGCTCAATGAACTCATTGGACTCAATCAAACTTATGGAAAATGAGATTGTCACAATTTGTTTAGAAACACCATATGGGGTGCTTCTGATCTCAGAGAAGGCTGCTTCCTTCAAAAATCTTCTTGAGAGACTTTAGCTCAGAGTATAAACAAATAAAATTTTTGCTGTCAAGGGGTGGCAAGGTAGTACCTTTATAAAGCCAAGAAGAGCACAGGAGGAATTACAGAAGCAAGGCCTTCATAGAGTTCAATCCTGTGGGGAAATAAAGGATAATGAGGGCTGAAGGCTGAAAGTTATATACATTTTCAGGAATCTAAAGTTTCTATAAATAAGGCATCTTTGTTTTGACTACTGAATGAGAAAAAGGTATTCAACTGCAAATAAAGAAAATTCATGATAGAGAAAAGGGTAGTCAGATGTGATCCAAAATTCAGAGGTTTCCCATTAATAAAGGAAGTTTATTATGTGGATAGGTAAAGGGATGGAAAAGTTAAAGCACATTTGCTTGGAGGATTTTTGCATAAATTCCAAATGTAGAGGAAGGAGCTCTCCTTAACAACACAGAGCCTTGGTCAGGAATATGTCCGGTGTCCAGTAAGTTATAAATCCTGGCTCACACACGTCATCCCACTAAGACTCAGTTTCTTCATTTATATAATGGGGATAATTCAACAGTATCTTCATGTGGAATTTTGTGCAGTTTCAAGAGATAGTTTACTACCTTCTGACTGCAGGAAGCACATAATAAAAGTTATCTATTAATGCTGTCATTTTTCAGAAACAAATGTTTACTTACTATGACTGCTCTTATTTATATCCATGTTATTAAATACTGATGTCATGTATTGACCTATGATAATATGTCATGAGAAAACGGAATAATCTCAGTCATTACTTCACCTCCATGACAAATTATGCACTCAGAAAGTAAGCTTACACAAGAGCTGAAATGGATAAAAAGAAATTTTTCATCTAAAATTGCCTATTGTTTACCAATGAAATAAAATATTTATCACAAGAAAACCTTAACATAGTCCAGGAACATTAAGGAATACTATACCTGAGATTATTGGGCTGCTACACCAATAAGACAAGAGGTCAGAGAAAATATTTATAAATCCTTGAGAAGCAAAACAAACCAAAATATCTAGTCATGGAGTAAGAAGGAAGGTAACGTATTAGTATCCATCTATTTT
This sequence comes from Fukomys damarensis, assembly GCF_012274545.1. Taxonomy (NCBI): domain Eukaryota; kingdom Metazoa; phylum Chordata; class Mammalia; order Rodentia; family Bathyergidae; genus Fukomys; species Fukomys damarensis. The sequence continues at coordinate 44,496,542 of NW_022900929.1, forward strand.
ATCATTTTCCTATTAGTTTTATATAATAATTCCCCTCAGCATAAATGTTTTCTTTGCTTGTTTACTTTTATGTTAGACGATTCAGTGGTTTTTCAACTCTGAGCTTTGCAACCCTTAGAAAAAGAAATAGCACAAATGAGAAATACACCTTACTGTGACTAATTCTGACTTTTCATCCTTTTCTTTTCACAGGAAATTTGAAAGTATCTCATTTGTTCAGTGAATGGATAAACTAAATAGCTCCACAGTATCTGAATTTGTGTTTCTAGGACTCTCTACTTCTTGGGAAACTAAAGTTTTTCTCATATTGACATTCTCCTTGATGTATCTAGGGATAATCCTGGGAAATCTCTTCATTGTCTTCTTGGTAATTGCCGATTCTAACTTACATTCTCCTATGTACTTTCTGCTGGCTAACCTCTCCTTGAATGACATGGGGTTTTCCTCAGTCACGGTTCCCAAAATGATCATAGACCTCTTAAGTGAACACAATGCAATTTCTTTCCAAGGCTGTATGACACAGATATGCTTCATCCACATCATGGGAGGAATGGAGTTGGTGTTGCTCATAGCCATGGCATTTGACAGGTACATCGCAATCTGTAAGCCTCTTCACTACTTGAACATCATGAGCCCTAGAAGGTGTGTTTCATTCATAGCCCTTGGATGGGTAGTAGGAGTGGTCCATGCTATGTCTCAATTTTCTTTTGTTATAAACTTGCCTTTTTGTGGCCCTAATAAAATAGATAGCTTTTACTGTGATTTCCCCAGGATCATTCAACTTGCGTGCACAGATGGAACCAAGTTTGAGTTCATTGTTGCTGCCAATAGTGGCTTTATAATCGTAGGCACCTTCTTCCTGCTTCTGCTTTCCTATGTCTTCATTTTGATCACAGTCTGGAAACATTCTTCAGGAGACTTATCCAAGGCATTTGTCACTTTGTCAGCTCATATCACTGTGGTTTTTCTTTTTTTCACTCCATGCATGTTTCTCTATGTGTGGCCTTTCCCCACATCACCAATTGATAAATACCTGTTTATTGTGGACTTTGCAATCACCCCTGCCTTGAATCCTGTCATCTATACACTAAGGAACAAAGACATATTGATAGCTATACAAAGACTGAGCAAACGGATTCATTATGATAGATTTTGCTGACCAGATGTATTTTGGGGTCTCTAAAATTGTACATCAATGTTCCCATTATTGATCTCTACTGAGGCACCTCCAATTTATCATGCCTAACTGAATATGGCATTTACCTCTCTGAACATATTTCTACTCTTCTTCTGTAGCATTTTTTGTCTATTAACATGGGAAAAGAGAATCCACTGTGACAGTTTTTTTCAACAGAGCAACAATAAGTACAAATGATATTTTATAATTTGATTTGAGTTAATTTGACATTAAGAAAAGATATAATAGCATTTCTTATGCTTCCCAAAGACTGCAAATAAATTGCAAACTTGCTCTGCTGAATGTCAGATATCATCATAATGAATGGTTATATACATAGAGCTTAGCAGCACTACTTAGTTACTTAGATCAGGCTCCCTCCACATAAACCTGAGTCAAAATTTGTTCCTTGATGGTTTATTATGAAGATAATTTTTGAAACATCAGTGGGGATATGATTCCTAGACAGGAAACCCACTTTTGTTAATAGATCTACTTGGGAGGCCAGTCTACTGTGAGCTTGTAGGAGACAATGCAGATTCTGATTTAGAAAAGTTCCAATTGAATACCAAGGTTTCAGGAGTATTTCTAAAGGGTACATTAATTCCTTAATTCTGTGACCATTTTAGGAAGCTGGAAGGCTGCCAAGGAATTCTAATGCTTACAAAAAGAAGCATCACAAATAGAAGTAAACCGAACACTTTTTAATGTTTTTTTGTTTTTCCAGAATTATGAGTTAAACTTTCTAAATCTTAATTTATAAAATACGCAACTAATAAGTGAGGTTAGAGAATTTTTTCCTCTGAAAAATTACTTTGACTCTATGCTGTCCAACAGTCTCACAAAATCAGCAGCTCAAAGTGTCCAAGTCCATGGATCAGCAAGGCAGTGGCCACCCCATGGTATTAGCTGACACCACTGGCTGTCATATGCCACCTATGTGAATCATATGACTTACAATATGACCAGAATTTAACTCTGAGTTCCTGATCAAAGCCTGCAGCTATACACTGAAGTAAATTAAGATTTTAACCACTACTACTTTAGAATCATTATAAAACATTCACTTCATATCATGATTTTGAATTTGAAAAACATTCACACTTTTGAAACTTACAAAAAAAGGAAGTCCTGAAAAAATTGTCAACATGCCTTGTTGACCCACAACTTTCATATTTTCTATGCTAGAAACTCCTCTCTGAATTATGTTCTACACGGATGATAATGCTCTCCATTAATATGTCCAAAGTGAAACTATGTTGCACGTTTCACTAGTGTACAAAAAATATATCAGGTTGTAGTTAGAATTGAGAATCAGTATTATTCATGGAAAAGAATTTGATCACATAGAATCATATTCCTGAGATATGTCCTGTAATAATGTCTTAATGCCCCTCTTCTGTTTGCCCCTCAGACCAATTTCTATCTCTAGAACTGAAAATAATAAATGAATAAAATTCTCTACATACACTCACATAATACCCAGGAACTTGTGAATGTTCTTTAAAATGTCCTTAAGAACTGAAAATTTCTTCTCAAATAATTTCTGGTGTCCTGGACTTTCTACAGCAAAGAACCTTCTAGCACTGATGAGATACTTTCTTGTGTGCTATCCCAGAGCTCCCTAAATAACAAGACTCTGGCTGGCCAATTCTCATATCAACCCAGCTTCTCATAGATTAAGGGATGAACCTGGAAGAGATGTGTTACAGTAGTTTATGTTTCAAGAAGCACCTGAATGATCCATGGGGAGAGAAGTCTCCAAAACGCTATGAAAATCACTCATTTGTCACAGAAAAGAAAAAAGCTTTTAAGACTAAAAGAGTCAGAATGGTGCCTTAAAGTAGTAGTCAAAGCACTTTAAATGTGTCAAACTGCCTCTCAGCTCGTGACTTCTAATAAGTTACACTCCCAAAGACAAACTCTTTCAACAAGTTCCATTTCATGAAGTTACTGTGAAAATTAGGTCAGATAGTGAGAGAGGTAGCTGCTGGATATGTGGAAGAGATATTCATGTTGTATGATTTTTCTTTTTTTCTAGCACAAATAACTGAAAAAATAATTTCAAATTATTTTTTCCATAGAAAAATATTTTCCATAGATCACTTGTTACAAACTGTTTCCACAGATGATAGTATAATCAACATTAAAATCACAGCCTGGTGTAATGGCAACACACTGGCAACCCTAACCCTCTAAGAGACAGGACAATTGCAAGTTTGAGTCCAACCCAAGCAGCATAGCAAGATCTTGTCTCAAAACAAAAAATGAGAGCTTTACGCAATGTACAGGTCTTAGGTTCAATCCTTAGGACAGACTCCCTGTTCATCACAATTCTAGGGGTTTTCTCATACTTGCACTGATACCATACTTACACTGTTCCCAAATGGTAACTCCTGGCCCTGAGACTCTCAATGCAATCCCTGGTCATGGAAAGCTTTAGCTTCATTGTATACAAGAACATATTCTTCAAGGAAAAGCTCCTTTCAAAGACCTGTGAGAACCAATGGTAGTGACAGGCTGCTTAGACACAGAGGTTGCCCTTACCCATTGCCAGTACTACTCTCATCCAGGCCCCAGGTAGGACTCCCAGCTCCTGATGTGCATCAGAATCTCTGCCCAGGGCTATGGAGTCACAGCCATCTTGCTAGTTATAGCTGTTTCCACTATGAAGACTCAACAGTGAGCCTCTGAAAATGATACAGAGATCATTTCAAAACTCCACCAAGACAATTCTGTTCTTTTTTTCTGGCAGGTACTGTGCCATTGGGCCAGTAATTGGCCAATTGTGGAATTAGCAGGTATTTTTCAGAAATCTTAGATTTAGTTCAGTTTGAGTGATGCATACTTGTATGTGTGCTGTACCTTCTCTGGGATTGATCTAATAAACTCTAATTTGCACCTTCAAAAAACAATCTTGCACTACATGAGTTCAAACTTCAGCTCCAACTTGTTTCTAATTACGTAATTTTGAGAAAATTAACATTTACTGTCCCTACTTGTACAATGGGAGTAAAAGCGTTATTCTGCATGCTTGTTTTGAAAAGTAAATGAGTTCAATATATAAAGTGCTTAAAACCATTTCTAGGAAATAAAACATTTACCAATGTTAAGCTTACTAATTATGATTTCCTTATTATCCAATGGGTTTTAAAAGGAGGAACAACTAAACTCAATCCCTATATGTGAAGTATAAAAAGGAAATTATTATTTTTGGTTCTTAAAGTAGATTTGAATTTTAATATTTCTAAACTGATAGTTTGGAAACTTTCCATCATTTTTAGGAAAAACACTGGTTAATTAAGTCTAGGAAAAGAATGGTGCACTAGCTATATGCGGTAAGTAATTTAGGATCATTAATGTTTAGAACTGGCAGAAACTTTAGATATCATCTGATCTACATTATCGTACTGATGAGAAAAATTACTACTGTTACTTTCAAATTCACAGACAAATTAAAGCTGTGGCTGTACTGCAATGATCTCTTTGAATACCTAAACTGTTAATACAATTTGCTTCAAAGTAGTAGTCTATAAAATAATTCGAGGGAACATTAATTATTTTAGGCTACAAAGAATACAATTAAAAACACATGAAGGACTATTTAATGGCACTGCTTATTGTTTCTTGCTTTAAAGAATTGATCTTTCCAGGATATATGAATGAGCTTTCTCTTTTCAGTGTTTCTGATTTTTCTTTCTTTCTTTTTCTCATTGAGTTTGTTGGTACTTTTTAGATATACAGTACAGTTACATTCATTTCTTTTTTATTTCCACATAGGTATACTCTTTCCTTAGGGAGACACTTGCTTTGAACATGAAGATCTAACTTTGCCATCTCCTAGCTCTGTTTGCAAAAACTTCTGGTTTTACATAGAATTATGGTAAAGCCAGACTAATTTAGAGTTGACTAACATTAACATTATGATGAATGCGCTTAAGACATGTCTTCTCATGGATAGTGAATATTTATGTAATGTCTTCATTATCATCCTTAAGGATACATGCATCATGAAATATGCAGAGTATAAGGAATGTACAAAAAAGAATGTAGCTGAGCCAGTATGATTGTTACTCATCTCCAAGACTCTATTGAACCACCATTTTGTACATATAATCTTCATAAATAGGCATTTCAAATCTACTCCTATAGTTTAAATAAAAACACAAAAATCTCTTTTTAAGATATTTTGATGTCTGAAATTCACTGTGTCATTTACTGAAACTGCAATGAAAACAAGGTGATTATTCAGGAAGAATACACTGTAAGTAATAATCCCTGGGCAAAATAAAATATTCCATTGCTTTTACCAAAAAAAAAAAAAAAAAAAAAAAAAAGTGTATGGATCACCACAGCGACCAAGATCCCAGCACTTGTTAAGTGAGCAAGACTTGAATATTTAAGTTTTCTGGGATGATTATCTCAAGACCTCAGGTCACAATAACAGATGAAAAAGCAAATAGACTTATATAAATGCCTGGAGACCTGGAAATGAAACAGATAAAGAAAAGACTGAGAAGGAAACAAAGAGGGGAGGGAGAAGGGAAAGGAGGGAAGGAATCAGGGAGGGAGCGGGGAGAGAGAGAGAGAGAGTGCAAAAAGAAAGTCACAGGAAAAAAGAAGCAGAAGGGGGCTTCTTCCTACATTTTACATCCATTTAATTGAAAATAGCAAACCACAAGAAAGAAATAAAAATGAAATCCCAAATGATATGTATATTGGTACAGAACTAGTCCTTATCCATAAGATTATGGTCCAAGATCCATCAGATATAACTGAAACCACAAAGAATAACAAACTCTATACATGATGTTCTTCTCTAGAAACATACAGCACCTAACGTCAAGTTCAGTTTACAGAGAAGGCACAGTAAAAGATTCACAATAATAAAGAATAATGAAATAATAACTATGTGTTGTAACACTGAATTCCTCCTCTTCTTCTCTCTCTTCCTTTCTTCTCTCTCTCTCTTTCTCTCTCTCTCTCTCTCTCTCTCTCTCTCTCTCTCTCTCTCTCTCTCTCTCTCTCTCTCTCTCTCTCTCTCTCTCTCTCTCTCTCTCTCTCTCTCTCTCTCTCTCTCTCTCTCTCTCTCTCTCTCTCTCTCTCTCTCTCTCTCTCTCTCTCTCTCTCTCTCTCTCTCTCTCATCTTTTTGTGTCTTTAATTTTACTATACTTACCCTTCTTTCAGGCCAAAGCTAACAGTGGGAGCAAAAAATGAAACTGTTGATATGGGAAGTGAGGAGTACTGCACATACACATCTCCTACACAAAAACGTTACTGGTATGCACTCTAGGCTTGTTAAATCCAAACCCTGTTATATCCCAAGAGTGGATAAGAGTTTGAGAGGAGAAATGAAGGGAGCCTTCAGTATGTCCCATAAGTATATCTAATAAATCATTGGATTCTTATTTAATTAGACTGAATTCATATATTATTTTTTTAATTTAGTGGTCAATTAAAAAATAATTTCTACTATCTTTTCATCAGCTAGAGAATTAATAAAACTTTGCTCAAAATATAAGCTTTCAACTCTATAAATGGAATTACTTAGAATACCAAGATCTAAGTATTCCTGAGTCACCAAAAGTAGAAATTCTTACAGGCCCTTCATTTATGTTTTTATGCTATTTCAAGATCTAAAATTCACCATGTCATTTCCTGAGGCTGCAAAGGGAAAATGAGGTGATTGTTCAGGAAGGATGCACTTTAAGCAACAATTTCTGGGCAAAATAAAATATTCTATCTCTTTCCCCCCATCAAAAAAAGTGTTTGGAGCACCCCAGTGACCAAGACCCCAGCACTTGCCAGGTGAACAAGATGAATCTTTATGTTCTCTGGGTTGATTATGCCAGTGTTGAGCTGGCTGTCACCCCCACATCTACATAATTAATTGTTTGGACTGGGTCTGACATATTGTTTCACTATTATGATGTAGTATGCTTAGGCCAAATAAAAGAATGTTATATCCTCATAACAAACAGAATAATGAAAACATTTTACCATCTTTTTCTTGTACAACTGACATACACTAAATGCATATATTTAATGTTCACTATGTGATGAGTTTGTACCTACACTCACATCTGTGAGATCATTGCACCATCAAGGTAACAGACATACCAACATTTCCCAGTTTCCTTGTATCCTTTTGTTTATTCTTGTTTTGTAAATTCTTGGTGAGATCAAAGACTTTCTTTGTTCTCTTTCCTTTTCATTTCTGGAATTTTTAGTATGAATGCCACATGAAATAGAGTCTTTCAACAGATATTTAAGTGTATAATGCTATATAGTTAATTGTAGTTACTGTAGGGTATAGAAAATATCCAAAACTTATTCATCTATTAAAATTAATCATTTATAGTTATTGACTACATTCCTAATTCCATCCTACACCAGCAATTGGAAACTGCTATTGTATGAATTTGACTATTTTACATTATGAGCAGAAGTGGAATCATGAACTGCTTTCCCCTTCTACGAATATTTTATTTCACTTAGTTTAATACCTGTCAGATCATTCATGTTTTGATAAATGGCAGCATGTCATTCTTTCTAAGGTGTAATAATATTCATTTTAGTATTTACTACATTTTTTTATCAATCCATCTGTCCATAGACACTCAGATAGTTTCTATATCTTGGCTATAATAACTATGAACTTGGGAGTGGAGGCATCTCTTTGAAATACTGATTCTATATAT
>NW_022900929.1:44504448-44533668 GCF_012274545.1 Fukomys damarensis
GAGAGAGAGAGAGAGAGGGAGAGAATGTATATGTATATATATATATACACCCGGTAGTGGGATTACTGAGTCTTAGAGAAGTGCTATTTTTAATTTTTGGGGGGAATTTCCATGCTATTTTTCATAGTTACTGCACCATCTACACTGGCACCAACAATACACAAGAGTTTCAGATTCACCATGTTGTGACCAATATTTTCTATCTTTCATTTAAACTTTCTTATCTTACACTTTTACTTGTATTTAGTCTAACTTGAACTCAGCATTGAGAAGAATGTGGTGTACCTGCCTTCAACTCAGGGAAACTTGGAAGCTGAGGATCCCAAAGGGCTGTGATGATAAAAACTTTTGCAGACACTTTTCTATATTTAAAATGCAAAGCAGAAGTTTCCAGGCCACACGTTACATCTTGCAGGATATATTTGCCACAACAAAGTGTATATATTGTTGTCAACACTGCTTACAGCAGAAAAACTTCACTTTCTGTTTAAGGCAGAATCTTGCATAAACCTCATCATCCAAGAACCTGGTTTCAAAGATGAGTAAGTATTTCACAGTAAATAATTCCTGATGAGTAAGTATATCACAGTCTGCTTTTGCACTTTAAATTTTTACTATATCCACCCAGTTAAGAACAATTACTGGATTTTATAATTTTTCTATGCCTCTAAATTGATTTTAGACTTCTAATTATATACTTTAGTTAATATGCTTGCCAATATTGTGGAGTTTTTCATGTAACTAATCCCTGAGACTTCTGGACATTTTCCCGCAGAGTTTCATGTACAACAGAGAAAAGCCAAAGTCTTTTTACCGTCTTACAAGTTTCCAGACCTACATGTGGGGAGGCACTGTTTGTATTGGGCATTTAAATTTCCCTAATATTTTCTCATTCTTTTTGGATTTTGTCTGTTCTATCTTTTTGCTCAAAGTATAGAAAATGCAGAAAACAGCCTTAAAAATTTATACGGTAAAGTCAAGTTCAATTTGAAAAGAAAACATAAAATTGGAAAGATGTGAACATAAACATAAACTTTTTTGCCATTTATATTTGCATTTGGGTTAATTGCATAGAGCAATATGTCTTTTCACGCACATGATTAATTAGCTTCGTCTTTTCCAAATAAAGAATAAAGACTCCTGTCAGAGCAGCTCCAGTGTGCAAGTTATACTGGAGGCTCCGGAGTAAGATAGTCTTGAGTTTACATTCTTCCCCCCCCCAGCTTTAATTGAGTTTATTGGTACATTTTAGGGATACAGTACAGTTACATTCATTGTTGGGATCTTGTACCTCTACATGACAAGTCTTGGTTCTCATTTCTTCCCCTTGTCCCTGCCCTCCCTTCATTTTTACTTTCTAGGTGTATAACCTCAGGAAATCAAGCTTTCACATCTGCAAAATGACAATAAATGCTGAGGATCATAAGTTTGAGGCCAGTTGGATCAACTTAGAAATTTTAGGAAGAAATTATTTCAAAAAGCAAAAGTAAGAGGACTTGGTGAACATAGCTAAGAGTGAAGGCCCTAGAGTCAATCCTGAAAAAAAAATCTGTAATATTTGCAAAAAACAACGCAGAACTGGCACAAAATTATCTGTTCATTAGTCAACTTGTTAGTATTCCAGATACTAAGCTAAAAGCAATAAATAAAGAGGTGATAAACTAAGATGAAGAAAAGGAAAGAAAAATAATAAAAAAGAGAGGGAGATAAAAAGGGAGGATAAGAAAGGAGAGATATAAGGAAAGAAAAATAGAAACTGAGAAAATAAGGAAGGATTTGGAGAAAAAGATTCAACTTGCTGTCATATAATATATATTTCCACAAGTGACATTTAAATTGTATATATTAACAATTTGAATATAAATGAATTTAGAATTTATATTATATGACATGGACAGTCAGAATTATGAGAGCTTTCACATATATATCATTTAAGGCAGCATTTAAATGAAGATTTTAACACTAAAAGTAAAGGGTAAGTCATTGTATGGCAATAAGCAGCATTGGCCAGGCTAAGAAAAACATGTTTTTTTAGGAAGGCAAGAAAATCCAGAACATAATGTGTATTAAGCATTTGGGATCACTTTTGGAACACTAACGTCCTAGCTCAAGTAATTTCATGGAAAGTTTTTCCCATATATTTACATTTTGATTGAATTCAGTTTTCTCATACATATCTACTCAGAAGTAGATTTGTGTCAAAGAAATATATGGTCAGACATGAAATATATCATTGGATAATTGCCTTGGATTCTGGCTAATAAAATAGAGAGTTTTCTAAACTATTTTACAACTATGCTGTGAATACAAGATTTTCCTAATTCCTGCAGAAGAGGTAGGTCCAAGGTTTAGAAACCAGTTCTGGAGAACATTTACTAGTGACATTTTTCTGGAGGATATTCATATTTGATAACTGCTTGTATTGTAGTTCTGATGGGTAAACTTCTGGACCTGTCTTTCTACCCTAGATTCTTGCCTTAATTGCTGGGCACACATTTAGATAGAAGAAAAACTTATTTTAACTTTTTATTTTAGTACATTATTAGGATTTTACTTTTGTACACAGATTGTATTTATTGCTCACTGGGACCTGAACATTAAGCTTGTGTGACTGTTCTTGAATCTTTTAGCTCATCTCTTCCTCGTTGGATCCCATTAGAACATCAAGTGCTAAATGGAAGAAACAAACCAGTCTGTGGTGTCTCAGTTTATTTTTCAGGGTCTTTGTAATGCAAAGGAGCTCCAGGTCTTCCTCTCACTGCCATTTTTCTTACTGTACCTGATGACTGTTGTGGGCAACCTCTTTGTCGTGCTCCTAATCATCACTGACCGCCATCTCCACTCCCCCATGTACTTCCTATTAGCAAACCTCTCATTTATTGACTGCTGTCTTTCTTCAGTAACTACCCCAAAACTAATCACAGACTTCAAAAAGGATAATAAGACCATTTCCTTTGGGGGATGCATGAGCCAGATCCTCTGTGTGCATTTCTTTGGTGGTGGTGAAATGGTGCTTCTTGTGACAATGGCCTATGACCGTTATGTGGCCATCTGCAAGCCACTCCATTACTCCAGCATCATGGACAGACAAAAGTGCATCTGGCTAGTCTTGATATCATGGATCGTTGGCTTTGTGCATGCCATGAGTCAGCTGCTTCTCATTCTGGAGCTGCCTTTCTGTGGTCCCAGAGTAGTGGACAGCTTTTTCTGTGATATTCCTTTAGTGCTGAAATTAGCCTGCATGGATACTGAGACTTTGGAGTCCATTATAAATGCAGATAGTGGTGTTTTGGCAACAACTTGTTTCATTCTCCTGCTGATCTCCTACACTTACATTCTATTAACTGTTTGCCTTCACGCTAAAGAGGGTGCACCCAAAGCACTGTCTACCTGTACCTCCCACATCACAGTAGTGGTGCTGTTCTTTGGACCTTGCATTTTCATATATCTGTGGCCCATCAATATCACATGGGTAGACAAATTTCTTGCTGTATTTTACACAGTCATCACACCTGTTCTGAATCCAGCTATTTATACACTAAGAAATAAAGATATTAGGAATGCCATAAAAAAACGAATGTCATCGTGTGGATTCAAGGAATAATTATTACCTATTTCATGTAATAAAAAAACTCTGTGTATGTCCCCTGTTGGCACATTTTGACCTCCAAATTCTGACTCATCACATCTGTAATCTATAAGTAGTCACAGATGTATGGTCTATGTTTTTCTATTATATATTCATAAATTTAATGTCTAGATAAAGACTGGTAGATAAAGACTGCATGAATGCTCTTTTGTATGTGTTAGAAGATTATAAGATAATAGCCATGATACCTACAGAAATAATCATTGCCACAATTTATTAAACACTACCTATGTTCCCAACACTGCACATGACATTTTAATTAGTATACTACTTATAAAATCATTTTAGAATAGGTTTTATTCCATTTCTAAAGTAACAGCATGGTGTATACTTCCAAATTCTGAGCCAGCTAAAGAGGAGAACAAAAGTGCATTCACATAGAAAATAAAATAATAAATGAATCGAATGCTAATACTATTTTTCTGGTCCTCCATGACATAACAGCTTCAAGTATTCAAGTTTTATTGTTCTTATAAATGTGAAGTTGTCCATGAATTTTTCCTTGAAATAAACACAGAAAAGTGTTTGCAATTCTTTAAAAGAAAGTGTAGATGGGGAGGGGAGGAGGGGGTGATGGGAGGGCAGAGGTATGGGGAAAAAATGAGAATCAAGACTTGTCATGTAGAGGTACAAGATCCCAACAATGAATGTAACTGTACTGTATCCCTAAAATGTACCAATAAACTCAATTAAAGCTGAAATAAATAAATAAATAAATTTTATTTATCTTATTAGTTAATAGTTTTTTATGATTGCAGTAGTAATTTTCTTGAAGAAATAAAATAAATCAATTATGAGTATGAGAATGAAAAAGCACACGTTACATTGTTTCAAAGCAAAAGAAATTTCAACTGTTTGGAGATGGAGAAGGGGATCAAGTATAAAAGATTTGGGTGGTAAAAGAATTAAAATGATCAAGATATATTATATTCATATATCAATTCCCCCATAGAAGATCACTACTACATATTGCAGCCATACATTAATAAAAAGAAAAAAAGAAATTTAGACTCATGACAAGAAAGCCAGAGAGAAACCAGTACAAATAATACAATTGCCAAGTACTTCTCTGAAAAATTTAGAAAGCTCTGTAGTTCTATGTACTAACAAAATTTTTGCCAAAGAAACATTTACCTGAAAACATACACACACACACACACACACACACACAAATACCAAAAAAAACACACTTTTAACATGCATATACATATATGAAGAAAAATAGAGAGAGAAGGAAATGTATATATTTTGTTATATATTTTGTTATATTTTATTTTTAGAATTGTTAAAATGGACAAATCCAGTTGTTTCAACATCACATGATTTCTTCAAACATAATAGCTTTTCCGCAGGGGTATGGGGAAAAAATCCAAAACAAGGCTTGTCATGTGAAGGTACAAGATCCTAATGATGAATGTAACTGTTCTGTATACCTAAAATGTACCAATAAACTCAATGAAAAAAGGATATATAATAGCTTGTATAATACTGCATATTCTATATCCTTTGATGATGTATGTCATTTTCTGCATAAAATTATGTGTACACATCTTTACTGTACTCTGATTTATTTCCCCATATAGAGGGAAGTCATAATTTTTTAAATTTCATTCTATTACTAGTACCTCAAAAGTTAATCATGACAATCAATTTTGTATCCATATGCCAATATATATTAAAGGCCTTATGATGACAGGGGAACTCATTTAACAAATATATTAAGTATATATTCTTTAAACAGAATTTATAAAAACATTTCTTATGTCTATCAAAAACCCTATATGGGGATGTAAGGTGACTTCTAACATTTTTTTACATGAAATGATCTCAATAGTATCCATTGGTATAAATCGTTATAGTTAGTAGTCACCCTTACTTTATAATTGATTTAGAGCCTTCATGTAATTTCCCGCGTTTAGCTCTGTGTAAACATAATACAACATTAGGACATCTGAACTGAGCTTTTGCTAATCTCCAAGGAATGATCAAAAGATGCAGTATATGTTTAAATTAAAAAATTATTATAGTAAAAGACACATTTCCATTAATTCCACTAATCACTCCCCCTCACTTCACTTGCACTTATTCCACCCTTCGTGTCACTCTTTGAAGCTGTTCTGCAAGTCCTCTTGGTGACTGTCTTTATAAGGTTTGATCAGAAATAGACTGGACCCTGCTGCTGAGTGCATCTCAACAAAAAGCCAGCACTGTAAAAACGTGCTGTGTCCTCATCCACTGTTCCACCAGATGTGGCGTCTGACAACTTCTCTCTCTTCACCAAGGTAAAATTCACCGTTAAAGGTAAACATTTCAATCAATTAGGACGTCGAGACAACCGTGACAGTACAACTGAAGACACTCACGTGAGAGAACATTCACAAACGCTTCAGAAAAGGGCAAGAATGGTGGGATAAGCGTGTTGGCAGTGAGAAGTGTTGTAAGAAGACTTGATGGCAATGTCTTTTACTGCAATCAACCTGTTCCAGTGTAAGAATGCACCATATTTTTACCACACCTCATATACAACTAGTTCTTACAGTTTAGAAAAAGAGAAATTACTGCCTGTTGTGGCTTGTATCTAAATGTTCCTCAAAGCCTCATGTGATTACAGGTGAGGCTTTTTGAAGGTGGCAAGATCTAGAATGTATGATGCTGGGATTAAACATGGGATGCTGGGATTGGTTCACAGTGAAATGTTAGGATTAAGGGTACCCCACCCTGAGTGTGAGTGCAACCCATCGTAAAGCCTGGCTAGAACATAAGGGACAGAAAGACAGTTGCTTATTGCTTGTTGCTTACAGCTTGTAGTTTGCTACTGTAGCTCGATACTTGTTGCGCCTGCCGCCTTCTGTCTGCCAGGAACTGTTTCTCCTCTGTGATTCTTCTCTGCCATAGCATTCTGCCTTGGTGTCAGCCAACTGAAAACTGAAACCTTCACAAACTATGGTCTACAATAAACCTTTCCTCCTTTAACTTTGATCGTTTGGTATTTTTGTCTCAGCGATGAGAAAAGTAACCAAGACATTGCCCAACAGTTTCCTGAGCACATGTATTTCATTTACTCAACAATTCAGTAGAATTCATTTCTAAGTAATTTGAGTTTGTAAAAACACACAATGGAACCTTAAAACATTGTGGATTGATAGTAATAAAGATACAAGAATTAAATGAAAAATGGAATGTACTTACAGTCATCGTAGGGACATTACTGCATGTATTTCTTTTTCATCTTTATTTTTTGTTAGTGCATTTGTCATACATAATGATCACATTCATCATGGAGAATTTGTACACTCACATAACATATCTTAGTTCTTTATTCCCATTCCTGACACCCTCCCTTTAACCCTTCTCCACTCCATTTACAAAAATTATATTTCCATTTTTCCTTGCCTTCTCTTTTTAATCTATTTTCCCTTCCATCCCTTCTCCATCCCACCTCTCTTGCTCCCTTTCTGATCTGAACAAGTTCCTCCTGCTTCCTAATACCTATCCTCCATTTTGCTTCTTATTTATACTTTAGGTTTCTCACCCAAGAGAAACAATGTGATATTGAAACTTGTGTTTCTTATTTATTTCGCTTAAGATTATGGTCTTGACATGCATCCATTTACCTCAAAATATCTTGTTTATCCTTCTTTATGGCAGAGTAGTATTTCATTATACATAAATGCCATGTTTTCTTTATCTATTCATCTGTTAATGAGAATATGAGCTATTTCCATGAGTTAGCTATTATAAATCATGCTCCTATAAACATGGGTGTACGAATATCACTATGGGACAGTGATTTTTACCCTTTTGAGAAGATATCTAGAAGGGGAATAGCTGAGTCAAATGGAACCTCTAGTTTTAATTTCTTGAGAAATCTCCATGCTGATTTCCATAGTGGTTGTCCCAATTTACACTCCCACCAAGGGAGAAGGGTTCCTTTTCCTCCCACAGCCTAACCAGCATTTATTATGGGTTGATTTTTTTAATTGTCCCCATGAAGTTTATTGGTACATTTAAAGCAAACAATAGTTACATTTATCATTGGGATCTTACACCTTTACATGTTATGTCTTCGTTCCTGTTTTTCCCCATCCCCCTGTCCTCCCTTCATCCCCTTCACCCTTCCCTATTTAAAAAGACTTTTCCATTTTTTCCTTTTTTCACAGTTTTTCTTTTCCCTTATTTCCTTTCCCCTCCCCTTCCCACTTCCCCTTTAGCCCTTTTCTTCCTATTTCCCACTCTCAATTATACCATTTGAACCTTATTTACACTTTTTGTTTTTCACACCAGAGAAACTATTCAGTATTTACTCGTGTGTCCTATTTATTTCAGTTCAGAGTAAGGCCTCAATGTGCATCCACTTAGCTATAAATGTTTCGAGTTTTCTCATTCTTTATGGCTGGGTTGATTTCTGATGATAAGACATTTTTCTGGAGATGGAGTCTCAGTGTTATTTTAATTTGCATTTGTCAAATGATCAGTGATGTTTAACATTTTCCATCCATTTATTTCTGTTTATACTTCTTCATTTGAGAAGATTCTATTCATTTCAGATGTCCATTTTTTGAATTGGGTCTATAAATTTCAGTCAATCCATGTTTTTGAATTCTTCACATATTTCAGATATGACTCCTTTGTTTGAGAAGCAACTGGAAAAATATTTTCCCACTCTGTAAGTTGCCTCCTCACTCTGTGGTCCCTTTTGCTATGCAAGAGCATTTTAATTTTACATGATCCTTTTTGTTGATTCTTTTGTTGATTCAATACAACTGGGATTTACTTCAGAAGGTTTTTGCTTATGCCTATAACTTAAAGAGTTTTATTGTCTTAGCTACTTTTCACTTTGTTGAGACAAAATACGTGACACCAAAATTCAAAGGAGGAAAGGTTTATTTGGCTCACAGTTTGTAGAAGTCTCAGTCTATAGTTAGCTGGTTCTAAGGCAGGGTGGCATGACAGAGGGGCATCACAGAGAAAAAATAGTCTATGGCAAAACAGGCAAGCTAGTAAACATTAACTCTCTTTCTGTTCCTTATATTTTACGCAGACACTCCACCCTAGAGCTGGTGTAGCACTCACACCCTTACTCCTAGCTAGAACTATGCCAAACCAATCAATGCACTGATTTAGCAATCATATAACATCCATCCTGGCACCAGCCACTCTAGATCCAGCTACCTCGGAAAAGTATCCCCTATGACTTCATAAGGCTATGTAGAGACAACTAGACACAAGCCATAGCATTTATTTACCCTATCTTCCAGAAGATTAAGTGTTTCTGTTTTAATATTTAAATATTTGATCCATTTCAATTTTAGTTTAAATCATGCTAAGAGATATGGGTCTAGGGTTATACTTTGGCATATTGCAAGCCAGTTTTCCCAGCACAGCTTACAGAAGAGGTTATTCATCTTGGAGTAAATGTGTTTGGCCCTTTTGTCAAATATAAGGATGCTGAGACTTTGGGGTTCGTTTTCAATGCAGATAGTGGTATTTTGGCAATAATTGCTTTCATTCTCCTTCTGGTTTCCTGTGCTATCATTCTATTAACTGTTTGCCTTCATGCTAAAGAGGGTGCATCCAAAGCAATGTCTACCTATACCTTCCACATCACAGTGGTGATGTTGTTTTTCATGCCCTGCATTTTCATCTGTCTGTGGCCATTCAGCATTGCTTGGGCAGACAAGTTTCTTGCTGTATTTTGTAGCCATCACACCTTTTCTGAATCCAGCTATTTACACACTAAGAAATAAAGATATTATTTAGAAATAAAGAAACTTATAAGTCATCATGTGAGTTCAAGGGATAACACTCATCTCATATAGTCTTCTCTTCTCAGAGAAGCCACTGTGTGGAATCCAATTTGGCACCTTTTGACCTGTAAATTAATCTGCATAGATTACTCACATCCGTATGTTGTGAGATGTGCTCTTTTTTTCCCATTATGAAAATATTTAACATTCTAATTTCTAGATTTCTACAACTTGCAAAGAAAATAAATTTCATACATATCCCTTTGGGCACATTCACAGATAATAAAATGATAACAATAATAACATCTACAGAAATAGTCATTGCCCCTATTTATTAATCACTATGTATTCTCCCAAAATTGTGCAAGATATTTTACCTAGATTATA
Organism: Fukomys damarensis; assembly: GCF_012274545.1. NCBI lineage: Eukaryota > Metazoa > Chordata > Mammalia > Rodentia > Bathyergidae > Fukomys > Fukomys damarensis. The sequence continues at coordinate 44,514,232 of NW_022900929.1, forward strand.
TACTCCTATAAAATAACTTTGGTTTATTTATCATTGCTCTCATTTCTAAAATTACAAAAGAAAATTCCATCTCAAGTCTAACCCAAATGGAGAAGATATTGTAGCTAGTCAAGTGTTCTGCATCCACTTAGAACCATCCTTCTCCAATACACACACACACACACACAAACAATATTTTTATATTTGTATATAAACATGTATATACAAATGCAGTCAATTGTATAAAAAAGGAAAAATACAGGTTTTTTTCATTTTTAGGATGGGTAGAATTGGCAAGTCAAGCTATGTCAACATGATGTAGCCTTTTTAAATATAATATTTTCTATAATACTTTATATTTGAAAAGCTTTGTGATGCATATTGTTTATTGTATAAAATCATATGAACATTCTTTTAAATAGCTTGATTTTATTTCATGCCCACGAACAGGAGTCATCACTGCTTGCACCTCATGTCTATACCAATGTCTCATAATTTCTAATTATAATCAATCTGTATCCAACAATAAATTAAATGGTTCATGTTAGAAAATACATATATATTAAATAATTGCAATCATGATTTCTCCAAGCAGATGATTATAGAAGCATCATGTATACTAATGAAGAGACTTGCATGGGGACATAGAAAGTCTTCTTGTAATATTTTTATATGAAATTATCTCAACTGTGTTCACTGATATAATTCTTCATGTATGTGTCACCATTGCTTCATAAGTGATTTAAAGTCTATATGTAACTTCCTTTCACCTCCCAACCACACTAGGGCATCTTGTCTGAATTCTTACTCATCTATATAATTAGTTCTTAGAAACTACAAAGTGAGGTCTTACTACCCATGTTGTTTCTAAACATGTTTTATTTAACTCATCAACAATTCGGTACAATTCATTTCTAAGTAATTCATGTTTTGATAAAGATCATAATGGAATTTTTAAAATTTTATACTGCATACTAATAAAAGCACAATAAATACAGAAAGATGGAATGCAGCCATAGTCATGCAACAAGGGACATTGCATTTGTTAAAAGAAATTATGCATATTGATAATCCACATATCTTCTTTAAGAGTTTAACCTAAAAGTGTGAAAGTAATGTAAAAAAATTAAAACATGTCTTAGTTTTTTAAATTTCAATAAGCAACAAAGCTAAAGTTGATTATTTCAAAAGGTCAACAAAATTGGTAATACATTAGCAAGACTGATCAAAAAAGGAAAAAGGGGGCTGGGAATTTAGCTCAGAGGTTTGGTGGCCTGCCTTGCAAGCGCAAAGACATGAGTTCAATCTGGTACCAAAAAAAAAAGGAAAAAGGTACAAAATTTCAAGTCAAGGATACAAAAGTAAACCACACTATGATGCTACAGTCCTGACAAGTAAGATGATATTATATTTAACTTTATGGCAAAAAAAATTTTAATTTAGAAGAAATCAGAAAGCTACAATTTAAACAATAGTTACTAAAGCAAGAGTGTCTCAATGGTCCAATATAGATTGAACAAATTAACCTTGAAAATAAACCATTCGTTCTCCTAATTTTTACCATTTCTTAGCTCAAAAATTACACAATCATAATCATTTTTCTCATGCTAGGATTCTGCAAACCACACTACTGATTCTTCTCTGGCTCCATTTTGTGATCTGACAATAAAGTGTCCAACTGAGAGACTTCAAAATGGGAGGACAAGATTCACTCCTTCATATTTGCCTGCTATGGGCTTTCTCTTGGTTTGCTGTTCTTCCTAGTAAGGCAATAGTTTATGCCTATGGTATAAATTGAATCAAGATTGCCATTTTCTAACAGCTGCCCTATATTCCCTTGGAGATGCCAAAACTGGCATGCTGACACACAATATTAAAATTTCTTAGTCTCACTCTGGTGCCTTACTTCAAAATTTTGAGAAACAAGAATTAGACAAAATACACTTCTACCAAAAGCTCTGGATTTCAAATTCATAATGAACCTTTTCCTAAATTGCTAAATTTCACTTGATCTTAGCCAAAGAGCTAAGAATAAAAGGAAATCTGAGTGTTCTTTTTCTAAGGTCTAGAACAACACAGAACATCAATTTCACCATTTTCATGCAATGCAATACTGGAATTAGGTGAGAGAAAGATAAAGGGCTTTTAAATTGGAAAACAGAATATCTCACTGTCACTATTGGCAAATGACATGACTTTGTATACAGAAACTCACACGTATTCCAACAAAAACCTATTGGAGGGTAGGGGATTTGGCTCAGTGGTTCTGCTGCCTGCCTCACAAGTACAAGGTCCTGAGTTTGGTCCCTGGCATGGAAAAAAAAAACTACTGGAACTAATAGATGAATTCAGTACAGTTACAGGATTCAAAATTTACATACAAGGTATCAGTAGCATTGTTATATGTCAAGGTCACTGACATGAAATATAATTCAAGAAAGCATATAGTTACAAACACAGAAAACACATCAATTAAATTAACCAAGAGTTAACAGGTTATTACAATTAAATTATAAAAGCTTCATGAAAGAAATTGAAGGAGATATATAAAAAATGGAAAGACATCTTGTGTTCATGGATTGGAAAAATATTGTTTAAATGTCCATAAACCCAAGGCAATCTATAGTTTCAACATAACATGTCAAATCATAAGTAACATTCTTCATGGTGTTTGAAAATGACAATACTAAAATGTATGCACTATCAAAAAAAATCAAAATTGCCACAGCCATCTTAAAAAAAAGAAGAAAGAATGAGGTAATATACTTCCTGACTTCAAAATACACTGCAGAGAGCCAGGGATTTAGCTCGGTGGTGCTGAAATATAAAGAAAATTCTTCAGACACTGAAACTGGCAAGGAGTTTTTTATTTTTTTATCACAAGACTTCAAAAACTCAAAAAAATATACAAATTGAATTACATCACACTAAAGAGTTTCTACACAGCAAAGAAAACAACAGAGTGAAGAGACAACTTTGAAAAATCAGAGAACATGTTTGCAAATTGCACACCCAGAATATAAGGAACTCAATAGCATAAAACACAAACAACCTCCTCAAAATGGGAAGCAGACCTTAATAGACTCATTAAAAGGAGATGCACAATGGCTAGCAGACATATAAAAAATGTTTAGCGTATTAATCAAAAGGGAATTGCAAATCAAAACCACAATTAGAAATCACTTCTCTCCACTAGGGGTGGTTATCATAAAACACAATAATGATGAAGGAAAAAAAAATATATATATATATATAACAAGTGCTAAAAATGCAAGGAAGTGGGTAAATAAAAAACAATCCCAGAGCATTGTATGGAATACTGTATTAGTAAAGCTGTGTTTGAGAAGGAGCATGTAGGCTACTCATAAAAATTAAAAATAAAAATACCATGTGATCTAGCAATCCCATTAATAGGTGAGTGTTCAAAGGAAAGGAAATCCACAAAGAAAGGTACATCCTCACCCTCATGTTTTTTGGCCACACTATTCACAATAAGGAAGAAACAGAAGCATCTTAAGTGTCCATCATTTAATGCGTGGATAAAGAAAATATGGTACACGTGTAAAATGGAAAATCTCTTAGTCACAAAGAAAGATTTAATCTTTCTACTACAATGAATAAGGAATTTAAGATCATTATGTTAAATGAAGTAAGTCTGGCATGAAAATACAAGTACCACAGGTACAATCTAGACCCTTGGCCTTGTTAGAAATCCAGACTAATAGACCATGTGAAATAGGAAGAAAAGGGCTAAAGGTGTAGGGAAAATGGGAAGGGTAGGGGAAAGGTAATAAGGGAAAAGAAAAAAAAATGACAAAATGAGAAAATGGAAATAAAGTGTAAATGGGGAGGGAGGAGGGGGTGAAGGGAGGGCATGGGCAAGGGGAAAAAAATGAGAACCAAGACCTGTTGTGTAAAGGTACAAGATCCCAGTAATGAATGTAACTGTACTGTATACCTTAAATGTACCAATAAACTATATATATCCAGACTAGAATGTGGTTAAAGAGGTTGGGGAGAATAGTGTGGAAAGGAAACATGGGTAAGTACATATTAAGCTACATTAGAGAGGAGCTTAGCTGTTCTTTCTATAAACTTCTCAATTCTAAGTGTATTCATGATACCATTTCACACATATTTCTTTTTGTATTTGTTTTTCTCAAAAGTGCTTCTTAGATCTTTGATCCAAGCACCTTAGAATTTTTTCCATCTATTTGACCTGACCGTATGTACCCACTGATTGATCTCTCCCCCACCTTGCCTCCCACTACCCACCTAGACTGCGACTGTTCCTTATATTTTACGCAGACACTCCACCCTAGAGCTGGTGTAGCACTCACACCCTTACTCCTAGCTAGAACTATGCCAAACCAATCAATGCACTGATTTAGCAATCATATAACATCCATCCTGGCACCAGCCACTCTAGATCCAGCTACCTCGGAAAAGTATCCCCTATGACTTCATAAGGCTATGTAGAGACAACTAGACACAAGCCATAGCATTTATTTACCCTATCTTCCAGAAGATTAAGTGTTTCTGTTTTAATATTTAAATATTTGATCCATTTCAATTTTAGTTTAAATCATGCTAAGAGATATGGGTCTAGGGTTATACTTTGGCATATTGCAAGCCAGTTTTCCCAGCACAGCTTACAGAAGAGGTTATTCATCTTGGAGTAAATGTGTTTGGCCCTTTTGTCAAATATAAGGATGCTGAGACTTTGGGGTTCGTTTTCAATGCAGATAGTGGTATTTTGGCAATAATTGCTTTCATTCTCCTTCTGGTTTCCTGTGCTATCATTCTATTAACTGTTTGCCTTCATGCTAAAGAGGGTGCATCCAAAGCAATGTCTACCTATACCTTCCACATCACAGTGGTGATGTTGTTTTTCATGCCCTGCATTTTCATCTGTCTGTGGCCATTCAGCATTGCTTGGGCAGACAAGTTTCTTGCTGTATTTTGTAGCCATCACACCTTTTCTGAATCCAGCTATTTACACACTAAGAAATAAAGATATTATTTAGAAATAAAGAAACTTATAAGTCATCATGTGAGTTCAAGGGATAACACTCATCTCATATAGTCTTCTCTTCTCAGAGAAGCCACTGTGTGGAATCCAATTTGGCACCTTTTGACCTGTAAATTAATCTGCATAGATTACTCACATCCGTATGTTGTGAGATGTGCTCTTTTTTTCCCATTATGAAAATATTTAACATTCTAATTTCTAGATTTCTACAACTTGCAAAGAAAATAAATTTCATACATATCCCTTTGGGCACATTCACAGATAATAAAATGATAACAATAATAACATCTACAGAAATAGTCATTGCCCCTATTTATTAATCACTATGTATTCTCCCAAAATTGTGCAAGATATTTTACCTAGATTATATACTCCTATAAAATAACTTTGGTTTATTTATCATTGCTCTCATTTCTAAAATTACAAAAGAAAATTCCATCTCAAGTCTAACCCAAATGGAGAAGATATTGTAGCTAGTCAAGTGTTCTGCATCCACTTAGAACCATCCTTCTCCAATACACACACACACACACACAAACAATATTTTTATATTTGTATATAAACATGTATATACAAATGCAGTCAATTGTATAAAAAAGGAAAAATACAGGTTTTTTTCATTTTTAGGATGGGTAGAATTGGCAAGTCAAGCTATGTCAACATGATGTAGCCTTTTTAAATATAATATTTTCTATAATACTTTATATTTGAAAAGCTTTGTGATGCATATTGTTTATTGTATAAAATCATATGAACATTCTTTTAAATAGCTTGATTTTATTTCATGCCCACGAACAGGAGTCATCACTGCTTGCACCTCATGTCTATACCAATGTCTCATAATTTCTAATTATAATCAATCTGTATCCAACAATAAATTAAATGGTTCATGTTAGAAAATACATATATATTAAATAATTGCAATCATGATTTCTCCAAGCAGATGATTATAGAAGCATCATGTATACTAATGAAGAGACTTGCATGGGGACATAGAAAGTCTTCTTGTAATATTTTTATATGAAATTATCTCAACTGTGTTCACTGATATAATTCTTCATGTATGTGTCACCATTGCTTCATAAGTGATTTAAAGTCTATATGTAACTTCCTTTCACCTCCCAACCACACTAGGGCATCTTGTCTGAATTCTTACTCATCTATATAATTAGTTCTTAGAAACTACAAAGTGAGGTCTTACTACCCATGTTGTTTCTAAACATGTTTTATTTAACTCATCAACAATTCGGTACAATTCATTTCTAAGTAATTCATGTTTTGATAAAGATCATAATGGAATTTTTAAAATTTTATACTGCATACTAATAAAAGCACAATAAATACAGAAAGATGGAATGCAGCCATAGTCATGCAACAAGGGACATTGCATTTGTTAAAAGAAATTATGCATATTGATAATCCACATATCTTCTTTAAGAGTTTAACCTAAAAGTGTGAAAGTAATGTAAAAAAATTAAAACATGTCTTAGTTTTTTAAATTTCAATAAGCAACAAAGCTAAAGTTGATTATTTCAAAAGGTCAACAAAATTGGTAATACATTAGCAAGACTGATCAAAAAAGGAAAAAGGGGGCTGGGAATTTAGCTCAGAGGTTTGGTGGCCTGCCTTGCAAGCGCAAAGACATGAGTTCAATCTGGTACCAAAAAAAAAAGGAAAAAGGTACAAAATTTCAAGTCAAGGATACAAAAGTAAACCACACTATGATGCTACAGTCCTGACAAGTAAGATGATATTATATTTAACTTTATGGCAAAAAAAATTTTAATTTAGAAGAAATCAGAAAGCTACAATTTAAACAATAGTTACTAAAGCAAGAGTGTCTCAATGGTCCAATATAGATTGAACAAATTAACCTTGAAAATAAACCATTCGTTCTCCTAATTTTTACCATTTCTTAGCTCAAAAATTACACAATCATAATCATTTTTCTCATGCTAGGATTCTGCAAACCACACTACTGATTCTTCTCTGGCTCCATTTTGTGATCTGACAATAAAGTGTCCAACTGAGAGACTTCAAAATGGGAGGACAAGATTCACTCCTTCATATTTGCCTGCTATGGGCTTTCTCTTGGTTTGCTGTTCTTCCTAGTAAGGCAATAGTTTATGCCTATGGTATAAATTGAATCAAGATTGCCATTTTCTAACAGCTGCCCTATATTCCCTTGGAGATGCCAAAACTGGCATGCTGACACACAATATTAAAATTTCTTAGTCTCACTCTGGTGCCTTACTTCAAAATTTTGAGAAACAAGAATTAGACAAAATACACTTCTACCAAAAGCTCTGGATTTCAAATTCATAATGAACCTTTTCCTAAATTGCTAAATTTCACTTGATCTTAGCCAAAGAGCTAAGAATAAAAGGAAATCTGAGTGTTCTTTTTCTAAGGTCTAGAACAACACAGAACATCAATTTCACCATTTTCATGCAATGCAATACTGGAATTAGGTGAGAGAAAGATAAAGGGCTTTTAAATTGGAAAACAGAATATCTCACTGTCACTATTGGCAAATGACATGACTTTGTATACAGAAACTCACACGTATTCCAACAAAAACCTATTGGAGGGTAGGGGATTTGGCTCAGTGGTTCTGCTGCCTGCCTCACAAGTACAAGGTCCTGAGTTTGGTCCCTGGCATGGAAAAAAAAAACTACTGGAACTAATAGATGAATTCAGTACAGTTACAGGATTCAAAATTTACATACAAGGTATCAGTAGCATTGTTATATGTCAAGGTCACTGACATGAAATATAATTCAAGAAAGCATATAGTTACAAACACAGAAAACACATCAATTAAATTAACCAAGAGTTAACAGGTTATTACAATTAAATTATAAAAGCTTCATGAAAGAAATTGAAGGAGATATATAAAAAATGGAAAGACATCTTGTGTTCATGGATTGGAAAAATATTGTTTAAATGTCCATAAACCCAAGGCAATCTATAGTTTCAACATAACATGTCAAATCATAAGTAACATTCTTCATGGTGTTTGAAAATGACAATACTAAAATGTATGCACTATCAAAAAAAATCAAAATTGCCACAGCCATCTTAAAAAAAAGAAGAAAGAATGAGGTAATATACTTCCTGACTTCAAAATACACTGCAGAGAGCCAGGGATTTAGCTCGGTGGTGCTGAAATATAAAGAAAATTCTTCAGACACTGAAACTGGCAAGGAGTTTTTTATTTTTTTATCACAAGACTTCAAAAACTCAAAAAAATATACAAATTGAATTACATCACACTAAAGAGTTTCTACACAGCAAAGAAAACAACAGAGTGAAGAGACAACTTTGAAAAATCAGAGAACATGTTTGCAAATTGCACACCCAGAATATAAGGAACTCAATAGCATAAAACACAAACAACCTCCTCAAAATGGGAAGCAGACCTTAATAGACTCATTAAAAGGAGATGCACAATGGCTAGCAGACATATAAAAAATGTTTAGCGTATTAATCAAAAGGGAATTGCAAATCAAAACCACAATTAGAAATCACTTCTCTCCACTAGGGGTGGTTATCATAAAACACAATAATGATGAAGGAAAAAAAAATATATATATATATATAACAAGTGCTAAAAATGCAAGGAAGTGGGTAAATAAAAAACAATCCCAGAGCATTGTATGGAATACTGTATTAGTAAAGCTGTGTTTGAGAAGGAGCATGTAGGCTACTCATAAAAATTAAAAATAAAAATACCATGTGATCTAGCAATCCCATTAATAGGTGAGTGTTCAAAGGAAAGGAAATCCACAAAGAAAGGTACATCCTCACCCTCATGTTTTTTGGCCACACTATTCACAATAAGGAAGAAACAGAAGCATCTTAAGTGTCCATCATTTAATGCGTGGATAAAGAAAATATGGTACACGTGTAAAATGGAAAATCTCTTAGTCACAAAGAAAGATTTAATCTTTCTACTACAATGAATAAGGAATTTAAGATCATTATGTTAAATGAAGTAAGTCTGGCATGAAAATACAAGTACCACAGGTACAATCTAGACCCTTGGCCTTGTTAGAAATCCAGACTAATAGACCATGTGAAATAGGAAGAAAAGGGCTAAAGGTGTAGGGAAAATGGGAAGGGTAGGGGAAAGGTAATAAGGGAAAAGAAAAAAAAATGACAAAATGAGAAAATGGAAATAAAGTGTAAATGGGGAGGGAGGAGGGGGTGAAGGGAGGGCATGGGCAAGGGGAAAAAAATGAGAACCAAGACCTGTTGTGTAAAGGTACAAGATCCCAGTAATGAATGTAACTGTACTGTATACCTTAAATGTACCAATAAACTATATATATCCAGACTAGAATGTGGTTAAAGAGGTTGGGGAGAATAGTGTGGAAAGGAAACATGGGTAAGTACATATTAAGCTACATTAGAGAGGAGCTTAGCTGTTCTTTCTATAAACTTCTCAATTCTAAGTGTATTCATGATACCATTTCACACATATTTCTTTTTGTATTTGTTTTTCTCAAAAGTGCTTCTTAGATCTTTGATCCAAGCACCTTAGAATTTTTTCCATCTATTTGACCTGACCGTATGTACCCACTGATTGATCTCTCCCCCACCTTGCCTCCCACTACCCACCTAGACTGCGATGACCACCATTTTGCTCTCAACGTCAATAAGATTAACTTTTTAGGTTCCATATATGTGTTAGATCAGGCAGTATTTTGTTTCTTATGGTGACTTTTATCACTTTGCACACTGTCCTCCGTGCTCATCCATACTGTTTTCAAATGACAGGAATACCATCTTTCCATAGCTAAACAATATTTATGCCTTCTACAAGCACATATTCTTTATCCATCAGCTAACAGACACTTAGGCTGATCCTGTCCCTTGGTAACTGTAGCTAGTACAGGTATTAATGAGGGAGTGCAGATGTCTCTTTAACAACTGATTTCATTTCCAACAAATGTACACCCAATAATAAGGTTATATGTGATAGTTCTAAATCTAATTTTCTAAAGAAGCTTTACAAGTAAATGACAAAAAACCCTCAATACTTGAAATATGAAAAACATGTTATACTGCCTCTTTTTAATGCTGTTTCTTTCACTACTGGAGATTGAACTTGGGACCTTGTGCTTGCAAGGCAGGAGGTGGCACCACTGAGCTAAATTCCCGGCCCTTTTTAATGTTGTTTTTCTTCCAGTTTACTGTGAGTAAATTTTTTCAGGTCAAAATATTTACTTAAATTAAACAAGTTATTATTCAGTTAAAATAGCTGAGGTGTCATCTTTTAACAGATATACAACAACATGTTTTCATTTTTCCGTGCTTTCACTGTTTCATCTGACCCTGAAAAAATCAACTTTAAAAAAATTCTTCAATGGAATTTTAGTTTTCTTTAGTGGGATTTTGTTCATCTTAGTTGTACATCAATAGAAGAAAGTAATGAGATGTTGAAGTCTGTAGGTGAGGGGGCAGATGAGGGACACTCTGAGTGCTTTGTATGAATGAACTAAGACACTATATTTTGGAACTATATGTATGTGAAAGGTACTGACCTTTCCTGCTTGCACTTTTATGAGCAGTTCATATGTAATTCATTTGCTTTTCTGATATTGGTGAGTAAATTTTATTAGCATTTTTACAAAGATGCAATGACCCATTTTTATGAGCTTGGGTTTCTACAATCAATGCACTGAAAGAATATCTTTCAAAATTGTGAGACATAAATAATAAGCACCACTTAGCTGGTATTGTGTATTTTTATGAAAAATAAAATACTAACATAGTAACAAAAGCTGTGGGGACATAATAAAATTTTGTTTTTGAAAAATATGTAAAGAATTATTATTCAACACTAATATATGAATTCAAATACTCACATTACTAAATTATTGGCCAAAGAAAAAACATCTCTTCTGACTCTGACCAACTTTGTATAGATAATAAATCAAGTAAATATATATTCACACTGCCTCTCCTTTCTTTATAGGTTATTTTGCTAATATGAAAAAAATGAGGTAATTGTTACTGTCTTTAATTTCTTAATTCAGTACCTATCCTGTATTAGGACTGGCTAGAAATAATTAATAGTTGTAGCTTCAGTTTGCAAAGAAAGGTGCTCTACCTTTCATAGCTTGTTTCTGTACTGTTTAGTCTTGATTTTTGTTTTTCCTTTCCTATGCAATTCGGAAGTCATGCATTGCCCTACAGTCTCCTGCTCAGACTCTTACATTTTCATTAGTTTGCAAGATACCCTTTTACAAGTTTACACATAGGAAATTGACCATTATGTTGGCCATAGAAGACTTTACTAGTTTAACTAAAAAGCACTCCTTCGTGGGAAGCAAATGCCTCCAGGAAACAGATTCACCTTAAATAAATAACTTCTTTTTTTCTTAACAGGAAATGAATAATTTCTTCCTTTAAAGGAATCCCAAGCAATATCTACAGAGAAAGAAGTCAAAGCAAAATCACAAGGCAAGTAACTGTGATTATTTAGTAACATTGAAAACCCTATGTAATATATTTAATTCATGAGCCAACCCTATTTTTTTCCAAACCAAAATTAAACAACCCAAGCAAAAATTCAAGATAGAATAATTTAAAGTATTAAAATATAAGTGAAAAAATTTAGCTTAATTTCACTCTATTCTCAACACTCCTATAGTTCTCAAATAGTAATTCATTATTTATGGAAAAAACAAGTGGAACGAACAATTTAGGGACTTTGTAACAGATGGTCTTTAACTCAGTATTGACTTCAAAAGGATATAATCGGTGATTTGGATAATTCTCAATAATTCTGCTAATGCTAAATTTAAGAAAGTATTATCAGAGTGACATAATTACTGCTCACTACATGAAATAGTTCTATTTACCTATTACCCTATCCAGCAGTTGGTAATACTTGTCCCTTGGGAAACACTGTGTATGTAAGACTTAGTTTTTATAGAAAGGCAGTAATAGAGTTGATATTGGTCATTAGTTCTAGCCCTCTTAATTGGTTTCATTCACAAAAATAAGAACTATTTTTAGCTCTGCATCTTAATATGTAATGATTAATCCAAAAAGCAGTAAATCTGTGTTTCTCATCTCTTGAAGCCCTGAGGGTAAAATCTGTGCCTGTACAGGTAAGTACAATGCTCACTCTAATTTTCCAACTTCAGGTTCTACTGTTACACTCCCTCACTCATTTTTTACTCACTACAGTCTATTTTTTCTTTGGTCTTCATTTGCTTCTGTTAGTGCCCTTCATTGATTGATTTTCACTCAAGTTGTTATATATTTTTCTGGTCTTATCCCTAAAATTAAAATTGTATTAAGAGATAAACTCAAAATAGTCTTCAAAGTATTACTATCTTTAAACTGGTATGTGAAGTGTTTTGATTCTTCCATCCCTATTTTCTCTGAAGATTAGGATCCTAAAAGTGAAAATCCAATGTCTGTATCTTGCTTATCCTATTTCCACTGATAAAATAGCAAAAGGCATACTGGCTTGATTTTTGCCAGAACAGTTTAGTGCTCCTAAATTGAAAACGTCTAGATCTCTTTCCTGAATATCATCAACATTAGTGTGATGGGTAACGTTTTTTAATACTTACTATATAAAACAATACTGCATTGTATTTTGCATTGGAATTTAGTCCTATAAGTTTTCCTTTTCCCCACACTGATTTTGATACATCATGATTTTTAACGAGAAAACCAATATATATTATCTCTAAATGTAGAACAAATCAAGTTTGGGGAAAGAAACAGGCATTAAGTTACTTAAATCCCACCAGGTGAAGAATATTTTAGTAAACCCTGCATATTTACTCATGCAAAACATTTTTATATCTCAAAATAAAGTGATTTGCATTTTATAACTCTTCCTTTGATTCATTGATATTCTTTTCTTACTAATATGGACTTAACAATTATTTGTAAAACCTACATTACATGAATTTATCCATTTACTGGCATAACCAGTCTTTCTCCTTCAATATTTACCATGTTCCCATTTAGTATTATAAGTAATATGCATAAGGTAAAATAATTTTATAGTTGCATTTTCCTATTTGTCTGTATATTTCCCTTTGATATAGTTCCATGACACAGAATTGCTGCGTCACAGTTAAGGAGTTTTACATTTATTACTTCATTGCCTTCTAGAGTGAGTGTACACTTGACATCTCATCACCTGAGACTGCCTCCCCACTGCCACAAAAATAACAGGTTTAACTTTCCCATCCCAGAAATCAGACAAAACAGAATCTAGCTTCTCAAGGTGGAGTCAATTTAGAAAACTTTAGCTTTGAGTTTTAAAAATTAGTTCTCATACTTTATTAGAAAATTATAATTACATTTTAACATAAATAACTTCTAAATATCCACATCTTATTTTGCCATAAGGCATATGGTAACACAAATAAATATATGTTTTCAATGTTGATCTGTAAGTTTAACTATTAAGTACTGTGCCTATTCAAACAATTCTTTATTTTCCTAAAAATTCATAAGGCCTTATTTGCCATATGCCACAATTCCTAATATTTAATTCCAGACTATTTTTGTCCTGTATTCTGTTAAACTAGTCAAATTGTTTAATGACTGTAGATTTATAATACATTCTGATTCATTTTATAGAAAGTATTCACTTCTCAACCCTAACACTCATTATGTTTCCCTTTAAATTTCCCTGAGTTTTGAAACTGACTTTGGTTCATTTTGTGTTATTTTGACAGATTTCTACTGTGCAATTGATGAGTAACTTCAGTTAATCCATGGACAAGTTCAGTGATAAGTGGTATTTTTATAACTTTGAGTCTTCCTGTTCTATTAGAATGGTTTGGTCTTTCATTTTAATCAGAGCTTCAAATATATTAGAAAAATTATGTATTTTTCAATAGAATTTATACCTTGCACAGGTTTTCTTTAAACAAGACATCTCTTTGTAAATTTTTTGGTTTTCCTAAAAGTATAAACATTAGTTTTTATATTTATTTAAATTTTCTTATTAGATTTAATGTTTTCATTCAATTGTTTTATTTTTTTAAGGCAGACAATTATGTGATCTGACAATCAGTGATTATAATTTCATTACCCTGCCTTTAAGATTATTACTTGAATTCATCTTCTTGTCTACTTTAAAATACATTGTTAAACCCTAATACTAACAGGCTTCCTTCTTCATATTTTAATTTTAATGTTTCACATATAATCATTGATCATTTAAAAGCATCCTGAGTTAAATATTTCTTGATACTTCCTATTTCACTGACTTATCAGAAGGCAATTTTTTGAAATTTATGCAGTATTTGTATATATAGCATGTTCATTCTCTAAAATCATTATCAAAATAGTCCTGACATAAAATTTTGCTGCCTTCTTTCTGAGTTTTATCTGATCTGATGTGGAACTTTAAGAATTTTTCCTTGATCAATCTACCAAAGGAGTTAAGGGTCATCATTTGAGCATATTTGATCCTCAGATAGTTACATCTGGAAGTAGAAGGTAGGAGAGTCAGGACATGGGGTAGAAAGGAACAAAGACAATTCACTAGCCATTCGTTGTCAAGATGACAACATGTGGAAAATTAAAGCAAAAAATAAAATGAAGGTATAAATAGAAGAAGGAATTGATTTAAGAGATAATTGAAGGGCTGGCATGAAGCTCAGTATTAGTAGGTTTACACAGAATAGGCAAGTCCCGGAGTTCAACCCCCCAGTACCAAGCAACAACAAAAATTACTTAGGGGTAAAAATTGTGCCATTGGGATTGAAAAATAAAGGAGGGACAAGAGAGCCAGGGGCATGTGGAAGAATGATAATGAAAGGAAGAGTAATAACGATATTTACTAAGTCATTGCAATAAATTAGATTAGAATTGATTGAGTAGATTGGACTTGACTAGATAGAAAAGTAAGATCATGAGCACAGCTGTAACCAGTTAACTTGCAGGTGAGGTGTGACTTCTCCTATTGGTTTATGTCGCATACAGTTCTGGGCTTATAACTCTGGATTCACGAATAAAGCCACAGACTGAGACATCAATGTGTAAGAACAGTACTAGTTTAAGTAAATAAATGGACACTGAATTAGAAAAATATTGTTTGAGTCAGAAATCTTAAGTATGCCAATTAGTAAGGGTGAGCAGGAAACAAAGAATCATTCTATCAATGAAGATAAAAATCATAGAATTAGGAGAAAACAATCAGAAATACTCAGATTGCAGTTAGTGGCAATTACAGTGGTATCTCGGTTTACAAACGTGATTTTTTTCCACAATTCTGGTCACAAACTGAGTTGGACAAGGCTTGAATCAAATTCAATAGTTATATTCAATGGTTCATTGTTGGCCTTTTGAAGACATTTTATTTTATTTTTTTAATTGAGTTTATTGGTACATTTTAGGTATACAGTACAGTTACATTCATTATTGGTATCTTGTACTTTTATATGACAGGTCTTGGTTCTCATTTTTCCCCTTGTCCCTGCCCTCCTTTCACCCCCTGCTCCACTCCCCATTTACAAACATTTTATTTCCATTTTTTCATTTTCTTTTCCCTTATTCCCTTTCCCCTACCCTTCCCACTTTCCCTACACCTTTAGCATTTTTCTTCCTATTTCAAACTGTTAATTATCTCATTAGGATCTTATGTACTTTTATAGTTTTTCGTACTATAGAAACTATTTGGTATTTACACATGTGTGACATATTTATTTCATTTAGGAGTATATCTTCAATATGTATCCATTTTGAAGACATTTTATTTAGTTCTCACTCAATTCAGTTTGTGATCAGAATCATAGAAAGAGTTAAATTTGTAAACTGAGGTACTACTATAACAGAAAACCTGATTCAAACTGAGTCAAACAAAATAGATTTTTGTTTTGGCATGACAAGAAATCTGACTATTGTTGACTTTGTTCGAGTGGTTAGATGTGGCCTTTGATTTCTAAATCATTTCTAACTTTTACTGTTAACGTATTTATGTATATTTGAATGTCATGGTGGCTTCATTTTGGGTATAATATTAACATTAAATGCAAGAAAAATTGACCAAGACCTTGCTCCACATAAAGGTTTATTTGTTTAAAGAATAAAGTCTTCTAAAGAGGATAATGGTTTACATCACATTTAACAGTTCTGGGTCACACACCACATCTTAAACAAATTCATGGCTCAGGAGGAGAAAATTATAACAATTGGTTTAAAAACTGACATCTTGTTTTCTTGATCTAGAATCCAGGTATTTTTTAAGTGAATAGATATCAGCCTCTACTGCATAACTGGGATTTCTGTTAATGCGAAATGAGAAGGGGAACGGCTTTATAGAAACAGGAAAGAAAAAAATAGAAAACGTTATAGCAATAAGGCCATGATAAAATGTTTCAAGTCTGTGGAGATACGAAGCAAAATAAGATTGAAAGTTACTATTGTATAGAATATAGAAGGTGTGAATTTCTCTAAAAATCAGATATCTGTATAAATTTTTTTTAGAGTTGAATGAAAGAAAATTAAGATAACCTTGCCGGTGAATGGTTAGAAAAACAAAGGAGTATCAAGAAGGGGCAAACAATTCATTGTCATGATGTTTAAAAAGAAATTTCCTATAAGAACCAAACCTGTCGTGTAAAGGTACAAGATCCCAATAATGAATGTAACTGTACTGTATACCTAAAATGTACCAATGAACTCAATGAGGAAAAAAAGAGAAATTTCCTATGTTAATAGTTGAAAGATAGTAAAAATTGAACAAAGTTTAATTCACAGATGCTTGGGGAAGGTACACAGTTTATACTACAAGGAGCTGGCCTTGAAGAGCAAAGCCCCATGGCTAGGTATATGGATTGGCATATCTTATACTATGGATAAAATTCCTGGCTTTGACAGGCTTCCACTTTGTTTGTAAACTGGGCCAAATAAAATATAAAGGCAATTTTGCAAAAATCTAGATATGATAATGTGCTAAGTACAGTACCTTGCATAGAAAAATCATTTAATAATTATCGATTTAGCATTGTTCAATTCTTCTATTTTATTTTTATAGGTGTCCTTATGGCAAATAAATTAGTGAATATAAGGCATATATTCATTATGTTACTAGCGTGTTATGAAGCAAAAGTTATAAATAACTTCCATCCTTGCATTTGATCATTTATTCAAAAGAAAAAAGAAACACACAAAATAAAACAGTAAATGGTTTTGGCCTGAGCATATTAATTTGAACAGTGAAGACGAAAGTCAGCTAGATAATTTTCCAGGTAGTGCAAAAGCATTGCTATGAAAAAGCAAAAACCATTATCAATCATTTTCACCTGAGATCATTAGAATAAAATAATACTTGGGAAAGTGATCAGGGAAAATGTCTAGAAATCCTTGGGAAGTAAACAAAATTTCTGCTCATGGAATGTAAAAAAACTAACGCATTTGAGTCCATTAAATCCTAAACTTCGTTCCTTTTTATATGATCTCCCAGAACATTAATACTTTTATTTCTGTTGTTGTTGTTTTATTATTGTTGTTATCCACTTAAATGATTTCTAATCCTTTGATATATAACCGATAGAATGCACTAGTAGGATAAATGGTGAATATACTTTAGTACCACTTACTAAGAATTTTTGCCACTTTCTATCCACAGATGGTTTGAAATCATCTTTTCTGCTTAAGCCAATGAACAGACAAAATGGCTCCATGATCTCTGAGTTTGTGTTGCTGGGACTCTCTAGTTCTTGGGAAACTACAACTTTTCTCATGTTCACATTCTCTTTGCTCTATTTAGGGATCATCTTGGGAAATCTCTTCATAGTCTTCTTGATTATTACTGATTCATCTTTACAGTCCCCTATGTACTTCCTGCTGGCTAACCTGTCCTTCATTGATGTGGGTCTTTCCACTACCACAGTTCCCAAGATGATCTCAGATCTCTTCAGTGAACACAAAGTCATTTCTTTCCAGGGCTGTATGACACAGTTATGCTTCATTCACATCGTGGGAGGAGTGGAGATGGTGCTGCTCATAGCCATGGCATTTGACAGGTACATCGCAATCTGTAAGCCTCTTCACTACTTGAACATCATGAGCCCTAGAAGGTGTGTTTCATTCGTAGCCCTTGGCTGGGTAGTAGGAGTGATCCATACTATGTCTCAGTTTTTGTTTGTTGTAAACCTGCCTTTTTGTGGTTCCAATAAAGTAGACAGCTTTTACTGTGATTTTCCCAGGATTATAAAACTTGCATGTGGGGATGGAATCAAATTCGAGTTTGTTGTTGCAGCCAACAGTGGCTTTATGAGCATGGGCACCTTCTTCCTGCTTCTCCTTTCTTATGTCTTCATCGTGTTCACAGTCTGGAAACGTTCTTCAGGAGACTTATCCAAGGCACTTGTCACTTTGTCAGCTCACATCACTGTGGTTGTCCTTTTTTTCACTCCATGCATGTTTCTCTATGTGTGGCCTTTCCCCACATCATCAACTGATAAATATCTGTTCATTCTTGACTTTGCTATTACCCCTGTTTTGAATCCTGTCATCTATACGCTAAGAAATAAAGATATGAAAATAGCCATAAAAAGATTGAGCAAGAAAAGTTATTATGTCATATTATGCTAGCCAGATGTGTTTCTGAAGCTCTCTGTCAATCTGTTTGACTGTTGAATACCTCCACTTAAGCCTATGTCTGGTATTTAGGACAAAATGGACAAAACCTCTACCTCATTTTAAAAATTTCTGTTACTTCTACAAAGCATTTAATCATTGTTTTCACTGTAACAAATTGTATAATTCTATTGTGATATAGATTATTATAAATGAATAGCATTCATAAATAGCATCTCACGATTTAAACCATGATCATTTTGACATAATAAAGAATATAAATGCATCTTTTCTGTTCCCAAAAAGGTTCACAAATAAATGCACATTGTTTTTGGTAAATTATCAGGAATCATTACATCAAAGTGTTGGGTGTAAAAGACTGGTAGCTCTATTGAGGCACAGCTTTCCTCCAAACAACACCTAAGACATAATTTGATGGCAAAAGTTCATTTGGAAAATGATATTAGAAAACATCAATAGGAGGTGGGGAAATGATAGAAGTAAAAGAGTCTTATGTTGATAAACATAAGTGTGATGCAAACCTTCTGTACTCCCTGTAGTCCCTCTTTACCTTGTGAATTAGAATTGTTCCAGTTTAGGAATAAGGTACATGGTATGTTTTTCATTTTTAGAGGGTGAAGGCACTCCTTGCCACGTCCAACTGTCACACCCAGAACACTGCATGTTAGAAAGCCAGAGATAAGCTGCCAGGTAGGCTGTAAGGTGGTGGCAGTAAAGAATCATTTCCTTGTTTGCAGAAAATATACACCTGTCATATTCAATTTTTTTTTTTTTTTTTTTTTTTTTTTTTTTTTTTTTTTTTTTTTTTTTTTTTTTCAGGTACTGGGGGT
>NW_022900929.1:44533896-44537197 GCF_012274545.1 Fukomys damarensis
CTCTTTTATTTTTTTTTTTTTTTTTTTTTTTTTTTTTTTTTTTTTTTTGTACAGGGAATCCAACTCAGGGCCTTGAGCTTACAAAACAGGCAGCAGAACCACTGAGCCAAATCCCCGGCCCTATCCTATTCAATTTTAAAACACTGGGCCCCCACTTAATTCCACTTTACCCTGTAAATCTTCCCAGTTACATTTGTTAACAATTTCACACACACACACACACACACACAGAGAAAATCATAGAGTAGTGAGATATGCTACATTTTCCCTCCTAATTGACAGTCATCATTCTCTCATCAACTTCCCATTCTAAAGTGGCCACATTTCCACCCAGTATTCTGCTGATTTAGGTTGTTTGATACATGAAGTAACCCACTTCACTTATGAGCAGTTTGAGCTTCTCGTTAAAACGTTCTTGCTAAAATATTATTGCTACAGTTATCCTTTTATAGTTTCCATAAATCATGAAACCACCAGTAGTGGTACCTTAGTGTATGCCTAGTAACAGAACTCTTCACTTCACTGTCCACCATGAAATAGCATCTTTATCTTTATTAAGTATTGTACATAGGGTGCAGGTAGGGGTTGAAAGGAGGGCAGGGAGTGGGGAAAAAATAAGAACGAAGGTGGATTATGTAAAGGTGCAAATTTCCAATGATGAAGGTCATTATATTGTATACCTTAAATGTACCAATAAAATTAATTAGAATAAAATAAATAAATAAATATTGGATTAAAATATGTTATGGAAAGGATGAGAAAAAAGAATAGAAGGAGAAGTAGAAACAAAGCTTTTGTAAATAAGGAGGGGACGGGGTTAAAAATGGGGAGAGGAATGGGAAAAAAAAGATGAAGCAAGGCATATCATGTACACGTACAAATTCCTTATGATGAATATTATCACTGTGTATATCTAAAATATACCATTTTTTGGTCTTATATACTCTTTCAGTTTTTCACACCCAAAAGACAATGTGATATTTACACATGTATCCAACTTATTTTATAAGAGTACTGTCTCAAGTTGCATCTATTCAATATGAAATAGGAAGGAACCGTTCAAAGGGACACTGAAAGGAGGAGGGGGGAAAAGGGAAAAAATTAGGAAAGAAAAAAATGGAAACAGCTTTTATAAATAAGGAGGGGTGGAGGAGAGAAGAAAATTGGGAGAAAAAGAGAAATCAAGATATAGCATGCACAAATTCCCTTTGATCAATGTTATTGCTGTTTATATTTAAAAATGTACAAATAAAATTAATTTTAAATAACAAAATAAATGCATAAAAATAAAATGTACCAATAAAGTAAAATTAATGTAATAAAAATGTGAGGTTGTTCATTTTTCTGCCTGTTAGTCTTCCAACCTAAGGAAACTCAAATAATATGAAAGCAGTTAAATTTTTTGATTTATTAGAATCTGTACTGTTCCCAAAAATGGATTTTACAGATTCTACAAAAAGATAAAATTTTAGAAACAGAAAACAGAAAGTATTCAAGATCACTGACTGGTAAAAAATTCTTCTTAGTTTTGTATCCTTGGGTTTCAAAGACTACATATTTCATGACTAGGGTATAGAGGACTTTGTACAGATCAGTGACTCAAAAAATATCTTTTGAAGCCTAGATCCTGATGTTTCAGGATGTGTCTATGTTCTCATCTCAGTTGCAACTTTGAAAGACTGTTCCAGTGTTCCATCAAATTGACAGCTCTCAGTTGTTACAATATATTTGAAATTAATGGGTTCTGTTTTTGTCATTCGTTTTGAAATTTCTTTGCTATAAAATAGGTAATCTGAATCTAAAAAAAGATTTCAAGATTGGAAATGTAATAATTGTACAAATAATTGGTACGTTACCATGTGATTTTTCAATTTGTGCATACAATGTGCAATGCTCAGGTACTTGTATCAAATGGTAAACACAAAAATTGCTTCCTGTATCCCCCAGATGCAGCTACTGAAGTGGACAACCAGCTACTATGATGCTAAAATATAAACTTACAGTAGAAAAGTATGGGATAGATTGTTTTAACTGAATATTATGCCTCCTACAGGGTAGAGTTTGGGCTAGGTGTTGAATATTAAACCCAGTAAGGTAGAAGGAAAACGTTCTGGTGTTCTTTAGCACAGAACAATTGTTATAGTTCACAACAACTTACAATATATTTTGTGACAACCAGAAGAGATAGCTGAAAATGTCCAAAGGTACAATGATAAGGATAGCAAACTGTCAATTTCCATAACTTGATCAGTGCAAATAAGGGGACATTCTTCAGCGATAAAGTTACAGATATATGCTACAACGTAGATGAATGCGAAAAGCACTATATTAAAACTTCTAAGCACTTTACATATATTGTACTGACACATACATTCTCACATTCTCGGCAGAAAATTAAAGCACAGAGAAATTAAGAATATGTGATTGTTTAGAAGCTTAAATGGTGCTCATTCCCTGGCATATTGGTTTTGAAATCACACAATGTTATCCTCTCCTTAAATTTAAAAAAAGAGAGAATTAGTTAAATATATAAATAAAAAGCTGTTTTCGAGCCTGAATAGGCAACTCATTGGTGGAATGCTTGCCTAGCATATGCAAAGCCCTGGGTTGATGCTCAGTACTAGAAAAAGAAACTCTATTTTCTAAAGTGCGGACTGGCTTTGGCAATGTGATAATTAAGTTGTGCTTTTTTAAGGGTGAAGCTTGTGGCTATGTGAGTTATGTCTCAATAAAGCTGTTATTTTAAAATTTAAAAGGATAAGATAAAGAACCCAATCACTGAAGATTACATTGTGTGTGATTTTATGTATATGATATATCCAAATAAAGTATATAAGTTGAAGCAAGAAATAAATTGCTTGTTGCCCAAGTCTGGGAGTAGAACTGAAAATTAACTACAGAATTGTTCTAAAATTGAACTGTGACAATGGTTACCCAGCTCTATGAGTTTACTAAAAATTCATAATTTTAAAATGTATGAATTTTATAGTGCTTGTTAAAACTGCATGAAGCTTTGAAAATAATCAAGTAAAATTTTCCCAATGTAATTTTGTTCTACTTTTGTAGCTTCTATGATTTGTTCAAATATCAGTTCATTGTTCCTGAAAAATATACATAAAGTAAGAAAATGAATAGCCGGGCATGGTGGCACACTCCTGTAATCCCAGCACTTGAAAGGCTGAGGCAGGAGGATCTCTGTGAGTTTGAGACCAACCTGGGCTACATAGTGAATTCCGCTTCAGTCTCAACTACATAGTGAGAACCTGTCTCAAAAAAACAAAAAAAAAAAAAAAAAAAAAAA
>NW_022900929.1:44537277-44622318 GCF_012274545.1 Fukomys damarensis
AAAAAAAAAAAAAAAGAAAAAGAAAAAGAAAATGTGTTCTGATAACTTTAAACAGCTAAATTAACATATGAACTATAAACCTAAATTTTCCTGTAACTTGAAAAGTATCATTATCACAGATGGTCACACTAAATTATTAACTTCCTTAGAAATTTTTCTACAAAATGTGATGGTTTACCTTTGGGGAGATGGTGTGCACAGAAGGCCTTGTTTCTGCTGGAAGCACTTATAGGCCATCTTCAGCCTTACCACCTGACCTTGGTAATTGCATTCCTTCCTAATGGTCTGAGCTATTTATAATTCTTTCTCTTAAGAAACAGTACTGATTGAAAAGGGGTATTAACTTGCCCATGCCCCTCAAAGTTGCAACTGAGTGAATCCTGTGCCTAGGAGGTACATGGGAAAGTTGCTTATGTTCACCTCATTGACAACTGGTGACATGGCTCCTTGTTCCTTTTCTTCTTTTTGTTTCTAAATCTGCTTCCTGATGTCTGTCTCCAGTTCTCTTTTACTAGTGCCTCTATTTAAATGAGTCTCACTCATATACTATCTATCTGTCTATCTATATAAAATTCTGAATTCATTTTCCATAATTTCAATTGTATTGGATTAATTCTCTTCAGATACATTATTTTGTTTCTTTAGTAAATGAAGAGTATTCCTTTTTCCATAATTTTTCTCTTTGAAATTGGAATGACAATAATAAGTTATATTTAAGCCTTGGGTATTTAATTCTAAAAAAGCACAATTTGGTAAACTAAGCTGTTTTTATATCTGAATGGAACTGAAGCAATGGGTCTAAATACTTGAGTACTGGGGCTGGGGATTGAGTGCAGGGGTTCTGGTGCCTGCCTCGCAAGCGCAAGGACCCGAGTTCAATCCCCTTTACCAAAAATAAAAAAAATAAATAAATATTTGAGTACTGATTCTGTGCCAGGGCATGCTCTGATGTTTCCTATATAATAACTGAATTAATTTTCAAAGCAATATTATAAGGTAAATATTATTTTTGACAAATTTAGTTTTATTTAGAAACACATAGGTACCTGTTGTCATTATAGAATATAAAACTTGGTTTATACTCTATAAAATAACCAATATCCAAATTGAAGAGAGCTAGCACTCATAGAACACACCATAGGTGTACAGCTATAGTTCACCCACCTCAGGCTTGATTTAAACCAAAAACAACAAAGAACACCAAGAAACCCCCCAGGGTTCACAGAGAGAGAGAGAGTACAATGCTTGTGCCTGAGTCCCCCATATCCAGAAGCTGCTGTCCTAGCAGACTACAGTTGACTAAATTGTGATTTTTACATCAAGCCCAGGATCTCCGCACGTAGTGAGCTGCAAGTTTGTCCTCCACACAGTTCTTGATGAGTCCTCTCTAAGTCAGGTCGGTGGCATTATTAATTATCTCTGGTCTTCTCAACAGTAAAAGGGATATCTTTGAGGGTGGAGAAGGTTGATGACTGCTGGGGTTAAACCTGAAGACGGCATCCACTCTCAAGAGCTCGATGCAAAGACTGGGTGAAGTAAGGTGACACTGGCTCTCTAAACCACACTGAGCGGCCCACCTCTCAGGACTACGACCAGAGGATACACCTAGGTTCAGAAATAACCATCACCCAGCACCACCTGAATGTATTATCCAGAGATAGAGGAAAAAATAAAGCTTATATACACATATTTATCTTAGTAACCTGAGTGCTAGAAACTTGGGATACAGTAATTCTCCAAAGAGGCCCGTTGATAAGAAAGACAGCAGAATGGACAAGGTTCGTTACATAAAATATGGATAAAGTGGAGTTGGAAACCGGGCAGTTTCTTTAGCTCCTTCTGCAAGGTCCCACTCTTTACTAGGGATTGATCAACTATTGTTCCGTGATAAATGCTTTTGTTTCCTTTTGGAGGAAGAGTGGGTGTGTGAAGGAATAGATGTGATGATCAAGGGCAGGAAAGGTGAGCAATGTCCTTAAACTAAAGAGCCCTCTCTTCGTAGGGCCTTTAACCCCTGTGTATGAGCTCACACTCTGGCAGACAGAGGCGCCTAGTCTGCATCCAAGCTTGTAACTAATACTGGTATTTAACTTCTGTCCAGAGAGAAGGAAGGAAAAAAATCATAATTATAATGGAAGGTCCTATGTTTTCATATAAAACTGCCCCACTAATGTATGTCCAGCACAAATTCTCGTTGAATGATTATTTCTCTTATTAAAGGCACTTTCAATGACATGATTGGAAAGGAGTGATTTTCAACTGCCTTGAAACCAAGATTAATTCCTGGGGAAGGGGGGCTCGATGTGGCACTTATAGTGATTTCAACAGGCAAATAATTCTGTTTGGAGTGTTTTGACAGATGCACACTCTGAAAAAAATGTATTCCCAGATCACATTTGTATTGTTCACTTAGTTTTCAGCTGTTTCTAGCTGTAAACAGCTCTATTAAGAGCTAGAAATAGCTCTGTAAAGAGATCACACAACTTGATTGATTTTCAAGTCATTGACCCTAACTCTTTCCACCACAGCTGTGCTCTACAAAATTAGCAAGCAGCTAGTCCCATAGGGGAAAAAAAAAGAATGAAGTTGACCCAAGCTTTCTTGTAGCACAGAGCTCTATCCCTGCCCAGGTAACAGCAAGATCAGCTGCTGGACCCAAAGAAACTGAAGTGTGTGGCCCTACTACTTGTGAAATGCTGGACTTTTCAAGAGCCAAGGTTATCTCTTTAAACATAAACTGTGGAGCATATATTTTTCCTTTTTTCTCTCCTGAACATATTCTCATTGATCTCAGGCTTTAAACAGTTAAATGAGCCTTATAAAAATTACCCAATAGGGGAGTGAGAAAGAGTAAAGGTTAATGTTTAATGTGTGGGTTGAGGATCTTTTTCCTTCATATCATACTCCCAACTAGAGAACAAATACAAAAATAAGCACACCTTGTCAGACATTACACAAAGTGTAACTCTACAAACACAAGTGTGCTAATTATAGAACTATTCCTTAGAAGCAGTTCTCCCTCCAGTCCTTGAGGAGGAGGAAGAATGGGGATGAGATGGTTTTCATTATTTCATTCTGCCTTTTCACGTCTGAAAAGTCTGTAACAACAGTCTCAGTAGCACAAACAATTTCATCTGAAACCGGAAGCTGTAAAAATACATTACTTTTGAAGAGACCTAGGTTCCTCTTTACACAGACAAGGTGCCTCGCTTCTGCCTCTGCGCGATCATAGTCTGAAGGGAGGAACCAGTCTTTAGTCTCCTCCTTGTTCATCTTCCCATTGTGGTTCTAATCTCGAAGCTCAACAAATTGCTCTTGCTCTGACTCCACCCATCCTGGCTCATCAGCTGTACATGTCACCAACAGACTCTTCTCAATCAATGAAACCACCAGCATTCTTATCTATACCCTCCTGCACTATTAGTGTTTCCTGCACTATTATGTCTTTCCTGGGGTCGTACTCTTCAGGGTGCAGGAGCGCGGTGAACTCCTCCAGCCTTGCCTGCCGTCTTAAACCTCCTCTCATCTCTTACGATCATCAGTTTGTAGTTAAATCCATCATCAGGGTCCAGGTAAGAAGCACACGTCAAGTATCTGCACTCATTGCTGTATGTAAAGCCGTCTTGATTCATATCAAACTCCTGCCATTGGTTTTCAACATTATCATATATGCATTTCTTCTGGGCACGCTTAATCCAGGATTTCAGCTGTGTTACAAACACATCTTTATCCGTGTCTATTTTATCTGCAATCATTCCAAGCCTTCCCTTGCTCTCTTCTGGTGTGAGCTAATCAAAGGTCTTTGCTTTTTCAGCACCCAAGAAGGCATAGTGGTCTTAATTAAAACCCTGGGCATCACTGTTAACTTTGCCCATCATCAACTGAGGTGAGAGTTGAAAATAGAAAATATTTGTAGCTGATCTGCAGGGGATAAATCTGATATTTAAAAATCATTTTCTACATGTCATTGTCTGGGATATGTTAATCATAATTACTCTAAATTTCTAATAAGTACCTCAAGATTAATATGTCTTATAGAAAACATGGATCAAGTAGAAAAATATGAGCTTAGGTTAATCATAAAACACTAAAACATTTGAATTTCTATTTTAATTTCAGTTTACATTAAAATAAGAAGAAAAGCAACTATGTATTACATATATATAACCCTGAACTTAGGCTGAACTTTATCTTGAGCTTTATAAGGTTTGGATGTTTTTCAGTATTGGGTTCAGATTTGAATGATTACAAGTAAAGGCTGAATTTCTTTAGCATTGTCAACGCTGAGTAATAGAGAAGGAGCTATTGCACATTTTTGTGCCTCTGTTATTCTAAAAATTAGGACCTTCCAATATTCAGTCACTCATCCAATTTATTCTGAAATGAAGTCATGAGTATAATGATATTTCACAGGAAAATAATCATTGACTTATGTGTTTAGAGGCCCCGGCTTCCTTTACTATGGCTTCCTGATCAACCAAAAGAATCCCTGGAGTTTAATCATCTGTGATTGATATTTTTGGATATAAACAAAGCCAAAAATGATGAGTACACTCAATTTAATTGAGGCTTTCTGTATGTAAAATAAAAACTGTATCAAAGCTGTACATAATTTTTTTGTTTTGTAAATTAAAATTGCTCATTTTAAAGAACCAAACACCTATGTTATCTCCAATAAACTTCCAATATTTCTGTCTTCCACTGTGAAATGAATCAATCAAGCAACTTTTTATTGTTTTGTTTTTCTCATGGATGATAATTTCTTTTTTAAATCATTGCTCACATTCCTCTCCACCAAGTACCATCCTGGGCTTCTGGAACACCAATCTCCTGATTTTTTTCCTACTTCTTGGGCAATTCCTTCCCTGAATTCTTTGTTGAGTTTCTTTTATCTGCTCAACCACCAATGCTGGTGTTTCTCAGAATTGTATCTTTGACCTATTTTGTCCCCAGCTGTCATCCATTCCCATTATTTTAATTACCATTTAGACACTAGGGGTTCTCAACCATTTTACTATTTCTTGAGAAACTGTTTTATGATCTGGAGGACTTTCAGGCATCTCCTACTAAAAAAAAGTTTAAAACTGGGATAACTGTCTCTTTCTCAAACCTAATCTTTCTGTCACAGTGGAACTAATATTTGTCTAATTACACAATCCAAAATCTAGGAACAAAAATGGATTTTTTCCATTAGTGGTATACATTAATGAACAAAACATTAATCGTATAATTTCACTTTCTTTTTTTTTTTTTTGCTTTGAGACAGGGTCTCACTATGTAGTTGAGACTGACCTGGAACTCACTATGTAGTCCAGGCTGGTCTCGAACTCACAGCAATACTCCTGCCTCAGCCTCCCGAGTGCTGGGATTAGAGGCATGAGCCACCACACCTGGCTTAATTTCACTTTCTAATGGCTCTTAAATATTGCATCTTGTTTTTGTTTGTAATGTTGCCATTCCTGTCTAGACATTTTTTTGAATAGAATATTATCTACTCATGAAATAATATTAACATTTTTCCTTAATTTCCATTATCAAGAGTTCAGTAACAGAGACTTTTTTAAAAAATTAAGTGTAGGATTCTTTTGCTTTATATTATTAATATGCTTGTAATTTTCTTTATATTAAAATATCAATCCCTTCTCAGGATTTTCTATACTGTCCAATACCTAGCTTCTATTCCCCTTTCTCAGCTTTGAGGAATAACATACTGTCTCCCTTCAATCCTGGAGCTAATTTGATTTTCTTTTATTTTCCTGAAAGCTTCATTCTTGCCCACCTCCAAAGCATTGTGCTAACTAATCATTCTGTATGAAATATTTACCCTCCAAGTACTGTCTATTAAGATATCTTTGTTTCTCAGATTATCATTTTACCATGGCAGGCATCCCTAAACCTGGAAAGAGGAGACCTCCAAACATTGTACAGTATATCACTCTAGCACTCACTATAACCACTTTTATAACATGAATCTCATTTTATTTAATATTCAGTCTTGTTATTCCATGTTATATTTTGGGTTCCTATGAATAGGGCTGTATCTGTCAGTAGCATGGCATCATCAGTCCAACAAAGTAAAAAATTGGCTGTGAGAACAAGCTAGTGAATAGTACTTAGGCTTTCTTCTTATATTTACTCAAAGGTCGTGTGTTTACATAACTTCCTCTACTTTTATATTCTTACTATTCTAGGGCACAATATTGATGAATTCCTTTTGCAAACAGTACAATTCAAAAGTTTTCCCAGCGTGGTTACGTATACATATAAAACCAGCACTCTGGGAGGAGAGGCCAGAGGATCACAAGATCAAGACCAGTTCGGACAACTTAGTGAGTTAGCAAGAGCCTGTCTCAATAAAAACTTAAAAGGGCTATCTTTTATCTTTTATCTTTTGAGGTATCTCAGTGTGAAGGCCCTGGGTTAAATTTCAAAAAGAGGGTGAGGGACAGGGAGAGGGAGGGAGGGAGAATATCATTCTCAGCTGAGGTAGATCTTAAATTTTGTGTCTCGGCTATATCTAGTATTATTAGATCTCATACACTCATCAACAACTTCTGTTCCACTGTTGACCCAGAAGCCTTCCCTTGCCAAGCAATTTTATGTCCCAGGAGACAGCTCTTAAACCTCAGCACGCTGTTACCAAGTTGGCCAACCCTGCAGTACTTTATTTCTGCCTATACTTTTCCCCTTTGATTGTAATATGGCTGTATCAGTTAGGGTTTACAAGAGTAACAGATTACACTATACTGTACTACAATATAACAGTATATATAGATTTACAAGGTAGGCTTACAATGGCCTCCTGCAGCATCAGGTGTAAAAGAATTCAAAGAGGCCATCTGCACAACGGAAAGCTAGAGGATCCAGTCAAAGTTTGAAGAGCTGGAGTTTCCTGCAGAGTCCATATGAGGAAGTGAAAGGGTTTGCATTGGAAGGCTAAAGAGTCTGCACTATTAGGCTGAAGAATCTATGCTGGAAACCTGAAGAAAGATATGTAAAGGTGATGGCAACGACTGGATTTCCTCGGGAAAAGCAGAAAGGAGAATTTCTTCTTCTTTCCCCTTTATTCCCTCCAGGCTACATGCCTATTGGTTGGTGCCATTCACACCCAGGACGGGTGTTCCATCTTCAATAAGCCAGTCGTCCAGTCATATTCAGAAATGATCTAAACTAACCTTCAAGATGCTTGTTATTCAAGATGACACCACAATGAACTATTGCAACGTTCTACCTGGTGCCCAATCTCCAAATTAGATTAAAGATACATCAGGACAGAAGCACATTGGTATGGTAGAATCATTTACAAAGCTCTGCACTGCTGAGTGTGTTGCAGAAGAGACCTCTATGGTAAACAGAAATTTCTCCCTTACCTCAGAATACTTCTGCTTCCCCCTAAGAAAAGAAACTGTGTTATCTCATCTGTTTTGTTTCTTTGTTTTGTCTTATGTTGTGAGACAGGGTCTCATCAGTAGTTGACCTTGCACTCACTAACCCAAGCTTTCTTGGCACCCTCCTACCTCAGTCTTCTGAGTACTGGGATTACAGGTATGTGTCACCATATCTGGCTGTTATCTCATCCTATGTCTAAGTGATTCATATAAGTAATCATACACTCTTGTGTTTTGACATTTTTGCTCATATTTTTTTCTCCATTCTTTATCTTGTTTTTACATTTTTAGAATGTCACTATTTTTCAAAATTTATTTGGGATCAACCAACATCCTTGATTCTTCTAACAAATCTTTTTTTTTTTTCAGCTTTAAGTTTATTGGTACATTTTAGGGATACAGTACAGTTACATTCATTGTTGGGATCTTGTACCTCTACATGAGAAGTCTTGATTCTCATTTTTCCCCTTACCCCTGCCCTCCTTTCACCCCTTCCTCCCCTCCCCATCTACAAGCACTTTATTTCCATCTTTTCATTATCTCACATTTTTTCTTTTCCCTTGTTACCCTTCCCCTACCCATCCCACCTTCCCTACACCTTTAGCTCCTTTCTTCCCATTTCTAAATGTCAGTAATCTTATTAGGATCTTATGTATTATTGAATTTTATTCACACCAGAAAAACTATTCAGTATTTATACATGTGTGACTTATTTATTTCTCTTAGGAGTATATCTTCAATATGTATCCATTTTCCTATGAATGAATCTATTCTCTCATTCTTTATGACTGAGTAATAGTCCATTTTATAGAAAAACCACTTCTTCTTTATCCAGTTTCCAACTTATTTTTCTTATTCCTGTAAAAGAGAAAATGAAATACAGCTCTATGCTTTTTTTTTTAAACTGGAGCTCAAACTCAGGACCTTGTGCTTTGAAGCTGGTGGCAGAACCACTGAGCTAAATTCCTGGCCCTTTGTTTTTCCTTTGCTTAATCTTTATTTTTAAATACAGCTCCAAATAAATTAAAATCTAAAGAAAAGCAATTTTAAACAAAGACAGAGCTTTGACACTTCCAGGTCTCATGAAAACCTAGAGGTTAGGTTCTTTCTAACTGTACATCAATGATTAATCCTAGTATCTCCAAGAAGATCCACAGGGTTTTCTCAATAGATTGACATAGGTCCTTTGAAACAATTATCTCCTCACAGGTAACTATACTTATAGTCAATTCAAAATAACTCTACAATTTCATCTTTTATGTTTTTTTCTGTTTTTCCCAAAGTCTCAGAACAATTGTATTCAATAACACAAGTTTTATGTGTAATCAGTTAACTCAAAAGGAGAATGGTCAAAGCTTTTCAACAGGCCTTCATCCTCAGCACCCTAAAGTTTTAAGCATGTGTAAACATCCGGAAGAAAACATTTGCTATATTTGATAACAGGAAAAATATCTGTTTATTCCTTCTCTTATCAACTCTAGGCATTGTCTTCATGCATCAAGGATCTTAGTTTTATTTCCTAAACGTCCATTTATACTACCAGGAATGAAGATACATCTGTACACCTGGATATATTTTCAAATCCTCATCTATGTTATTCCAAGCAATGCATACCTTAAGATTAAGTGGGAATTATTTTATGCTAGCCAACATATGACCTCAAAATCCTCCCTCTTCTCTTTTCCATAGTCAGGCAATTCTCTTGATGCTTGTCTCTTATGGAACCCAAAGATCTAGGTCCCAAGAGAAAGTAGTAATAACTATGTCAGTCTCCTATGCAGCTAATTAGCTTTCTCCCATTATAAAAAATTTTACATCTGTGTTCATGTTGTTATTATATAAATGAAGACTAAGCAACTCAATTTCTTCTTCTAAAAATGAACCTACTATTACCTAACAGGTAAGAGAGAGGTTTTTAAATTACAAAACTGCCCCTTTCATCATCACTTTTATTCTTCTCTCCCTCTCAGGTCCTCTTAAATTTCTGCCCTTCCATAAAATACTGTGTCAAGAATTCATCCTTCCTGAGATATTTTGTCCTTTTAATCCATAGTATCGATATCCTATATTGAAATTCCAATCATCTACTTGTACTTTCTTTTGCAATTAATTCCATATGGGCACCCTTCTGATATTTTCAATCTATTTTCTTACTGTGAAGATTTTTTGCAGGTTTCTGTATTTTTGTACTCTTCAATTGTAAATTTCATTTTCAACTGCATAAAACAGACATCTGGTCTCAGCTATTCCCATCCTATTTGAATATCTGACTCTATTTTAAACCCAGAGGGGAAAATTTCGTAAGCCTTGACCCCTCATATTCTGGTGAAGTTCTTTCTCCTGAATGTCCCAGCCAGTGCTTAAACCAATGGACACAGTTCAGACAGATAAATACTCTGGTCATTAACAATGATCATGCAAAAAAGCTGGAAGCTCTGAGTCCTAAACTAGAAGTCTTCCAAGACTGACCAGAAGTTTGAACAAATAAGAGAGGACCATTATCCATTGAAAAAGAGAAAATGGTCTTTTAGGAAAAAAACATTAATTTTTATTTTAAACAAAATAAGAACTGAAGGAATAAGCTTGAATAAAGAATGGGGGTCTTCTGAATGGATTAGAATGACCCTATCAAATATAAATAATTCTAACATTTTCATGACTGTGTCTTACTATGTACAAGTACAGCATTATAGAAGAACACTACTGGAGTGAAATTTAGGAGGATATGACACCTGGTTCTTGTTTATTGAATACATTACTATGAAAACATTTAACCACACTGAATTGTTTACACACTTAAGAGAATGAACCCATTGCATGAATTAATTTTAAAGTTCTTTCCCATTTCTCTGTAACACTGTAATTCTAATAATCTTTTTGGTTTAATATGTGTTTGTGTTTTCTGTTTGAAATATGTCTCTGCCAGCCCAGCCCTGAATGACTGACAAATTTTAAATCGCCACTAAGAAAGATGACAAGTTCTAGAGGATTTAGCTTCAGGAGAACTCCCAGGAGCTCCACCAAAATATAAGAGGTCACAAGAAGCCGGAGAAGTCAAGCACATGGTCTTTTCTCCATACAAACTTTCTCAGGACATCAGGATTTCTCTAACAATAATGTAATAATCCCACACATTTATAAAAGAAAAATTAGATTTTCTAGAGTTTTTTTATATATATAATTAGGTTATCATCAAAAAGTACAAGCTTGGGAAGAAATGCCATTAAATTCAATTTCCAGGCTTGGGACTACCTCAGTCAGACAGCACTTGCCCAGCATGTGCAAGATCTTTGATTTGGTCCCCACCCACACACACACACAAAAGTGCCTGTATATCTGTGGGGAGTTACAGTTTTATTTTTGATGTGAAGAGTTTTGTTCATGTTTTAGAAATACATGTATGAAAACCCAAGTAGGGCCAGGGATTTAGCTCAGTGGTTCTTGCCTGCCTTGCAAGTACAAGGTCCCAAGTTGGATCCTTAGTACCAAAAAAACAAAAAAGAAAGAAAGAAAGTAAATTCATAACTTGTCCATGTGTGTTGGTTTAAGTCACAAGAGGTAACCTAAGCAAGGTGTACATTGTTCTCTTCAATGATTCTTTTGATAACTTTTTTATCCTTGTTTCTCCTAGGGTTCTTTCTATTTTTTGTCATACCCTTTATTCTAACATTGTATTTCCACTTCATGTTTATGTCTTCTTTTTCAAATATGTTAATCATTGTTTTATATTTGGATTGTGGTTGTCCTGTTTTAGAATGATTATGAATAGAAAAAAAATTATATATTATATCAGAATGCCTGAATCTGTACTATGTTCATGTAGTTTGTAAATTCTCGCTGTAAAAAACTTAACCATCAATCGCACCTCAAGACAAACAGCATTTCCACATTATTACCCTACTAGCAATACAAAATTCTAACTCTGACAAAGTAATTCAAAGGATCTAATTTTTTAATTATTTCACAATTGGTTTTATAAGATGAAGTATGCCTTTCATGAAAAGAGTCCTAGAATGCTTGGTTTATATGTTGTAGCTTAGTTTAACAGAATAAAATATTTGATCTAAAGTAGTGAACGTGAGTTTTCAACTTAAACTCTATGTTTCAAACAACACATAACTGAACATAGTAAGTCGACCACATAGATTCTTTTCAGCATAGTAGAGGACATTTCCATAAATCTTTTCAAGTTTACTAAGCCTATAATGTTTCCCAGTTTTAATTTCCTGCCTAAAATCATTTGTCTTTATCCTCTGGTGATCTGTATGAGCTAAATATGTGTACATCCAGGAAGAATACTATAAGTGATTTGAAGGTGGTAAAACATAGTCTTAAAAATATAAATGACACATTGAGAAAATGCTAGGAAGATTGCTAAGGAAAGTATGTACACAGAAGTTTGGAAATAGGGGAGAAACAGAGAAAAAGAAAAAGAATTGCATATTAAGGGAATTGTAAAGGAAACAAACCGATTTCTTTCCATTTGTTGTATTTTTGCCTAAGTATTACCTTTTGCTATCCCACTTCACCTTACTGTCTATGTTTTAGACCATTTGTTGTTTTTCTCAGAGTATCTCCCACTGCAAAATTACTAACATTGCTCCTCATGAAGTGGATGAGGATACTTGTACATCATTTTCCTCATAGTTATTTCATTATTATTAAGATTCATTCAGAATAGCCATCCTTGGTCAGAGTAAAACAGGAAGATGTTTTGCCAATTGCCTAGATGGAATACCTCAAAATGTTTTAATTTCCTGACTTTACACAATGCCTCAGTAATTTAATCAGACCTTTTTTTCATTTAACTAATTCTACTCCCTCGATAATCTCATTTATAAAACAATCGCTAGCATTTATAAAAAGAGGCAATGGGTTGAAAGAAATATTAGTCCTTTACTTCTTCAGCCAGTTTGACTTTATAATTATTATGAAATCTTGGTTTTCAAAACTTTTGAATAAATTGTTCCTTCAACTTCCAAAGCCATATTATATTTTAGCAATAACTAATATAAATATAACATACAAAAGGATAGAAATTTTAAGATTTTAAAGTTCTGAAAAATCAAAACTGATCAGTTTTGTAAAATGTTGGACTATGCAATTTTTTTTACCTTTTTAATAATATTTTAAAACAAAGTCCTCATGTTGCTATTTTAAATTCTGTTAATATTTAATTAAATAACTGTATTACAGTCTGCTGTTCTCATGTTTAATTTGATTATTGTTTACTACATTTTTCAAAGTTTGAATTTTTTGAATTCTAAAAATTTTTATGTATGGTTTTCCTATGAATATATTTGTTTTTCTTCTTTTCTTTCACCTGAATTCTATGAATTTGTTTTGTGCATTTTCTGATTTCTTAAATTCCTATAGGTTTATTATTTGAGCAAATGGGAGTGTTAAGCATAGATGGCCTTAAAGAGCAACTTTGTCCATACTATGAAAATACTGTGTAACTTGGGTTTCATTATTTTATGCATACTCTACCATCAACCAAATAAAAGATTTATTAGTAATCTATTTTAAATTATCTCACTTAATACAACATGTTAAGCATCTCTAAGTTGATTCCTTCTTTTCTTTCAGGTTATTTCAATGTCTCCCCTTCTTTCTAAATCAATGGACCAAGTAAATGACTCTGTGGTAACTGGATTTGTGTTACTAGGACTTGCTCAATCCTTGGAAATGCAGTTTTTTCTTTTCCTCTTTTTCTCTTTATTTTATATGGGAATTATTCTAGGAAATCTCTACATTGTGTTCACAGTGATTTTTGATTATCACTTCCACTCTCCCATGTATGTTCTTCTGGCCAACTTATCAATCATTGACTTGGGCCTTTCATCTACCACAGTCCCTAGAATCATCTTTGATCTTTTCACTGAATATAAAGTAATTTCCTTCCACAGCTGCATGACACAGATTTTCTTTATCCACGTTATGGGAGGAGTTGAAATGGTTTTACTCATAGTAATGGCATATGACAGGTATACAGCCATCTGTAAGCCTCTCCACTATCTAACTATTATGAATAATAAAATGTGCATGCTTTTGGTAATCTCTGCATGGATCATTGGGGTGATTCATGCTATATTTCAGTTTGTCTTTGTCATAAATTTACCTTTCTGTGGCCCCAATAATGTAGGGAGCTTTTATTGTGATTTTCCTAGGGTTATTAAACTTGCATGCATGAACACATATAGACTAGAATTCATAGTCACTGCCAACAGTGGCTTTATATCAATGGGCACCTTCTTTTTTTTAATTATGTCCTACATCTTTATTCTGATCACTATCCGGCAACATTCTTCCAAAGATTTATCAAAAGCATTTCTAACTTTGTCAGCTCACATCACTGTAGTGGTTTTATTCTTTGCTCCATGCATGTTTCTTTATGTGTGGCCTTTTCCGACTAAGTCACTGGATAAATTTTTTGCCATTGTAGACTTTGTTGTCACCCCTGTCTTAAATCCTGTCATATATACTTTAAGGAATAAAGATATGAAGTTGGCAATGAGAAGGCTGAGTTCACGGGTTATAAATTCTAGGGAAGTGACTAAGTAGACTTCGATGACAAACACAAGCGTGGATGAATGTCTTGGACCATCGAGACCCCCGCAATCACTATAAACACTATGGAGTGCATATATTTTCATGAGAAGTCTGGAGACAAATTCCATAGCAAAAAGAGATGCTAAATCAATAAATTTAACTTCAGGTGGAGCTGCAACAACTTTTGTTAATCATGAAAAAAGTTATACATTTCTTTTGGGGTAGCAGTTACCGGGGATTGAACACAGGACCTTCTGCTTGCAAGGCAAGAGGCAGTGAAAGTTACACATTTCTGTCTAAAAGTATTGGATGAGATGTATTCAGCAGAGGAAAGCACATCACTAAAATCCCAAAATTTATTTAAGGTGCCTGATCTTAAACTAGGGTGATCTGTGCAAGGACGGTGATTGATATCTTTTAGATAAATCCTGAAAATCCTGGTAGTCAAGAAGCATAAGTTAAGTATCAGTTTATTTAGAGCTGTATTCTAATGGCTTTAAGAAAAACTTAATTGTTCTGTCTCTGCTTATTTTTAATACTACATGGCGATTAAAGGTGCAGAATGAAACAGCGAGTGACATGTGAGACTTTCTATTATTAGTCAAGGTTTTATTCCTATGTTCTCTTCACAATTTGGTCATCAGTATTCTTTGCTATTCTGTTTATAAAATCTAAGCATATTATTCACTCTTACAGGTCTATTTAGAGTTTAGTTTTACAATTGAATCATATTTGTTTCATCATAATTCTTTAAAAGCCACTGTTAGACTCAGGTAGTGAAAATGTTCAACTGGGCCAAGAAATTGTGGCATTGTTCCTTAGCTCAGCAAAATTTTGTTTTTCCTCTAATAACCAAGGGAAAACCGATGAGACTATAAGATAGTCTCAGTACTCAAAGCTCAGGCTGGTTATTTCCATATCTCTTCACCTGATTCTGATCACTTTCATAATGGGCTTTTAATTAAAGTACTAAGGCGGAAAATTCACATAAATATTGCCCTCTTGCAAATTTTAATACTTTGAGAAAGTACCAAGAAAGAGAAATCTGTACTCTTCTTTCCCTGAAAATTGCTGTAGTCTCTTCCAGTTATGAAGGAGGTAAGTGGAATGATGAATATATTATAAATACATGTGATAAATATATTAGTAAAACTAAGCAAATCTCAGCCATTTATTGACAAGATGTTTTTGTTAGTAGAAATCCATTTTTCAGAATTCTGGTATGTCTTTATCTTAGGAAAAATGGAAAGATCCTGTAGCGTAGGTTTAAATACTTGAAAGATTTAATGTAAATAAAGGGAAATGTAACCTTTGTTGCTAGTGTTTTAATGCAAACGATTGTTGAGTTCTTCTCCTAACGTTTTGGGCTAATCTATTCTTTCCTGTTTAGTGACCCTGTCCTTATTTCTTTCCCAAATCTAGTTTTTGTTGCCCATCTTATTGCCTCCTTCTTACAATACCAATAAAACCTGGTTTGGGACATTTGTTTCATAAAACATTCAAATCATACAGCTAGAGCTATGGAGATTTTGAGAGCTCTTGATCTCTTGATAAGCAGATACATTTGAAAAACGGAAAATTAAAGCTCTATATGTAGAATAGTATGTCCAAGATCATGCAATGAATTTATGCTAGAACTCAAAATTCCTGACTTCTATCACAATGCTACTTATAAAGACATACAGTGTTTTCCTTGAAGAAGGGTAAAAGATGCTTTAAGAAAAACATAAAATTGCAATCGTTGAATTCAAAACTTCATGTAGTGCCTGAGGAAGGAGCTGCTTTTTCAACTGTGCCTGGCACATCAGGATTGTTAAAACCAGTATGTGGGATTCTGGAGAACTCCTCCAATTACCATATATTTAAAGTTAGAAACATATACTTTCAAAATGTATTGAATGACTTTTATTGAGTTTATTGGTACTTTTTAAATATAAAGCACAGTTACATTCATCATTGGGATCTTGTACCTTTACATGACAGATCTTAATTCTCACTTTTTCCCCAAAACCCTGCCCTCCCTTCACCCCCTCCAACCTCCCCTATCTACAATGACTTTTTTTCCATTTTTCCCTTTTCTCATATTTTTTCTTTTCCCTACCCTTCCCACTTCCCCTACACCTTCGCCCTTTTTTGAATAACTTTTTAACAGTTTTAAGTGGGCTGAGAACAAATTGTGATGGTGAAAGAGCTGTAGCTAAGGATACCATATTATCACTCTCCTCTTAGAAGCGTAAATTCAGGAGATATGATGTCTTAAATAGGTGAGAAAAAAATATTGCTGAAGAATATCATTCTCTAATTCTTGCTACTGTTAGAAAATTTTTGGTACAGCTGAGAATCTTTGAGTTAATCATTATCATTGGCATATTTTCCAGGGAGATATAACTTCAAGTTTATCCTTTTGTTGTTGTTGTTGTTGTTAGTGAAATGAAATGGCTTTACACAAGAAAATAGTAAAGTCAATTGTAACTTAAGTGCTTTGATGACAAACTTCCAAACTAATTAGTCACATCAAAAATGATCTCACAGTATAAGTCCTATATTCTGCATTGTCAGTGGTTGTTATGATTGTATTTATTGCTATGTTAAGCAGAAAAGAACTAAAACAAGTGTCCATGATTTATTTCACCATTGGACTTCTCTTGAGCCGGAAAAACAGAACCACAAAACTTTTACAGGACTGTGAAAACAGTAACGTACTGCTTGAATGAATGGAATTCACAATAATGAAAAGTGTAATTTTCAAAAGCAATAGAAAACTATAATGAAGTAAATGTCCAAAACGTACAGTGGTGTTTCTCTAAGCAATTCGGCAAATGTATCTATGTAAGTATAGAGAGGAGACTTTATCCATCATTTCCCACTTCTCTCTTACATCTCACTTGCCAATTCACTCTTCCAATCTTATCCAACAGGTATTCTTGGGGCTATGCTTCATATTCAGGGCATCTGCATTTGCTCCCACACTGTGGTGCAAAACTTAAAACGGTATTTATTTTCTCTACTAGATACACCTTTGAAGTGACTCTCTCCACTTGTGTCAAAAGTCACTGTTTAGTGTCTTAACTATATACCAGAGAGCAACTTACAAGGTTGTCCCAGCAATACCTCTACATATCTGAACATTTATCATTATCCTTCACCTCCTCCCAAAGTTACCCCTACTCCTGAAATTGATCTGTACATGAGGTAGCATTACATTAGTTCTCAAAATTATTACGAGAATGAAAACCATCACCTTGCTCCTAATTATTCAGAATAAAAACATGTGAATGATGAATTTATTACCACAGATTGTTGGTAAAGCTTCTATTACTTTTCCCTAATAAACACTAATTTATTGTCTACTTACTTTATGCTAGAAAATTTATATTCACAATCACATCCAATCCTTTATGCACTCTAATGAAGTAGTACTATTACCACACATCCTGTCCAGAGCTGATCATAAGACTCAAAGCATTTAAGTGACTTGTCCACAGGCATCCAACTACATAGAAGATAAACCTAGTATTTGAACTCAGGCCTTCCAACACACACATACACACACACACACACACACACTCACATCTCACCCAGTATAAGTATCGCTTAATGGGCACTCACAAATTTTTTCTCACCCCATTCCTACTCATATAACCTGCAGTTATTACCTCAAGTGAGGCTTAAAATAATTACTTGGCATTATTTTTAATCCTTTCCTCTTTAAATTCACATTCATACCAGATCTAGTTTATTAAGTAAAAGTTGCTACTTCTTCAATAGTTTTTCATTATTTTCATAATAAAGCATAGATAATAACAACTCTAAAATTCCTTCCCAATTTTACTTCCATTGATCTGCTTCACACTTTTTGTCATGTAAACTTTATTGCATTTTCATCATTTTTTTTTCTTACTCCACCTTTGGATGCCGCATTCTTCTATCATTTCTCACTCTTTATATCTTATGTTTTTGATATTTTTAATTTTTTCGTTCTTTCTATTTTTCATCTCTCACTTCTTTTTTCTCCTAAGAATTTTAATATCCTAATATGATGTAAGATATATGTAGATATGGCACAATAAGAACTGTTTTTAAATGTGGGAGAAAAAAAGATAAATGTAGGGCCGGGAATTTAGTTCAGCAGTTCAGTGGCCTGCCTTGCAAGCGCAAGGACCTGAGTTCAATCCCTGGTAGGAAAAAAAAAAAGATAAATGTAAAGTAGTGGATTTAATCTGACAGTGCAGCGCAAAAAAATAGTGTTTTACCAGGAATAAACCCACCATGAGTGGGGACACTGGGAAGACCTGGGTAATTGAATTACAGGCACAATCAAGGTATTAATGTGGGATAAAGCCTTGAACTCAGTGTAACAATTCTGACTTCTTCTTCATCATTTTCTCCAAGGGCACTGCAGACGTCATCTACCAGAATGAAACAATAAGTAAAGCAAATTACTCTGTGGTCACTGAGTTCATTTTTCTTGGACTCTCCAATTCTCAGGAACTCCAGCTTTTCCTATTTGTGTTCTTTTTTGTTTTCTATGGAGGAATTGTGTTTGGAAACCTTTTGATTGTGATAACTGTGGCTTCTGACTCCCACCTTCACTCCCCCATGTACTTCTTCTTAGCCAACCTCTCACTCGCTGATTTGTCTCTATCTTCAGTCACAGCCCCCAAGATGATTACTGACTTTTTTAGTAAGATCAAAGCCATCTCTTTCAAGGGGTGCTTTGCACAAATATTTCTCCTTCACTTCTTTGGTGGGAGTGAGTTGGTGATCCTCCTAGCGATGGCCTTTGACAGATATGTAGCAATTTGTAAACCCCTACACTATACTACAATTATGTGTAGCAAGGTTTGTCTTGGAATTGTGGCTGCTGCATGGGGAACTGGCTTCCTCCACTCAGTGAGCCAGTTGGCCTTTGCAGTGAACTTGCCATTCTGTGGTCCTAATAAGATTGATAGCTTTTATTGTGACCTTCCTAGGGTAATCCAGCTGGCTTGTACAGGTACCTACAGGCTAGATATCATGGTCATTGCTAACAGTGGTGTGCTCACGGTGTGTTCTTTTGTCCTCCTAATTATCTCCTACACTATCATTCTAATGACCATCCACAGTCGCCCTTCAGATCGGTCATCCAAGGCTCTGTCCACTTTGACGGCTCACATCACAGTCGTTCTTTTGTTTTTTGGACCATGTATTTTCATTTATGCCTGGCCATTCCCTATCAAATCATTAGATAAATTCCTTGCTGTGTTTTATTCTGTGGTTACTCCACTTTTGAACCCAATAATATACACACTGAGAAACAAAGACATGAAGACTGCAATGAGACAGCTGAGAAAGTGGAATGTGAATTTTAGGGTAAAGTCTTAGATCTTCTGTAACTGAGAAATTAATTTTAGAAATAAAATATGGTAAGCTCTAAATTATTTAGTAAAGCTTATGAAAACTGCAATTTCCATTTTAACTTCATCAGTAATTGTCAAAGAAATTTCATATTCACTCTCAATTTATCCTTCAATATCTTTGCATGTTATATCATTGAATACAGCAGTTATATATATGCATTTATAATATCTCATTAGTTTTCAAAATAATGAAAAGCATAAATACGTTAGTATTTGTGTGCACAACTGAGTCTTCTCAGGTGGTTTTGAGTTTAATGGATGAAAGGGTAGAAATTAACCTGGCTTATATTTTGCTTGACTCATTTTCCCTAAAAAGTATCAATAAAGGGCCGCCACATGCAAACATCAAAATATGCCACTGATAAGGATTTATAAGTCAATTTTTAAGAAATTTTAAAGAGAAACTTCCCATTGTAACAATTTATATGTTATTTTGAATCATCACAACAACCCACATGCTAGGTGCATTATCAGGAGTGATAGGAAAAGTGAGTCTACTGATGTAAAGTTTGTCTTTTTCTTTTTCTCATTGAGTTTATTGGTATAGACATTGGCCTCCTAAGGTATATGACAACTGCTCACAAGCAGTAAAAAGAACTTAGAGGGATCTAATTTCAACATGTTGGTGCAAACTGTATTACTTGGACTTAATATGATTTACCATGATTAGCTTTATAAAGCCAAAAGAAGCTAAGTTTTACTCTACTTACCTCTTACTAATCATGACTTTGAATATATTAACTTTAATAAGCTTTAATTTCTACATTTTTAGAAAGAAAATAATCATACTTATTGCTTATGGTTATTACGGTGGGTAATAAAATGATATGTATATTTAAGGAGGCATAATAGTGACATATTCAACATAAGTATTAGAAAATATTATAACTGTTATAAATCCTATACATCAACAAAACTAAAAGTTCTTAAACTGTATTTTTCCCCAACATGCTCAAGAGACATAACCTATTCCAATCTTAACAGACACTCCTTTGGGGGCTCTATAGTTATAAGTGGAAGTTTAGATATTTATGTGCAAGTGTGCCTGTGTATTCATGTGTGCACTCATACACTTGCACTCTGTCATTGTAGGGAGACATTGTGAAAAGTCAGAATAAAAATAGAGGGCAATATAAGTTGAAAAAAAAATTCACAAGTGATTCTGACAACACCATCCCCTTTCAGTGTGAATCACTGAACCTGGCTAAAATTGAGAATTAAATATTTTAAGGTAAAAGGCATGTAGCTTGTCAAAGTGTGGCTTGAATCAACCGACAGAGTAGATAATAAAAGATTAATGTTATAGTTACTCCAAAAAAAGATAGAATAGAAAAGTAACAACCACATTGAAAACACATAAGATAATTCTTATAATGATAATGACAGTATCTCAAATCAGTGGAGAAAAGAAGGACTTATTAATGTGATAGTGGAATGATCAGATAGCAATCTGGAAAAAGATGTAGCAGTTCTATTCATCATATCACATGCTAAGACAATTTAAAGTGAATTCAACATATAATATTTTTAATCTTATGCAATTATTACAAGAAAGCATTAGTAAATATCTTTATAATCTATGAATTTGGTAAATATTGATAATATCAACTTTATAAAATTAAACTTAATGCATGGTAAAACAAAAAAAGATAAATGAAGACAAAATATTTATAGCTTACATCATGACTAATAATTTTAATATTTTTAGAACTTTCAAAAAACTGAGAAAAATCCACAAAAGATATAATCCCACATTTAATATATAAAATGATGAAAACCATCTTTAAATTTATGAAAAATGTTTAAGCTTTCTTATGTTAAGAGATACGCAAAACTAAATTATACTTAAA
Organism: Fukomys damarensis; assembly: GCF_012274545.1. Lineage (NCBI taxonomy): Eukaryota > Metazoa > Chordata > Mammalia > Rodentia > Bathyergidae > Fukomys > Fukomys damarensis. The sequence continues at coordinate 44,558,467 of NW_022900929.1, forward strand.
TATCAGTGCTGGCCTATATCAAATAACTGATCTCCATATTTGATAATATACTCTGTGAATGAAGTTATGTAAAAAGAGGCATTATTATGATTATACTCCTCTCCTTTGGAGTCATTATTACACCTATTAATTTTTTTTTTTTGAGACAGGGTTTTACTATGTAGTTCAGACTATGTAGCCCAGGCTCGTCTTGAACTCACAGGGGTCCTCATGCCTCAGACTCCCAAGTGCTGGGATTACAGGCGTGCGCTACCATGCATGACTCCTATTCAATATTTTGATGTGATGAATATGAAAAATCAAATTTTTATTTTGCCTTTCTTATATGATAATGTTGAGAATAAATAACCACATAGTCAATTAAGAAAAATTTTTATGAAAACTTTGAATTAATAATTGCAATAAGAATTTTGGGTTTAATAAATGTACATTTTATAATGTAATGAATTAATGGGCCTAACATAAGGAAAAATCAACCAAAACTAAAACAACTGAGTAACAATTTCAAAATAAAATTTATAAGAAATACACAAGTTGACAGAACTTGAACTCATTGATCAATATTCCTATCACATGGAAAAATATGTATAAAGTACAAAACAATATAAATGAGCCTCTTTAAGAAAATTTTCTACTTAATGACAGTGCAGGAAATATGTGGAATAGAGAAATGTGCAAAAATAACATGTAGATTTAACAACATCAAATTCAAAGCATTAAATATTTAACAGGAAAATTTTTAAATTATTTAGCAAACTCATGGGTGAAAAAGCAGGAGTGAGAAATTGGTTTAGATTAAGAGACCAAAAACATGTATCAGTAAGTGCAGTGTTGAATCTTCTCTAGATCCTGATTCAAGTACTCTAATTTTAACAAATGTTTTTTAAAGAGATCAAGAAAATGTGAATAAAGACTAATATTTGATTGTATCAATTAAATATAGACAGAAAATAAAAGAGAGACTTGACCAAGGAACTAAGATTGAAAAGAAAAAAGCTTCTTCAGATGAGCCCAACATTTAGCATTCCATTATCTCCCAATGGCTAATTACGACTTATTGGTAGAGTTAAAGGGCTGAAAAGTCAGGCACAGGGAAGCCTTTAAAGACAGCATACCAGAGCTCCTGACAACCTCAAGCAACTAACAAACTACTAATTAGAGATGAGCACTACTCAGGCAGCAAGCAAATGACAGAATCTTCAGATTAAAACTTCTAATTGTCAACTGAGTCTTCTGATGTCTAAAATGGTTTATCTTGGTCTTCTTTAGTTCTCTCAGTAGTGTTATGTAGTTTTGAAACACATCGTTTTCTTAAAGATAATTCTGAGCATTTTGGGCACAAATATAAATTAAATTGATTATTTAATTTATCTCCACGTATTTGCTGGTAGCACAGGAATATTATATGACATTTATATTAATATCATATTTTTTGTCTTGCTAAGTTTATGCATTATACAGTAGTTGCTTTCAAGAATTGTTAGTGTTTTCTAAATAATGATATTCTCTACAATGAAAATTGTTCATAATTGTTTTCCTTTTCTTTATCTTATTGCAATTCCACTTGTCTACTCACTTGTCCACTTGCTTAGGCTTTTGTTGTCAGTATTAATCAACTTTCCTTTACTCTAACAAAATACCTGAAGTAATCAATTTTAGAAAAGAAAGTGTTATTTTGGCTCAGAGTTTTTAAGATTTCAGTCCATGGTCCATTGGCCCCATTGTTTTGAGGCTAGTAGTGAGGCAGTACATCATGGCAAGGAATGCATGATAGAATAATATGACCAGCTCATGTTGTCCAGAAAGTAGGAAAAGAGAAGGAAGAGAGGATCAGATCCCATTATCCCCTTCAAAAATTCATTGGTCTGCTTTTCAGTTACTGAGACAAAAATATTCAATACCCACAATTTACAGAAGGAGGAAAATTTTTATTTTGGCTCAGGTTTTCAGAGGTTTTTGTACATGATCAGCTGTCACTAATGCAGAAACATCAAGTAAATCTGCTCAACTCATGGTATCTGAGAAGCAGAGAACAGAAGAGCCCGAATGGAATAGGCCAGGAACCACTCATAGTCCCCGAAGTCATGACCCATAATCCACATCCTCCAACTCATCCCCAGCCCCAATAATACATTCTCCTATCAATTCATCAGTGGATTAACCTATTGGTGACAATCCAATCACCTCTTCAGGAATCTCTTAATTCAGTCCGGTGAAGATCAAGATTAACTGGCAGATATGGTGTGCCCTTAATGACTGGAAGGCTTCTCACTAAGTCCAACCTCTTTAAAGTTTTCACCACTTCCCCAGAGTGCCAGCTGGGAACCAACTATTTACTGTAAAGGTAATGGGAGATATTCTATACCCAAATAACAGCAATGTCATACACTAATAAACTACATCAGGAAAAATTTCACTGTTTTATTCTAACACCTTTATGATTAAAGATTTTAAATGTTTGTCAACGTTTAGATTTTTATGGTATGAGAAGATTTAATTTGATTCTTCTGCACATGGGTTATATTTTTCCAACACCATTCATTAAAGAGATTATCTGATCCCAGGCTGGTACCTGCTGCTTGAGATGCTGGAACTGTTAGCAAGGTAACAAATAAACTTCAGCCACCACCACTCTTTCAGTCTTGAGCAGAAAAATGATGCAAGACTACACCTTCTGGGCAGCAGGGCATGAAAATCAAGAAAGGAGTTTACCTTGGAGATCAGTATTAAGCCTACTGCGGTTAGACTCAGTGCTAGGCAAAAAAAAAAAAAAAGAGCCCCTGGTCCCAAAGCAGAGCTTGCAAACGGAGACTCTAAACTTTACCTTGCAAGAAGCATACATCTGTATACCACTGGAACAGTATTGTTTTGGCCCGTATCATGGCTAATACGGAGTGGGCCTGAGAACACCCCTTCATAGAGTATACAAGACCCTGAGGCTCTGAGTTTTGGGTATCACCCATTATTTCTTAATGTAAATAAGTCTTTGCAACCAAGTGCTAGTCTCCATCACTTACTCCTCAATCATAGGCAGCACAGCTATCTACAGGCCAGTGTTATCATTCAAAGTATGTAGACCTACTTTGTCATCAGGCGGAGCCCCGTGCCCCAGTAGATCAGACTTGTGTTTCAGCATGGACCACTGACAACTTGCATAAGCCTGGGTGCACCACTGAGACTGTGCAGGTCCCTTCAGCTGTAAAGCTCAGGGGAAAGCCAGATTGTTAGCCTCCCAGTGAAAAAACCTCCTTCAACAATATTACCAAAGCCAAAGGAAGCATAGGATGCATCAAGACTCCATTTACAGGGATAAGACAAAGCAGTAAACAAAGGATTTTGCCTTGGAATTTAGTACTGGGCTGGTAAAAATCTTGGCTGGGAAAATCCTAATGGTTCCATTATCAGACAAGTACCCATGGATGGAGCCTCTGGAATAGTCCTGCTGCTAAAATGAAATGTGGAGCCCCAGTCTACTGAATTATTCTGGTCAATATCACCTGTAGGAGAATGCAAAAATTCTACCTCAGCAGTCGGCAGCCCATAGCAGTGCTGGCATTGGTCCATTCCAGTGCTGTGTTGGTCATTGTTTACTGTAGGCTAGGGGTACGAGGTATGGCACATAAACGTAATGTTAGTGGCTACCATGACGATACATAAGTATGAATGTTGTCCCTCCACAGAGATTCTGCCCATTGTCAGGTAAAATCCTACTGTGTGTAACTACAGGCCTGTGACTATGGATAAGGCACCTGGTCCAACCTTAGCCTCAGGGACATTCTTGCAGGGAAGGATTACCCATTTGAGTACACTCCAAGTCCATACAGAACAAGAAATCAACTGTGAATTTGGAACAAACCTGGATTTGAATCAACTCTAGCATGGAAACTGTGACTACACATCAACCATGGACTCATAACAAACTCAGAGTTAGGGCACTTAGTACTGAAATAGTGGAAGAGATTACATAAAGTCAAAGAAAAAAAAATCTGCTTAGAGTTTCTGGGAAGATAGGCCCAAGTCAACCCAGATTTAAAAGACTGGAATAATACCCAATTCTCCAACACGTACCCAACATTGCACATCAACCAGTATCAAGGCCTTTTAGAGAAGCATGGCCTCACCTAACAACTAAACTACAGCACCAGAACTGACCAGATTCCAGAAATTCATCACGAGAACAGAATATTAAAAGCTATTAGAGAAAAGAAACAAATTACCTATAAAGGAAAGTCAATCAGAATCACAACAGACTTCTCAACAGAAACCCTAAGCAAGGAGAGACTGGAATGAAGTATTTCAAGTCCAGAAAGAAAACAACCTCCAATCTAGATTGATGTGCCCTGGAGAAGTATTTTTCAAAATTGATGGAGAAAGAAGATACCTCCATGACAAATAACACCTGAAAAAATTTATGGATATCAGACCAGCTCTACAAAATGTTCTGAAGTTTATTATAGAAAGAGGTAACAAAATTACAACTCCTTGAACCCCAAGACAATGAATCTCATAGGCAAGTCAAGTGATTAAAGGAGGGGAAGGAAAGACAAACAACAACAGAAAAATAACATGGCAAGGTTGTTAATATATATCATTTATAATCATCAAGGTAAATGCCCTCAATTCACCAATCAAAAAAAAAAAGCAGGCTTGCAGAATGGGTCAAGAAATAAGAACCAACAATACACAGTGTTCAAGAAGCACCTTTAATCCAATTAGAAATATATAGACTAAAATTCAAAAGATGAAAAACAATACTCCATGAAACAGGAACACGGAAAAACATGGGGGTAGCTATTCTATTAGCAGACAAAGGGGATTTCATGCCAAGACTGATTAAGAGAGACCAAGAAGGTCAATACATCCTTGTTAAAGGAACATCCCAAGAGTAAGAGAAAACAATCACAAATATATATATATATATATATATATATATATGCACTCAGTACCAGCACATCAAACTATATATAGCAAATATTAATAGATATGAAAAATCAAAAATAAGCATTAATACAAGTCTAATAGGGGAACTCAATACACCACTGTCAGAAATTCAAAGAACAACTAGACCAAAAAATCCACAACTATCAGAACTGAATCAAACTGTTACAAAAACAGGCTTTATAGATGACTAGAATGTTTTTCCACAGAGCATGAGTATACATTCTTCTCAGTTGCACATAGTACATTCTCCAAAATGAACCACATACCAGCTCATAAAACATTCTTCAGTGAATGCAAAGGAAATTACCCAACACACATTATTAGACTACAGCACAAAGACATTAGAAATCAATGGCAAAAGAAACCTCAAAAACTGCATAAGCACGTGGAAGTTAAATAACACCCACCTAAACAACCAATGGGTCAGATATGAAATTAAAGAAATTAAACAGTTTCTACAATTAAATTATAAGGCCAGTATAACATGCCAGAACTTATGGGACTCAATGAAACCAACCATTTGAGGGAAATTTATAGTGTTGAATACCCATATCAGAAAAAGAGTGAGCTCAAATAAACAACCTTATTTTGAACTTTCAGCTTCTAGGAAAAAGAAGAGCAAGTCAAACCCAAAGCTCATATAAGCAAGGAAATTCTAAGAGCAGAAATTAATGCATATTGAAACTAAGAAAGCAATAAAATGAATGAAAGATTTGGTTCTTAAAAGATGAAACAATTCTTTGAAATTAATTTTATTTACATTTAAGGTATACAATATGATGGCATTCATCATTGGAAATTTGCAACTTTACATAATCCATCTTGGTTCTTATTTTTCCTCAATCCCCTGCCCTCCCTATCTACAAAGACTTTATTTCCATTTTTTAATTTTCTCATATTAATTCCATTCCCACTTTTCCCTTCCCATACCCCTCCATCCCCTCCCCCTTTGACCCTTTTCTTTCCATTTCACATTATCTATTATACTTTGTAGTTCTTATTTACACTTTCAGTTTCTCACACTAGAGAAACTATTTGGAATTTACATATGTGTCCTATTTATTTCACTTAAGAGTATCACTCAATATGCTTCCATTTAGCTATAAAGGTCTGTAGTTTTCATTTTTATGGCTGAATAGTTTTCCATTTTATAAAAAAATATATATATATTTTCTTTATCCACTCTCCAGTTGATAGGCAACTGGGCAGCTCCCAAGTTTTAGCTATTACAAATTGTGCCGCTATGAATATGGGTGCACATATATCACTGTGGTATGATTCTTTTAATTCTTTGGGGAAGATACCCAGGAGGGGATAGCAGCAGTTGGGACCTCCAATCCTAGTTCATACTTATTTCCACAGTGGTTGCACCAGTCAGCACTCCCACCAGCAGTGGAGCAGTGTTCCTCTTTCCCCGCAACCCCTCCAGTATTTGTTATTGGTTGATTTCATGATAGCAACCATTCTTTCTGGGATGAGGTGGAACTGAGCATAGTTTTCATTTGCATCTGTCAAATGACCAGTGGTGTTGAACATTTTTTCTTACGCTTATTTGCTATTTCTACTTCTTATTCTGAGAAATGACTGTTCATTTCAGATACTTATTTTTTAATTGGGTCTTTAAAATATGGGGGGTCTGATTTTTTAAAATTCTTTATATATTCTAGGTAGTAAACATTTTTCTGAGGAAGAGCTGGTGAAAATTTTTTCCCACATTGTGGGTTGTCTCTTCACTTTGTTGTGGGCTTCTCTTGTTGTTCAGAAGCTTTATAATAAGAAGGCATCCACTTATTGATTGTTTCTGCTAGTTCATGGGCAACTGAGGTTTTGTTCATAATATTTTTTCCTAAACCTGTGTCTTCAAGAGTTCTACCTAATCTCTCTTCCAGCTGGTTTACTGATTCTGTTGTAATATTTAGATCTTTAAACCATTTTGATTTTATTTCATGGATAGTGAAAGATATAGGTTGTTTTAATCTTTGGTAAGTTGAAACCCAGTTTTTCCAGCACCATTTATTAAAGATGCTATCTTTCCTAGGGTGTTTGGCTCCTTTATCAAAAATTAGGTGGCTGAGTATGTTTGGAGATGTTTCTGCATCTTCTAGTCTGTTCCACTGGTCCTCAGGTCTGTTTCTTTGCCAGTACTGTGCTATTTTATCACAGTAGCTTTATACTATAGTTTCAAGATGGGGATTGTGATATACCCATCTTGTGTTTATTGCCTAGAATTCCTTTTGCTATTCTAGGTCTCTTCCTGTGCCAATTGAATTTTGGATTGTTTTCTCAAGGTCTGTAATGTATTGCTGGAATTTCAACTGGGATTGCATTGAATATATGTAGCAGTTTTGGAAGTATGACCATTTTCACTATGCTGTTTCTTCCTACCCAGGAACAAGGGATATCTTTCCATTTTCTGATATCCTCTTCAATCTCTTTTTTCAGAGTCCTATAGTTTTCAGAATAGAGGTTTTTGATTCCTTTTGTTAGATTGATTCCTAGGTAATGACAAATCATTACCCAAATGTATTTTAAAAGAGAATAACTCAAATCCATGCAATCAGGAATGAAAGGAGTGAAATCACAATGAATCCTACAGAAACCCACATGATCATCATTACCTACTTTGGGAATCTATATTCTAACAATATGGAAAATACAAAAATAAAGGACAGATCCCTAGATGCATATCAATTACCAAAGCTGAATCAAAAAAATATAAAAATTCTAAAGAGCCCAATATCAGTCAATACACATGAAGAAGTAACTAAAAACTACCAACAAAGAAAGACCCAGGTCCTGATGGATTCACTGGTAAATTCTATGAAAAATTTATAGAGATTTTCTGCCAATACTCCTCAAATTTTTTAATGAAATAGAAGAGAAAGCAACATTCCCAAACTCATTCCTGGAAGCAAGCATCACCCTGATATCAAAATCAGAGAAGGATTCAACCAAAAAAGAAAACTACACAGCAATCTCCCTAATGAACACAGCTGAAAATATCCTCAATAAGATACTGGCAAACACAATGTAGCAAATCATCAAAAAGATTCTACACCATGACCAAGTATGATTCATCCCAGTGGTTCATGGATGTTTCAACACAAATCAACAATTATGATGCACTGCATTAACAAAATTAAGTACAAAACCCTATAATCATTTCATTAGATGCAGCAAAAGCATTTTACAAAGTCCAAAATCCATTAATGATTTTTAAAAACCTACAGAAAACTGGAATAGATGAATAGCTCTTATTTCAATATGATAATTATCATCTATAACAAACCAAGTGCCAATATTATACTAAATAGTCAAAAACTGAAAACTTTCACACTAAAATCAGGAACAAGACAAGGATATCCACTATTTCCATGCCTATACAGTTCTAGAGTTAGCCAGAGCAGTTAGACAAAGGAAAGAAATAAAAACAATAAGGATAGGAAATGAAACAGGTAAATTATCATTATTTGTAGATGACTTGATGCTCTGCATAGAAGACTCCAAAAAATCCACCAAAAGACTTCTAGATTTAATAGCCAGATTTAGTAACATTGCTTTGATACAGCCAATGCTCCAAAATCAATCGCATTCCTGTACACAAATAACAAACTCAGGGAGAGACAAATTAGGGTAACAACACCTTTCAGAATATCACACAAAAAAGAAATAAAATACCTAGGACTTGTAATGGGTTGTGTCTAGATATCCTCACAAAATAGTCTAGATGAGATAAAGGAGGCAGAAAGATGCTGTTAAGGTTGCTTTTCTGGTTTCTTTGTTGCTTTTGTTGTCTTTTGCAGCAGGAATAGTTGCCTCTCTGCCATGTGCCAGCCTGCCTTGAAGCCAACTAATTATGGACTGAAACTTCCACAAACTTTCCCCCTTTAACTTTGGGTGTCAGGTACCTTGTCTCAACAATGATAGAAAAGTAAGACAAGAATCAATCTAATAAAGAAATTAAAGGATCTTTATGTTGAAAACTAGGGTACTCTGAAAAAAGAGATTAAAGAGGAAATCAGAAAATGGAAATTAAGACAATGCTGAGATTCTATCTCACTCCAGAAAGAATGGCTATTATCAACCAGTAACAAATGCTGGCAGGGTTATGGGGGGAAAGGAACAATTCTCCACTTTTGGTAGGAGGATACACTGGTACAATCACTGAGAAAACCAGTTTGGAGATTTCTCAAAAAACTAAAACTAGAGGTCCCATTTGACCCAGCAATTCCCCTTTTTAGTATCTTCTGAAAATGATTAAAAGCATCCTACCACAGCAATGTATGCACACCCATGCTTGCAGCAGCAGAGTTTGTAATAGCTAAATCTTGGAAACTGCCCAAATCGCCATCAACCAATGAATGGATAAAGATGCGGATTTTTTATACAATGGAGTAATACTCTGCCATAAAGAAAAATAAACTTCAGACATTTCTAGGTAAATTGAAATACCTAGAAACCATACTTTTAAGTGAAATAAATTTGGACACACGATTAATTATCACATAATTTCTCTGGTGTAAAAAAACTGGAAGAATAGATAAGAACCAATAAGTGTAATAGATATTGTAAAATAGGATGAAAATGTTCAAATAGGAAGTGTAGGTACATAGGGGGAAGAGGAAGGAAGGAAAAAGAAAGAAAAGAGAATACAAAGATAAATGGAAATGAGGGAAACAGGGGTTAAAGGGGGGAAGGGACTTGAGGAAAAGAAGAATCAAGCTATATCATGTACAGGTATAAATTCACTATGATGAATGTTATCATTATGTACATCTAAAGCCTGCCAATGATATTTTAAAAAAATAATGTGCCATAACAGAATCAGGTTTAAAAAAACACATGACTACCTCAATAGATACAGAAAATGTCTTAAACAAACTCCAACATTCCTTTGTGAAAAAAAATCTTCTAATAAACTAAGTATAGAAGAATCATACTTCAATGCAATAAAAGCCATATATAATAGACACATAGACAACAGCCTACTGAATGGGTAAAAAAAGAAAATGCTTCCTCTCATATGAAAAACAAATGAAAAATATCTGCTATCAACAACCTTATTCAACATAGTACTAGAAATTTTAGCCAATGAAATTAGGTAAAAGAAATATTTAAGGGAATGAAAATAGAGGGTTTGGACCAGAGGGACAGCAGTTGCAGGAAGATCACAGCCAAGGCCTCACCCTGACCTAAGGGGCTGGGGCACTCAGGCCCAAGCCAAAGGCCCACCCAGAAAAGAGCTGCAAAGGAGCACAAGTTTAAACCAGAGGCCTGCCCCATAGCAAATGTAAGTGTGCGCAGATCATGGCAAGCAATGGTGTTGAACAAAGTGTCACAACAGCAGGCAGATCCCTGTCCCATCCCGTGGCTTGGGCACACAGGCAAAAGCCAAGGGCCTGCCTGGAAAATGTCTGCACAGGTACACAAGCAAGAGCCAGAGGCTCAGACCAATATCATTGACCCTAGCAAAAGCCTGCTCAGATAACAGGAACTGGGGTGTGCAGACCCCCAGCCAAAGGCCCAGACAACAGGTACATAGGGGCCCCAGCCAGAGGCACACCATGCCAAATGTGCACAGACACCAGCCAGAAGCCCACCCAGACAACAGGTCAGCTCAAAAATCTAGAAGGACATCATTTTGAACCAAGGAATCGGTGTACTGGTGAGCAACAGAAAAAAGGCTGCTCATTGAGAATTGAAGACGACTGGCCAAGCAAAAAGTTGCCTCAACAAAGGCACAGCAGGCTGTATCCGTTGAAATGAGAAGACACATAAACAAATCTCAAAACCAGATTTCCAGATCACCTAAGAAACAAGATGGAACAATATGATACTCAACCACCTGGACTCCATGAACTGGCAATGACAGAACTAGAAAAATTGAAATAAGAAATAATTTTTCAGATAACAGCAGAGATTATATGCATAGTACAAGACATGATTAATAAATCTAGAGCAGACAGAGATTTTTAAAAAATAGAGGAGCTGAGGAACATGATGGAATCTCAACATAGGACACAAATGGAATCCATAAAAGAGATGCAAACAGATTTCCAGGAGATTGAAAACTCCATTGAATGTTTACACAGCAGAACTAGCCAATGTGAGGACAAACTTTCAGATATAGGATTGCAAGCACTGAACAGAATAAGAAAAAAAATTCTTAAAAATAGTAAAGGACCAGAAAAATCAATCCAGAGGCTGCTAGATGATGCAAAGAATAACATAAGGCTGATCCTAGTAAATGAAGAAACCAGAGAGCGTGCAGATGACATATTAAAAAAAAAAAACTGTTCACATAAGTAATGGCAGAAAATGTCCCAAGTAGGGGAAAAGATCTTGACATACAGATGAGTGAGGTATATTGGACTCCAACTAGCCATGATTAAAAAAAATCTACACATAGGCATACAATACTTAAGATTCCAGAAACCCAAGAGAAGAAAAATATTCTACAAGCAGTTAGAAAAATAAACAAATCACATATAAAGGAAAGCCCATCAAAATCAGAGCAGATTTCTCAACACAAACCATCAAGGCAAGAAGAGCTGGAGTGATGTAGTTCAATTCCTAAAGAGAAAAGCCTCCAAACAAGACTGATGTGCCCTGCATAACTATCTTTCAAAATTGTTGGAGAAATAAGATACTTTCATGACAAATACCATCTGAGGCACTTCATGAATACCAAGCCAGCACTCCAAAAGCTTTTAAACAACATTCTATAAAAAAACAATGAGGATCACAACCCCAGGAAGCCCAGCAGAATGAATCCCATCAGGCATGACAACAAATTAAATGGAAAAGGGGAGAATCCAACAAAAAGAAAAAATCATGACAAGATAATGTTAATGGCCTCACTTCACCAACCAAAAGAAATAGACTGATAGAATGGGTCAAAAAGCAAGATCCAACAATATGCTGCATACAAAAAACACACTTAATTGAAAAAGAAACTCATAGACTGAAAGTGAAAGGGTGGAAAACAGTACTCCTTGTAACAGGAACCAGAAAAAAAGCAAGAGTAGCTATCCTCTTTGCAGATCGAGGGGATTTCAAATCAACACTGATTAAACGAGACAAAGAAGGACACTACCTCCTTATAAATGGAACAATCCAACAGGAACAGATGACAATTATAAATATATATGCACCAAACACTAGTGTGCCCAACTATATAAAACAAATACTAATGGACATGAAAAATCAAAGAAGCACTAATATAATTGTAGTGGGGGACCTAAGTACCCCAACAAATAGATCAACTAGACAAAAAACAAACAAGAAAATACTAGAACTCAATCAAACACTTGAATAAATGAACTTAAGATGGTTTCAGAGTGTTCAATCCCACAAAATCAGAGTGCACATTCTTTTCAGCTTCACATGGATCATGCACCAAAACAGACCACATATAGCATACTTGCTCATAGTACATGTTTAAGTAAGTACAAAGAAATTTAAATTGCCCCCTGTACATTATCAGACCATAGAGCAGTGAAATTGGAGATCAACAGCAAAAGAAACGACAGTAATTTCATAAAAATGGAAATTGAACAACATGCTTCTGAATAACCAATGGATCAAAGAGGAAATTAAAGAAGAAATCAGCTAGTTCTTACAATTAAATGACAATCACAATACAACATATCAAAATCTATGGGACACAATGAAAGCAGTCGTATGAGGGAAATTCATAGCAGTGAATACTCTTTTTAGGAAACAGAGCATGCTCAATTAAACAACCTGATGCTGAACCTGATGGTTCTAGAAAAACCAGAGTGTGACAAACCCAAAACTCACACGAGGAGTAAATTATAAAGATCAGAGAAAAATCAGTGCAATGGAGACTAAGAGAGCCATACAAAAAATGACTGAAGCCAAGAGTTGATTCTTCAAAAGATAAACACCATTGACAAATTTTTAGCCAGCCTTATCAAAAAAGGAAAGAAAAGGACCAAATGTATGCAGTTAAGAAAGAAAAGGGTGAAATTACAATGGACCCAGCAGAAATACCTACTTCAAGAACCTATACACCAATAAGATGGAAAATACAGAAGAAATAGACAGATTTCTAGATTCATATGAATTACCAAAGTTAAACGAAGATGACCTAAAAATTCTAAACCACCCATTATCAATCAATGAAATTTAAAATGTAATTAAAAACTTAACAATTAAGAAAAGTCCAGGCCCTGATATCTTCACTGCTGAATTCTACAAGACATTGAGAGAGGAACTACTGCCAATACAGTTTAAACTCTTCAATAAAATTGAAAAGGAAGCAATACTCCCAAATTCATTCCTGGAAGTCAGCATCACCTAGATCCCCAAAGCAGAGAAAGAGAACTATAGGCCAGTCTCAGTAATGAACATAGACACAAAAATCCTTAATAAGATACTGGCAAATAGAATGTAGAATATCATGAAGAAGATCATATACCCTGACCAACTAGGATTCATCCCAGGGATGCAGGGATGGTTCAACATGTGCATCAATAAATGTAATACACTATATTAAGAGAGTAAAGGATAAAAAGCATATGATCATCTCAATACATGCAGAAAAAACATTCAACAAAATCCAACATGTACTTATGATAAAAATACTACAAAAGGAATACAATAGAGAAGGAGGAAGTCAAATCATCTGTTTGGAGATTGTATGATTTTATGTTTGGAAAACTAAAAACTCCGAGTCTGAGAATTGATAAATTTAACAAAGTAGCAATAAACAAAAATTATAATCAAAGATGTCAAACCCTACTCTCAATAACTGAGAAAATGAAACAAAAAATCATGAAAATTAAACCTAGTTAATACAATTGACTTTCACATAACACTTTGACCAAGATATTAGAATATATTGTCTTTTTGAAGTGCACATTTGCCATATTAGGTGATATCCTGAACCATAAAATCAGTCTCAATTAATTTTAAGGTATTCAGATTACTCAGATCTGTACCAAAATACTTACAGCAATTTTTAAAATAAAAAAATTCTAATGATATCTTGGTAATTTGATGTCCAGTTCTTAACTCTCAGTACCTCATGTAATTACCGAGCATAATGAAATATATCAGCCATTTGACTGTGATTACCTTGCCTATTTAGTCAAACTTGACAGCAGTAAGGCATTATGTATCCTAGTACAGTTTAATTTTTGTGGTCAAATGTTACACTGTTCAATATATCAACTCTCTCACAACTGAAAATAAAATTTAAATTTAATCTAATCATCTATATATAGCTACAGATCAAGATTGATGAAAACCTCTTAGTATTCCTTGGTCAAGTGAACAATAATTGTTAGAACTTCTCTAATCTCTTTTTAATAGCACTGGTGATCTAGACCCAGAGCCTCATGTATGCAAGGGAAGTGCTTACCCTTAAGCTAAATCCCTAGTCCATTTTTATTTTTGTTTTAAGATTGGGTCGCACTGTATTAGCCAGTCTGGCCTTGAACTTGGAGTCTTCCTGCCTTGACCTCCCAGTAGCTGGGATTACGGGTATACACCATCCCACACAGCATAATTTATCTAGTTTTTAATACTGTGTTTTCTTTATATGAGATTTTACTTGTCTTTCTTTTCTGATTTTGAGAATACAACACTTTGTATCACCCTTAACAAAGACATCCCCAAGAGATATCCACAATAATTATTTCTATGATTCTTATTCTGTAACAAACACAGAATAGGTAAATTTGACCCAAGAGACCATTTCAGCTGGTGAATAAAGGTCAAGCTAAGGGAAAGCACTTCTACACATCATCTCCATCCGATATAGATATTGTTGCATTCACATATCAGAAGACAAAATTAAAAGAGAATTTAAGAGGAAACAATTGCTTCTAGTAAGTATTCTCATCTGTCCCGTTCTCCAGGGTAATCCTTAAAATATTTCTGTGTATCTATTTTAAGGATGGCTACAATTCTTGGAGTTGAAGAGAGCTTTTTTAATTTATGTTTTTTTCAGAAGACGGTTCATAAGTTCTCTCCTTCTCTGTTGTTTCTCACTACCAAAATGCACAGCTTCAGATATGCTCTCATCCCAGAGCTCAGAGAGATCACAGTTCTATCCCTGCTGATCAACATGAATGATTTCCAGCGATCTTTCTTCAAATGACCTCTGTCTCTAAAGAGCATTAAAATGTTTTTGTATCAGAATGCAAAGTATGTAAGGTAACTTTTAGCACAGAGATAAAAGTAAAAAGTATAAATATTATGAAAAGTGATATACATTAGTGCATAAACAGGATAAATAATAGTTAAAACTCAACAACCAGAGAGCAAAAAACAAAATCAACTCATGCTACTGGAATAGGCTTGTGTGCTTTGTCAAGATATAGCTCAGACAATCTATTTAATTATCTAAGAACAAATATATGCTTGCAAAAATACAAATATTGAAACTATCATAAAGTTCAGTGCTTTTACAGAAAGCATCGACAGAACATTATATCCAGAAGGGAATGAATACTTTGTCATTGTGTCTTAAAACTCCTAAAAGAATAATCCAACTTGTCCCTATTTCAAAATTTTTCATTTTCATAACCTGAGTTCACATTATTTTAATATCATCCCTTTATGATAATATAGCATCAATAATATTCCTTTTATGAAACTTATAACTGAAAGGTAAGAACTCCAAAGGTGTTTTAATAGAATTTCATTTCATGTTACCTATAGGACCTTGAAAATGTTATTACCTCTCTTGGGCAAGAGAAGTGAAGAGTGAATGAGTTCTTATGTTCCTGAAAAGCACTGCAATTGTACATCCTATAGTGTACAGAAAAGGTGCATGTTAGAGAAAATGGAAGTAGCAGTTATTCTGAAGAAATGTGGTTACATAAATTTTGCTCATACTAAACTTCAGATTTCAGCTGAACAATAAAATTTGTGAACACAGCTTTGGAGGCACTGTAGTTTCAAAATCCACCATGAAGAAGGGAGAATACAAATAACTAATATTTATTAACATACTGTAAGTAGTAGAACAAGAACAATTTTAGAGCTTTCTGTATGTCTTCTTTTTCTATTGTCATACCATGTTTATTAAACTAAGTGTACTCTTTTTCCAAATAAGGAAACAGAAATAGGTTTGTTGCAAGGATGTAAGGACAAGTAAAGAAGGGAAATTTCAATCAAATCTGACTTTAGAACCTATGTAAATTATTTTTTGGAATCTTTGTGTTGACAAGAAATTAAATTTCTCCAAAAAAGAGATTATTCAATTTTTAAGGGGCATAAATCTATTGATTGTAATATTGATACATTTTCCTTAGATTTGGGTAAATCCGTATTACACGTTATGTTTATGTGAAAAATCAGATGATCATAATTTATTTCCTTTGCCATATATAATGTATGTATTATCCAATTTCTTTTAAAGAAACTTCTTTCTTTCCATCTTTAGTCTGTTTCTGAGTCCTAAGTAAAAGGGAAGGTAAAAATAGTGCTCATGCCAGAGTATTAAACTTTATTATTCACTTGCTCTCTTTGGCTCCACCCTGGCAATTGAAAGGAACCAAAGATGAGCCACGATTGAAGCAATACAAAGAAAAAAATTAATGAAGGAGAAAAGAAAATGTGCAAACTTTGGGTGTCAGGTACCTTGTCTCAACAATCATAAATCATAGACCCTGGCAATTGAAAGGAACCAAAGATGAGCCACGATTGAAGCAATACAAAGAAAAAAATTAATGAAGGAGAAAAGAAAATGTGCAAACACGCTTCCGACCTCCAGTTTATAGGTATTGTCCACTTGCACAGAGATCAATGTACGCATATTGTTTATTAGAAGTGAATAACTGACGCTCACTAAAGGTTTAACTTTACCTTCACTCAGCAGTAACAAAGATGCATTTCGCTTATACATGGGGTATAATTTATTTTATCTTAAAAATAGTATATAGATGATAGATGATTAATAGATAATATTTATAATTTTCATGGTATGCAGACTGTAATACTTCAAAGTCTATTCACACTATCCACTGATACAATTCAAGGGAATTATTTTCTACTGATAAGTTTAAATTATATGACTTTCTTTTGTTGGTGATTATGAGGAACTGGGGATCGAATCCAGGGCTTTCGCACTGAACTACATCTCTAACCCCTTTTTACACTTCTTATTTTTGAGAGAGGGTCTTATTAAGTCACTAAATTGCCCAGGCTGGGATCACACTTTTGAACTTCCTGTCTAACATCCCAGAATGTCAGGATTATAGGCATATGCCATCACACCCAACTATAAGGAATTATCAGAATTCATCAGGTTTAAATATCATTCTGAGTTGCCACCACTTATGTTCATTCATTTCTACCTAACACTACATTAACAGTTTTTGTCTAATCCACTTATTTTACTAAACAAATTATATTACAGATTTTAATTGATGGTAAGTTATATGCCTGGTTTCCACCCAAATCATCACACAAAAATAATTATATGGCTTTCTTACCGAGCTTATTTCCTAAATAAAAATTGTCCCAAGATTTATTTTAGAGAGATACAATTTTAAAATTGGCTTCTCTATTGTAAGAAAAATGTTGCTACAAGTGTGGGTTATATCATCTCTGTAGCATTTTACATATTTGAAGAATTAAAAAGTTTTTTAAAAAGTAAAATACTACACAGGTACCCTGGTAATTTTTAGCAGAAGTGGCAAATATTGGATAATATAAGATTCCAAAATGAAAAGAAAAATGTTTTATATCATGATTCCCCAGTCATGTACATGTAGAAGACGAAATAACAAATATCAGTACTCTATGTGTTCCAGAAATAAATTATTTCCATTAGAACACCTCTTGAGGAAAACCTATCTTCTCCTGGAAAATTTATCAATGGCTTCAGCTTAGCCAATGAAGTGATTCTCCTAGAACTCAGAGATGCCTGTGTTATCCTAACTGAGGTTGTTTTCTCCTAGAAGTTTTGTAAAGCAACAAAACTATCTCAATCTCTACCATGAACCCATGGAACTGTAAACTTTCTAATAAAATGAAAATGTAATTTTATATTGTCCTACAGCAAAAGATTCCACCAAAGCTTATTATACAGAGTACAAGAAATGGTATCATACTGTTTGTCATAAATTGCAGTATCAATGTTCCTAAGTCCATGATTTCTTTGTTCTTTAGTGTACTGACTGTTTGACCCACACTCAGATGTTTCTACTGGACTAGTGGACATAAGCTGTTTTACAGGTGGAACCATAATAATTTTTTAGACTTTGATATTGCTATTCTGTTTTGCCATACTCTTCTTGGTCATCTACTTTCCTAATGAATCATTTGCATAGCAATCCTGTCTAGTGCTCTCTTCTTGGAAAGTTCATTTTAGTCTTTGAGCAATAATACCTTTTATAGTAAACTAAGATTTCTCTTTGCATTTTTACTTTGTAGTTTCAGATATTGATATTAAATTATTTTTGAGATAGGGTCTCAGTATGCAGTTTAGGATGGATATGAACTCACTATGTATCCCAGGCTGGCCTTGAATTCATGGTGATCCTCCTGCCTGAGCCTCCCTGGTGCTGGGATTACAGGCATATGTCACCACACCCAGCATTAAATATTA
This sequence comes from Fukomys damarensis, assembly GCF_012274545.1. Classification (NCBI taxonomy): domain Eukaryota; kingdom Metazoa; phylum Chordata; class Mammalia; order Rodentia; family Bathyergidae; genus Fukomys; species Fukomys damarensis. Next base: position 44,576,996 of record NW_022900929.1, read on the forward strand.
AATTTCAATGTAAACATATAATTCTAAAGTTAATTCCCCATTCTCTTCCCACTAATTGATTATTTAACCTTTCTAGGTTAATGCTGGATGCACTAAATAAAATGGATGGAGGAAATCAGTCTGTAGTCTCAGAATTTGTACTTCTGGGACTTTGCCATTCCTGGAATACTCAGGTTTTACTGTTCCTGATATTTTTGATGCTTTACATAATTATTGTATCTGGAAATACTGTCATCATGGTTTTAATTGTTTCTGACCCCCATCTGCATTCTCCCATGTACTTTTTCTTGGCTAACTTGTCATTTGTTGACATGTGGCTTTCCTCAGTGACAACTCCTAAGATGATCACAGACTTTCTGAGGGAGAACAAGACCATTTCCTTTGGAGGTTGCATGTGCCAAATTTTCTTTGCCCATTTCATAGCAGCAGGTGAGATGGTTCTCCTGGTGGTAATGGCCTATGACCGCTATGTGGCCATCTGCAAACCACTGCACTACTCCACCATCATGAACTGGCAAAGGTGCACTGGGCTGGTAGTGACCTCCTGGAACATTGGCCTTATGCATGCCTTGAGTCACCTGGTTGTTATTGTGAAGCTGCCTTTCTGTGGGCCCAGGGCAATAGACAGCTTCTTCTGTGATATACCATTGGTAATCAAGCTGGTCTGCATGGAATCCTTTAATTTGGACATTTTAATGAATGTTGACTGTGGGTTTGTGGGTGTAACCTGCTTTGCTATGTTGCTGATATCCTACACATACATTCTTCTCACTGTCCGCCAAAGCTCCAAAACAGGTGCTTCCAAGGCACTGTCCACCTGCACTGCCCACATCACGGTGGTGGTGATCTTCTTCGTGCCCTGCATCTTCATCTATGTGTGCCCACTAAACATCACCTGGCTGGACAAATTTCTTGCTGTCTTTTACTCTGTTTTTACTCCTCTCCTAAATCCAGCCATTTATACCCTAAGGAATAAGGAGATGAAAAATGCTATTAAAAGATTGAGAAATATTTACATGGGTTACAAGGGAAATACTTAATGCCCAGAAACATGATTCTAGGTACCTCAAATTGCTAATACACTGATCTTATAAAATATGTACAAATTCAGGGAATTTAATTTTGATCTACTATTTATGCATTACTATACTATTATTGTCTATATTATTCCATTCTCTCCTATACAGATTTAGTTTTAATATAATTCTGGAAATTTAACATTTACTAATCAAGAAGAGTATTGTAAAGATTTTCCTAAAATCCAAAAACGAATGATCCTTCCTTGAGGAGAAATTAACTAACCAGTCTTTCTTTTTTTTTTTCTTTTTATTGAGTTTATTGGTACAATCCAGGTATACAATAAAGTTACATTCATTATTAGGATCCTGTACCTTTACATGATAGGTCTTGATTCTCATTTTTTCCCCTTGTCCCTGCCCTCCCTTCACCCCCTCCTCCCCTCCCCATTTATAAACACTTTATTTCCATTTTTTCAACTTCTCATATTTTTTCCTCTCCCTTATTACCTTTCCCCCACCCTTCTCACTTTTCCTACACCTTTAGCCCTTTACTTACTATTTCACATTATTAATTATCTCATTAGGATCCTGTGTACTATTGTAGTTTTTCACACCAAAGAAGCTATTTGGTATTTCAGTTAAAGAAATCTCTGTATGAACACTAAAAACAGGGAATCCTAAAATAAAACTAAAAAGGAAAGTAAAAGAGAAAAGGCAATGATGTAGGATTAAAATAATCCTTAATTTTGAGGATGAAAATGGTCCCTTAACATATTTAAATTGTTTCTTGCTCTTGTAGTCTTATTCTTTTTCGTTATTTAGAGAATACTTTATTAGTTTCTGTAATCAAACCCACATAGATATGACCTTACATATTTAATACAGTGCATTACCCCTGTAAAAATGGAAAAAAAATAAAAATAAAAATAAAAATAAAAATAAATTAACATTTCTAGACCAATATGGCTTTCCATTTCTGGACAATGCCAATTCAACACAGTAAATTGGGAAAACTTTTTCCAAAGTTGACAGCACTGTTAAAGTTTCCAAAAATTCAATTTTTATATATATGTATATATATATATATTTATGTATTTATTTATATTTATATAAAAAGACCAATAATCGCAGTATGTTATGCATCCATAGCAACAACAGCTTTTCCAGGTTCTGCAGTCATCTGAACAAAATTATAGACATTCAGCACATTCCATTAAAAAAAAACAAAGAGAGGAATAATATCCAGAAAACAGCAAAGTTCTGTTGCTGTTGTGGTACCTGGCACCATTTTTTTTATTAGCATCTTAATCATCATCTGGTAAGAGAATATTCTAGAGTAATATCATTAAATATAGCTCTGATAAATCACGGTCACTACTAGGTATCATAAAGCAGGTACAAATTATTTTACATTCACAGAGGTATGATACAGTACTGTCCTACATCAATAATACTAGAATCAGTTTTGGTTTGAAATTTGCTTTGTCTGCAAATAAGATTGCTACCCCTGCTTTTTTCTGGGCTCCTGTCACATGGAGAATTGTTTTCCATCCTTTCACTTTCAGTCTATGGGCTTCTTTTTGCACTAGGTGTGTTTCTTGTATACAACATATTGTTGGATTTTGCTTCAAGGAGAGCCTGGAGTGAGATATTTCAAGTACTAAAAGAGAACAACCTCCAACCTAGACTGATGTATGCTGCAAAACTCTCTTTCAATATGTTATTGGACTTTTGTTGACTCTTTTTACTTTTTCACCTTCTCCTTTTAGTTTCTTGCCTTGCCTATTCAATTTGCTCTGTTGGGCCTCATAGCAACCAGTCTTTCTATGTCTTTAATCATTAAAGGAAAATTTAAATTTTTTGAACAAACTCCCACATTCATGCTGTGTTAATATTTTAATGAACTTTTCCTCATATTGTGTTAATTCCATTTAAAAATTTTATTCTGTATCTTGACACCTGTTCAAGCCTTTCATTTATCTTTTCCAAAAAGCAACTTCATTATTTTTGTCTTGACCAAACTTTCTGTGAAACTGACAGGAAAAAAAAAAAAAAAAACAGAAAAAATGAAGAAAGATGAAGTAAATGTACTAAATTACATAAGAAATAATGGTGGACTTTGTGTTGGGTTTCAGGAACTCAAAGTAATAGCATAAAATATCTAGAACTAATGCTACTGTTTGCTAGATATGTCAATCTTAAGGATTAATACTTAGTTTTTAAATTATTATTTACTATTTGTGTAAAGTCCTAAAATATAATGTCTCTGAAGTCAGGGACCATGACTTAGCTGGTTACTTCTAGAAATTGTAGTATTTAATGCAGTCAATAATACATAAAAGGTACATCTCACAAATATATTTTAAAAATCAATTCAGGAAAACTGTTCTATTTAAATCCTTATAACATTTATTTGTCAAAAAGTATCTAAATATGCTTTTTGAAACCTAGAAATAACCTTAAAAGTATGAAAAAACTATAATTATTCTTCTCCCAGAATTACATTAGTAATTAATGAAAGTTTGAAGTACAGATATAAGAACACTAAAAGTCCTAAAACAATTATGGGGAAAAACTACAATAAAATTGTAGAATAAAAATAATGCATTTATCATCTTTGACTGACTACTATAGGTCACCTTGTTACACATATTATTGCCTTACTTATTATTCTAAATTGCAAGAAACAAAAAAAGACTCAGAGATACATATTAAATTTGTCTAAAGTAATGCAAGTTTATATTTCTTCAATTAAAGGACTCAAAATAATTTAGCCATAATGTATTGCAAATATGTATAAAAAAGTAAGAGATCAGGAGATGGATGGAGGAGGGAGGGAAATGAAGGAAAGAGGATTTTTAAAAACAGGAGTTAGGTTGTCATATATACATGCACCAATTCCTCACAAGGAATGTAAACACCGTATACCTCAAATATGCACAAATAAATTTTTTTTAAATGATTGGTTCTGGAAAAAATTTTTTCCAATAATGTTCATTTATTAATTGACAGAGCATAGTGCCAAAAACAATTATTTTTTACAAAGAAAGTTAACTCCTGTCCAGAATATAATACCAGAATATCCCCATTATTGCCACAAAATAAAAAAATAAAAGAAATGTCATAATTCACATCCTTGTTTGAACATGCACTCTAAATTGTGGACAATTCTGATCATCCAGTCTGAATTGTAAACCTAAGCACACACAAGCACATATATAGCATTAAATGAGTAGCAACAACTACTCAAGAATATTCTGCCTTTGTAAAGTCTTCTTTGTGCTATACCAATTCAACCATTTATGTGTAGTCACTGCATTTAAAACATTTTTGTTCACACCAGAATGCTGAACATCTTTACTTCTCTAGATGTCTTTAACTTGAACATTTAGTACATTCTATGAATTCCCTTAATATTCAGAAATGAAGACCTAAGAATAATAAACGCATTTTGTACTGCCAGTGAACTATTTGTTACAATAATATCCAAAAAGTATGAGTTCCAAACTGTCATTTTCTGCTATGCTATACAAATAGTGTTTACAAATTAATCGGAATGATTAATTCTCCTTAATCCCACTGATTTTTAATACAATCACCTTAACAGACACTAATCTAGAAGACTTATAAGATATGCACACTATACAGATTGGTACACTAGATAAAACTCAACTATCCAATGCCAGTCTTTATTTCCAATTGAATGAAAATATTTTCTGCTCTCATGGAAGCATTGAGACTTTCACATCAGCAAAACTCAAAGATGTAGAAATGGAAAGCAAAAACGTTGTGAGTGGAAGCTACTTGTACCCTCACATCTTTATCCCTAAAATTAGGAAGAAAGATCTCGTCTCTTATGAAACACATAAAGGAATATTCACTCTAATCATTTTCTTAGATCTGCTGTTGGTGAGTCGTCATGTATCTGTTCAGATTGGTGAATTATATGGGTATGAGTCTTCTGCTTCAAAGTAATTTTGTACAAAATATCATAATGGTGAATAATTCATTGTTTAAATCCATATAGAGTAATGCAAGCTTATGTCTTATGATAAGGAAGAAAGATTACTTCAAGAACATGTGTTCACTCCACTGGGACAGAATTTTAAATCTTCCATGATAGAGGGGTCCATTATAATCAACTTGCTACTAGGTATCTGAAAGATCCACACTATACTGAAACAAGTAAGTGGCTGAGAATTAAAGAGTTGTACCAGTTTTAATCACTATATCATGCTTTGGGAGTAATTCCATGTTGTTTAGCAATATCTGACATCTGACTATTGAGCAAATAGTGAGTGGCTGGGACAGGAGACTGTCATACACACAACTTGTCATTTGTCTACCTGATTATTGAAGCTTCCTCTACAGTGAATGCCCCCTGTCAAGTATTCAAGTGGAACACTTATATTCACAGTCCTTTTTTCATTCTTAACAGTCTATCATCCCCAGACTTCTTTGTCACCAGTCTTCCAATTCTAGTCATTCTAAACCAGGCCATCTAAAAACACCATTAGCAAAAGTTGGTGAATCCATTTCCATTCTTGTTTGCATCTAGTCAAACAGAGAAAACAATGAAATGTACTTATTTCCATTTCTTCCCAGTGAGAAAATTTGTCCTCATCACTACCCTTCAGGATATCTATAGTTTTTGTCAAACTCGGTTCCAAATTCGTGTTTGAACACCAAAAATTTCAAGAAGTGAACATATTTTCCCATAACAAATAATGGAAAACCAAATCATTAGTTCTGAGGCCCAAAAATTACACTTATAATTTCATTTTTCCAGGATTTTAACAAATTTCACAATGATTTCTTTCTTTAACTGGATCATCGTTCTCGCAGTTTTCCCCTGAACTTTACTGCTGGTATCACTTTATTTGTAGCCATAGTTATGATATTTCATGCAAAAGAAGAAACTACGATGAGAAAAGTTTTAACACACTACACAAGCACTGTATGTTGTCTGGGAGAGAGCAGTGCTTAGACTGAAGTGTCGTGGAGAGACATGATGTGTGACTCACTGTGAGCCTGCACAGATTTTTTTTAAGTCATAGTTTTGGTTTAACTATTGAGCAAAGTTATGAACAACACACGGATTTCTCTTCAAACTCTACTGCTGGAGGAGTGGAAAGTTCTAGCTTGGAGTCGTTCAGTAACCGAAGTATCTCAGAATTCTCAACCATAACTAACATTTTGCCATGGTACTTCTAATTGGTGCTATAAGGATGCAGACTTCCACTTCTAGTTGCTTCTAATTGCTACTATAATTTGCTATTACAAAATAAATCTGTATATTTACGTCCAAGTTTTTATTTGCTGTTCAATTGGGATTATGGAATAATTTAGGTAGCCACAGGTACATGCTGAAGACAAGACAAATTCAGCAGGAATGATTGTAAAAACAGGGAGGCCATAAACTACTAAAAATTTAATAATTCTTCTAGACCTGCTAAACTTGATCTCCTTCACACCATTCCACTAAATAATAGAATATTTTGTTTGCTCCTCAATTTTGAGGTTCAAGGAGAGTGAGATCATTATGCACAGACCACAACAGGTAGCTTCCATCACAGTTATTCTCTGTCCATTTTGTGCATTTTGCAGATCCCAAGAGGATACTGACCATTGAAAGTTGAAAAAGTTATTAAGGTAATTTATTACCCAATATCTGGTTCAGATATGTTCAATGAGTCCAAAATGCTTCTTTTTTTCTGGTCAGTAAGTACAATAATAATTACATATTGATGTATATGGTCATGACATGCAGACTGTCAAGATAACCAATATTTCTGAAGATACAGGATGACAAATGGGAAATTTTCATTATATTATATCCCAATAAAATTAACAAAATATAATATGAAAAGTATATTAATACTTGTTACAGTAAAAACATACAAGTGTATATACATCCATACATTTGATGTTTATGTCTGTTAACTCTTCCAATAAGAAATGTACAATCACAAGTTATGACAGAATTGTGCAGGTAATTCCATGAGACTATCACAAGATATTTTATTAATTATATTAAGTCTCATAAAACTCTCTTAATATCAAAATATTTGTAAAAAAAATGTGTGTCTCTCACCTGATTCCACATGAGTGATGTGATTACAGATTATGAGAGCAGATTATTTTCTAAATTATGCATACTATGATTAATCAATGATTTAAAAAACCTCCACAGTGGTTCTTTCTACTTCTGTCCTTTCTGAGACCTCCTCGTGTTTCTTTATGGAACTCTGTGCTATTCATGCCATAAAGAAAATATTTTGATTAGTACATACGTTCTGAAGTCTAACCAAGGAGAATAATGAAATAGAATGATAAGTTTATGGTTACACATAATGTAGTCTATAGTTCAATGATAAGCATATAGTTAAAGCCAGAACATTTTAATGATATGCTGGTATGTAAACCACTTTTAACTAATATAAAAGTTAAAAAAGGAAGGAGACAGATGGTGGATCAGAAGCATGCAGCATTTTCTGCTTCTCCCTTAACTTGGAATTGAGACAGTGGGGGAACAGACTCAGTGAGGTGGATAAAGGAAGAAATGCATGTAAAGTAAGTATCAGAGATTTCAAAAGAACCAGACATGAAGGTTATTGGACAGAGGGCTTGAAAGACAGCATCAGCTCCACACGGTGGCAGCAGCATAGCAGTAGGGCACAGAGGCTGGAAAGATACAGAAGAAAAGAGAGAGTGAGACTGCCATCAGCCCTCCCCAGGACGGGCCAAACTGCTGTCTGGAGTATACTCCACCCACTGAAACTTCCCAGTCCACACGGGCTTGTACTTGGCAAACGGAAACTGAGACTCACTACAATCAGTGCCACTCCTAAACCACTCAGCTGGGAGCTGGGAGAGCAGCGGAAAGAGGAAGGGGTGAATAACCCGCAAGCTTGCTCAATGATGCTTTCATTTTTCTTTGTTTTTTAAAATATTTGCTTATTTACTTGTGTGTGTGTGTGTGTATTTTTTTCTATTTCTATTTCTTTTCTGCTTTTCAATACTCTTTCTCTAGCTAATAGCCTAATTTATTTATTTAAACTATTTTTTATGTTTATGTTATTCCTTTATTCCTTTTTATTTGCTCAGTGGTGGAACTCTTGTGGTTGCATCATGGGATCTCTGTACTCATCATAGGACTCATTCACACTGAGCTCAGAGCTAAATGTGTTCTGGGTGATGGTGCCTAAGATGGCTGGAGATGGCTACAGAGCATGACCAGGAAGGGTGTGTGCTCCTACCTGAGCTCCTCTTTTCTCTCTTTGCTTCTTGATCCCTATGATGACAGCATCTTTCCTCCACCAGGCCTTTTTCAACTATGCTGTTCCTACCCTGGAGATGGCTGACCATACAAGGATTGAGACTTCTGAAACTGTGAGCACAAATAATCCTCACCTCCCTTAAATTGCAAGTGTCAGGTATTATGTCCCAGTGATAAGGTGACCAAGACAGATATTTTATTAAATAATCCCAATTTGGCTATGCTCTCTAATTTACCTTTCATTCCCATATTATATCTAAAAGATCAAATTATAAAATTATTGTACCATTCTCAAGAGCAACATCTATAAAATGAAATAAATCTTATAAAAGGTGTACACAATAAGTTTTCAATAACTCATAGATTTTAAGATTTTGATATTTTTATTAATACAAAGGACCCTAAAACTTCAAAAAATCTGAAGGATCATACCCTAAAATGAGTATATGCCTGCATACACTCATGAAGAAATGAAAGAAAGATAAATACATTCTCGGGCAAAAAAGAAAGTTGAGAAAATACATCCTTTTTAGATTTGTCCTGTGAAAAATGCTAATGGCATTTTTTCACACTGAAAGGAAGACATTCTAATGAATAAGAAGAAAATATCAAAGGTCTAAAACCTACTGGTAGGAGTAATAATTATACAAAAGAATTCAGAATGCCCTGATGTAAACATGGCAGGTAAATCATTCATGTCTTTAATATAGAGACTAACAACCAAAGAACCCAAAATGATAATATCTACATAAGTATAAGAGAAGCATATAGAAAGATGTAAAATGCTACCTCAAAAATTCAAAATGTAAGGAGGAACAGAGTGCAAATGTGTTTTTTGTATTCTCTCTTCCTCTCCAGTCTTTCCCTCTAATTCTCTCTTTCTCTTCCTATTTTTAAGATCATCCATCACATATTACTATAATTTCAAAAATAGCTATACCTATCTTCTTACCGCCAATGAAATGGCTCACAAAATTCTACTCCCCACGCACATGTTACCACATTGAGATTCTTTGAGGGCTGTAATCACATGTACAAAGTGTAAAGTGAAAAAAAATCTTCCGCTGCCTGATGAATGTACCAGCTGTCTGATGAAAAGCTTTGGAGAAGTCCAGGAGGAAAGAGGAAGCACAGAATTTACACAGTTTCATTCTGAATGTGCTCAAAAAAGCTGCAGTGTGAATCATGTGTAGCTACTGGGTCTGCCATGAAGATTCTTTAGTCTCCTTTGCCAAGTCCAAGCTTCCAGCAACCAATTCCGTAATATTTGTGGATCTATGATTTTTCCTTCACTTTCATGTTTTGCCTTATCTAGTTAGCTGCTTTAACAAAATATGTATCAAGACAAATTAGTTCTTACTAGAGAACTGCCTTTTATATCATTTTATGATTACTGTAATCCTTTTTCAGTTTGAAGTACAAATTGAACAGTGTCTAGTTAACTTTCAGCATGTTTTGTTGAGTCAATACTAGTGTATTTTCTATTTAATCTGTTTTTATGTTTTCCTTATATTATTATGTTTTTAAAATATTTGCATACTTTCCAAATATGAACAAAAGAAAAATAAATAAATAAAAAGCAAAAAATAAAAAGAAAGTACTATTATCTGCTGCAATGTTAATATAATTATAATATAATTTAGGTATGTTTATTAGTAATAGGAAAATCCATACAGATCAAAAGTAGATTGTTATCTGCCACAGACTAGAAGAAAAGGATGAAAAAATAATAAAGATTTAATGGTTAACATGTGATGATAAAGATGTTTTACAACTAAGACAGGAGTTTTTAGGCAACACTGTAAGTATTCTAAATGCCACTAAATCATTATTTATTTATTTGGTACCAAGAATTGAACTCAGTGCCACTGAGCTACGTGCTCAGCCCAATCATTCACTTTGAAAAGAATACTTTTAGGGCTGAGGATTTCACTCAAGGGTTCTGCCACCTGCTTTGCAAGCACAAGGTCCCAAGTTCAATCCCTGTTACCAAAAAATAAAAAAGGATACTTTTATGTGAATCCTACCTCAATTGAAAACACTGAAGAGTTTGTAAACAAAAGAATATATATACCCAATACAGATATAAAAATAGTTTAAATATATAAAAATTCCATCTTTACCTATAAGATTAAGAAAGTAAAACTACAATGATACATCATTTCTCACATATCCCGTTAGCAAAATGTCAAATCTCTTGGTAAGCTTCTGTAGAAACAGTAAGTATGTTGTAGAACTATGCAAAAACAGTTCAACCACTGTGAAGCAAAATTTAATTTCTATAGGAATGTATTTGTTTTAACTTATCAATCCAGTTTTGACTACTAGGAATTTATAATAGAAATATACTATCAAATTTACAAATTGCAATAATTATTGCAAAATATTGGTAAACACATAAATGTGAAAATACTAGTGATAAAACTGAATAACCCATTAAACATATATACAAGAAAGAGTTCTAGGGACATATATGGAATGATTCTATAAGTGAAAATATAAATGCAATTGAGTATACCAGCACTCAAATTTTGTTTAAGAAATCAGAAGAAGTTAAATAATAGATTAATTTCCCATTTTGTTAAAAAATGAAATGTTACCAAAATATACCAGACTCTAAGAAGGAAGTTTACTTATCTGTATTGCCCTCCCTTCTCTCCCTCTACCCTCTCTAACTTCCTTCTCTCTCTCTCTTTCTCTCTCTCTCTCTCTCTCCCTCTCTCTTTCCATGTGAGTCTCTCTCCCTTTCTCTCATATTTACCTAAAATATATATGATGTATATTATATATCACAATACATGATACATATATATAATGCCTACATATATGCATATTTATTCATATTAAACATTAACAACTTTTAAAAAATAGAAGAAACAGCCATAATTATACCTCTGGTTGCATGCACATATCTCCAACTATAACCTTATCGCAAGCAAATATTTACTGAATTAAAAATCTGGATCTACCCTCCATTTGGATAAAACCCAAAGGTTAATAAAAATGATGAATTTCACTAAGTCTGTAATAAAAAAAATTCAGGATCAAAATAAGTGACAAAAGATCCAAGTTTGCTAGCAATAAAGTAAGGAAGGGAAAAGCACCCTGCATATGGAAAGAGTTTTTCAAAATATATTAAATGAAAAATAAGCAAGGTTAATCCGTAGTACTTTGGAATGACCACTTGTAAGATAAACCCATCAAAATGCAGGAAAGCGCATAAAAATCAGTGTTACACATAATTTTAAGGAGAAAGGTAGTTGGGATTGGGAAGAGCCACACAGAGGATTTGGGGGATGACAAACTATATCTTCACGTGGGTAATGGTTCTGAAGTGAATTATAAAAGTAAATTCATTTTGTGCTCTTTTCTGTTTTTCTTATTTTACAACTTTAAATATCACAAACAAATAAAATCAAAATCAAAAATTGATGAAGTGGCCCTACAACGTATAACCATCTTGTCTGGAGGCCCCCTATCCATTGTCAGTGCCAGAGGCACATCCCATCCATGCACTCTGTTGTTAATAGGGAAACACAAAGAATGGGAGAAATTTGATTCCTCTGACTTGGTGCATAGGCTACCGCATCTTCAGGGAGTTGAAACAGCTCAGAAAGTTTCTGTCTGTTGCATAATGCTCTCTTGTGTAAAAAGTCGCACAAAACACTGCCATTGCAAAGGCAGTTAATTAACAACACTAATTGCTCTTTGGTAGTGACCAAAATGAAACTTCAAAAACCTGCCAGAATTTAGTATGTTATGGGAATTGTATTCTAGAAGCATGTGGGTTTTGTTTTCCCAGGGTAACTAAAAGGAAAGTTAGTTAATGGGTCACTTGGGGATGGCATCTATTTCTCTACATTACCTTTTCTTTCTCCTTTTTTTTTTTTTTTTTTTTTTTGGCCATGAAGCCAAGTAACATGGAGAGCAAATTACAATTGAATAAAAATAGCAGAAAGAAAAAAAATGGAGTGAATAAGTTTATGTTTTTGGAACTAGTTCTGCATTATGAGCTCTTTTTTAAGAGTATAAATCATAGCCTAATCATAATTACTTAAGGTGAAACTGCCAAGGTGTTGCTTTGCCTACCGTATCTACTTGTTAACTACTTCATGGCAAATGGGGAAAAAGCCATGGGATAAACAAAATGGAAGTCACAAAATCCTAGGTGAAAAAATATTCACGATTTATTTGTTCATAATAATTTTAATTAGCAATGATGAGAAATATAAACACCAATGACTATACCAGCACAGATCTCAGATCTCATTTTAGTCTAAAAAGAACAAGGTGAAAGTTAATTTTTGATGGTAACAGTTCTGAAACAAAATACGGATTCTGAAAATCCTATGAGAATACACTGTGTGAAAAAATATATATTAGGAGTAAATATAATTTAAGCATGAACAATATCTAATATGCAGATACAATGAGGGACATGTATGAATAATACTTTAAATCTATGCTTGAAAATAAATGCAAATATGGTGGCTAATATTTATTAACTGTCCACCAGAATATTTTCCTCTTAAACTTTGCCCTAAAAAAATCAGTGGCACTTGCATTTCAAAGTAAACAATCTGATCTGTATACATAACCAGAATTTATATCAGTCCTCCTTTTAGTTGCTGGTGTCATTTATTTTGTCCCAGCCATGGAAAAACAGACTACTACATTGCCAGGCAATTAGAAGGACATCAGCAGCAACAGGAGCTGATGGGAAAGGGTACAGGTCATGATAAATCTGATTACAGGAAGTCTGCAATACAAGGAAAAAAAGATTATAAGATATTTTAATTAAGATGATATTTTATCTTTTTAATTGATACTTAATATTTGTGTATATTTATGGACTAATGCATGATCATTTGACATATGCATATAATCTCAAATCTAAGTAAATGTCATTTACATCTCCTTGAGCACTTATTTCTATTTGTTAGAAAACTTCAGATTCTTCTCTTACAGTTATTTTGAAATATATAATTAACTATTATAGATTAATTACTGTTACCTTACTGTGCTATAAAACACTACAATTTATTTAACTATATTTGGGTATTTCTTCTTTTCTTTGTACAATGCCTCACTCAAATGAGGGATCCAATACCGTATTCATTCTTGTGTGTTTGATTTACTTCACTTGGGATTATGTTTTCCAGGTGCCTCCATTTTCCTACATATGTCTCAAATATGTCATTCTTTATAGTCAAGTAGTTTCCCACTCTATATAGAAATCATATTTTGTTTATCTGATTATCTGTTGATGGATATACAGGCTGATTCCAGGATTTAGCTATTACGAATTGTGCTGCTATGAAAATTGGTATGCAAGTTTCACTGGGGTATGATAATTTAAGTTCTTGAGGGAAGATACCTAGCAGGGGGAGAGCTGAGTTGTAAAATTTCTAATTTCAATTCTTTGAGGAATCTCCAAGTTGATTTCCACAATGGTTGTACTAGTTTGTATTCCCATCAACAGTATAGGAGAGTTCCTTATTGGCTACATCCAACACTTGCTATTGTTTGATTTATTCTTTCCAGAGGAAAATAGAATCTTAGTGTTTTAATTTGCATTTTTTCTAATGGCCACATATGTTGAATATTTTGTTTCATATATTTATTGGTCATTTGTATTTCCTCATCTGTGAAGTGTCTATTTCTCTAGCCTATTTCTTAACTGCTTCTTTAATTTTAGATGGTATGGGTTTTGTTGTTGTTGTTGTTCTTTGTATATAAAAATTTTAAAAACAACCTTCAAAAATGAAAGCAAAATAAAGAAATATCTTTTTAAACTTTTATTTTACTAATACATGTTTGAAAATACATGAATTTTTGCTTCATCTAAAGGTTAGGGTTAGGTACATATACTTACATTTGGATTCATTTTTTTAGTTTTTACTCTCCTTTAGATAGGAAAGGGAAGTTTTAAAAATTTAAGATCTGTCATGCACATGTACCAAATACTCGCAAGGAGTGTAAATATTTTAAGTAGTAAACATGAACTAAATATAATGCAATAGTAATAAAAACAATAATGAAAATGGAGAAAGGAGAAGAAAGGGTTTTCTTTTTAAAGTATCATTCCAGGGGTAGTAGCACTGGCTGAGGATGACACTCACTGCTAAAGTGCTTGCCTAGCATGCATGAAGACCTTCAGTTCCTTACTACCAAAAATAAAAGATCAGGAAAATATTATTTCTTTGTCTTCTCTATTGGTTTTGATGAAATGTCAGGCTTCATCTTTGTTTCTCTGAATGTAATGTATATTTTTCACGTGGAGATTTAATATTTTTTCCATTTATCTTTGATTTTCAGCAGTTTTGCTACAATTCACCTTTATGCAATTTTTAAACTTCCATTTGAGTTTGTCTACATTTCTTGCATTTATGGTTAAGATCTTTTCTCCATGTTTAAAATTTCTCTAGCATTATCATCTGAAATATACTTTCTTCCTTGGTTACTTTCTAATTGCTGGAACAAAACACCTGATACCCACAAATTAAAGGAGGAAAGGTTTATTTCAGCTCACAGTTTCTGGAAGCTTCAGTCCATAGTCAGAGGCTCCAGGGCAGGCTGGTATGGCAGAGGGACATGGCAAAGGACAAACAGTCCATGGCAGGGTATGCAGGAAGCAGGAAGCAGTGAGCCTTCCTTTCTTATTACCCCATCCAGGGTACGAGCCTTTTGGGTGGTGCCACCCACACCCAGAACTGTGATAAACCAATTAGGGGACTAATCCAGATACCACACATCTGTAATCCAAGTTTCACACACCCCTGATCCAGTTAGCTCTAAAAAGTCTCACCTTTGAGCACATGAGGCTGTGGGGAAACATCTGGATATGAGCCATAACACCTTGATATCCCTTTCCTTTGCTTCTGAGATTCAATTAATATGTGTTATATTTTTGATATTGTTCTCAGGACTATGGCAATCCATTTTGTATTTGATTAGTCCTCCTGTGTTTCAATTTGGATAATTTAAATTAACTGTCTTCAAGTTCACTAATTCTTCTGCTCTGTCCAGTCCTACTATAAATCCATGTTATGGATGCTTTCAATGTAGATCTGTTGCTTTAAAGAATTAAATTCTTAATTTTAGATTTTAGATTGTTTAGGGTCTTAGATTCTGTTTATTTTCTGACATTTTTCATCTAGTTTATTTAATATATTTCTAATAAATGAACTCATTAGCTTACTGCAATATCAGACTCAATTGACTTCTTTCTCTGAATTATTTTTCATAAATTTCTACCTTTCTTCTTAACTCATAATTCTTTATAACATACCAATATTTATATGCAAAAAATAGCAAAAACTGCATCTGTGGCATACAGGAATGCTACTTTTGAAACATTCCTAAAAATAAACCATGATCCTAGACCTTTAGGCATTGGAACGAATGTGCTTTCTTTGGCAGATACTAAATTTGTATCTTTTTAATTTTTATTTTTATCAGTAATCTATGTTGTACATGGTACTGACTCAAAAAGTGACATGTGAATCAGTGGAACAGAATAGAGGATGCAGAAACAATCCCAGACATGTTCAGCCATCTGATCTTCAACAGATGGTCCAAAAACACATACGGGAGGAAAGACAACCCTTTTAGCAAATGGTGCTGGAAAATCTAGCTATCTATGTGCAGAAAGTTGTATTTCAATTGATTAATATTTTTCACTAATTGTTCCAGTCAATCTATCAGGGAATGGACCATAAAAATTATGTTCTTCCTTTCAAAAAACATTCTTTATACACCATTAATCATAGCTACATTATCCTACCATATTATATACCTAGAGTTGAAATAATCAAAAGCTCAGAAATCACCACAAGGGGGTGTCTTGCATATATCAATTTTTTTTTCAATCACCTTAATTTAGCTTTACATAAGAAGAAAAAGTATTTAATATTGTTTTTTTAAGGAAGAAATCACATCAATTCTATAAGATCCTAACAGTAAATTCACAAATAGGAAATATTTCCCAGTATTATCTTGATGCTAAAACAAAGCAAAAAGCATTTTACAAAATCCAACATCATGCCTCTTAAAAAAATTTTTTTCAACAAACTGATAAGGATCTTCTTCAGCATATTAAAAAGTACCAATGAAAAAACTATAGCTAGCATCATGCTTAATGACAAAAGATTGAACACTTTCCCATAAGAACAAAAAAAAGTTAAAAATGTCTTCCTTAACTGTTTATATTCAGTATTGTCCATATGGTCTGGAAAGCACAATAAAATAATAAAATGAACTGAATGAATCTATGCTAAAATAAAATGAATAAATATCTTAATTTACTGAAACACGATCTCTACTATAAAGAAAATCTTACATAATGTTTTTTTAAATCTAATAGTACTAATAAAGTTGCAAGTATACAAGATGCAATATTAAACAAAAATCCATTATATTCTACATACCAGCAAGCAGTTATTTGAAAAAAGATCAATACCATTTAAAAATATATTAAAGATGCAAAACCTCAGAATAAATTAAAACAATATATAAGAACTGTTTGTCAAAAATTACAAAATATTGCTGAAAGATATTAGAAGGGATAACCACAGATAAAAGAGTGTCCTGTATTCATGATTCATTCTCCACAAGAAGTAAGTATATCCATCAGACAAGAATTATAGATCAATTGGCACTCAAATCAATATTTGATTTTGCAAAATTTTATAGACTAAAATATCAAAGGAAGTTTATCACATAAAGTTACATCACAGTTAATAAGTTGTATCATATTGTTTATGAGATCTTCTTATAAATCACTAGCCATTTGCACACTCTTTTTATTGCTGCCTTCATCTCTTTATTCCTCAGTGTGTAGATGACTGGATTCAGAAAAGGAGTGAGAGCTGCATCAGAGACAGCAAGATACTTGTCTATTTGTGAATCGGGGTGTGGCCATGTATAAACAAAAAGTGTTGGACCAAAGAACAAAATGACTACAGTGATGTGAGCAGAGAGAGTAGAGAGGGCCTTGGACGAACCACCTGAGGAGCGTTTCCAAACTGTGAAGAGAATGAAGATGTATGAGATGAGAAGTATGAAGAAAGAACCAACACAGATAAACCCACTGTTGGCAGTGACCATGAACTGCAATTTGTAAGTGTCTGCACAGGCCAGTCTGAGAAGTTGAGGCAGGTCACAGTAAAAGCTGTCCAGCACATTAGGGCCACAGAAGGGTAAATTAATAAGGAATGTCAACTGGAACAGTGAGTGAATAACACCAAGGCCCCAGGCAGCAGCCAGAAACAAAGTGCACGTCCGTGGGCTCATGATGGTCAGGTAGTGCAGAGGTTTACATATGGCCACGTATCTGTCAAAGGCCATGGCCATGAGCAACATCATCTCCACACCACCAATCACGTGAATGAAGAAGATCTGAGTGATGCAGCCCCCAAAGGAGATGACCTTGCGCTTTCTGAAAAGGTCACAGATCATCTTGGGGGAAGTCACAGAACAGGCTCCCAAGTCAACAAAGGAGAGACCTGCCAGCAGGAAGTACATGGGGGAGTGTAAGTGAGGGTCAGTGGCCACAGAAAACACAATGAGGATGTTTCCAGTCATGCTTGCTACATATAGCACAGAGGTGAACACCAGGAGGAGGAGCTGGACCTCCCAAGAGCGAGTGAGTCCCAGAAACACAATCTCAGACACCACAGAGTGATTCCTGCCATCCATTGAACCAGCCAACAGGGCTGCAGGTAAATTAATGAGAATTAATGGAATTAGGAGAACATTATGAGTGTAATGATATATGCTAAAATCACTGATGTTAAAATGTTCTTGTTATGAATGAGTATACCATGCTGCAGTCCTCAACTATGCCAAAATAAGAAAACTCAACATAATATCACTACAATGTATGGATGTATGGACTTCATCATGATTCAGTATATGTGCTGCTGACATGAGCAAGTGGACTGCATCACGATTTAAACCTATCACCAATACTCTTAATATAATGTTCAATATAGTGTTTCACATTAACAAATGACAAACTAAGGAAAGAGTAGCATACCCAGGACTATTCATGACATTCTCAGGCGTTTAAATTACCTGTAAAATTAACTATTCTGCATTTCCAAAATATTCTATATACCATTCTTGCATATTCTCAAAATCCCATCCCTTCTCCAGTTTGAACTAATAAATCTCTAACACAAAAAGAGAAAAACATGACTGGAATAAGAAGTCCCTATGAAATGAGCTAAGACTGAGTGAAGACAGGGTATACAGTGAGACTAAAGAGTGGGCTATATGCAACTGTTGAGCTCTCAATTGTGGTACAATAGAAACAAGTGAACCCTCATTTAATAAATCCAGCAGATTTTCTCAACACCAGGAGGGAGCTGGACCTCCAAAGAGCGAGTGAGTCCCAGAAACACAATCTCAGACACCACAGAGTGATTCCTGCCATCCATTGAACCAGCCAACAGGGCTGCAGGTAAATTAATGAGAATTAATGGAATTAGGAGAACATTATGAGTGTAATGATATATGCTAAAATCACTGATGTTAAAATGTTCTTGTTATGAATGAGTATACCATGCTGCAGTCCTCAACTATGCCAAAATAAGAAAACTCAACATAATATCACTACAATGTATGGATGTATGGACTTCATCATGATTCAGTATATGTGCTGCTGACATGAGCAAGTGGACTGCATCACGATTTAAACCTATCACCAATACTCTTAATATAATGTTCAATATAGTGTTTCACATTAACAAATGACAAACTAAGGAAAGAGTAGCATACCCAGGACTATTCATGACATTCTCAGGCGTTTAAATTACCTGTAAAATTAACTATTCTGCATTTCCAAAATATTCTATATACCATTCTTGCATATTCTCAAAATCCCATCCCTTCTCCAGTTTGAACTAATAAATCTCTAACACAAAAAGAGAAAAACATGACTGGAATAAGAAGTCCCTATGAAATGAGCTAAGACTGAGTGAAGACAGGGTATACAGTGAGACTAAAGAGTGGGCTATATGCAACTGTTGAGCTCTCAATTGTGGTACAATAGAAACAAGTGAACCCTCATTTAATAAATCCAGCAGATTTTCTCAAGTACACTGCTACTGATTGCTTTTCATTTCTACACAATATTTCATAATTACAAAGTTCTCAATAGTTTTATACCCTGTAATGATTTCATAGAGAGCCTGTACCAGCTGTCCTATAAGGCTTTCTCCCAACCTAGTAAATGTGCATTGGGGGATTTCACTAGAGTTCTTGAGGCACATTTCTAAAGTACCAAAGGAGGATGCAAGATATCCCTGCAGTTTCTCTCTGTGCATACACATCAGGTACTGAGGAGTATCATTTGTGATAGTAGATACATCTTGTGTTGATCTATCAGTGTCTCCACTTCCACATGGGGTCAGCTTTTCCATGCTTTGGTATCCCGACCCTGTGAAGAATTCAGTACTTCCTGCATCATAAATTGTTCTGATGCTTAACATTAGCCTCCCTATTTTGGCAAAAACCTATTCAGATACAGGTATTTTGTCTTCAAGAGAAATGGGAATTTACATATTTAATTCATAACTATAAAGTGAGATGAATGTCAAATACCGATCAGTCATTTTTAGGATAGCGCACTAACATATATGGACTGGGAGTGAACACATAGTATAATTTGTGTAGTATGGTCAGTAGTGTTTGTAATATAAATTACAAACCATGGCACTAGAGATTTACTTTTTTATGCATAATGTATTTTTATACAAAGTAAAGGTTGAGCAGAGGGTAAAGTTGTGTTATGCACGTCCAGATGGATACTCACCTCAATCAGTTCCCCTAGTAGAAAGTTCTACCTGCAAATCTTTAGTTAAGATTAATTATCTTACTTATACTGATGTCACATTTTAGCAACTACAACTCTAGACTTTCTGCAGCATTCCATTGTTCATCCTAAACTCCAAAACTCCAACCCTCAATCACCAGCACTGGCCCAAGTCTCTCTCCGTTCCCTTGTACCTTTAGTTATTGCACTATCTCTCTTCCTGAGCTAAGAGTCCACAGTTATAAGGTATTTGCTTCTTAGAACCAGAAACCTGTAGCCTAGAAGAGGGAGCACAAACATCCATGAGTACTGCATATGTGGACAGGGTTAGTCTGAATAGGACTAGTGTGATGGATGTGCACGGGGCAGAAAGGAGGCTGAGCAAAGGAAAGTATAAGAATCCAGTCATTGTTGAAAAAGATCTGCAGCCTCGGTGAGGGAAAGCGTATGTCCCCATTGTAACAAAACAAGAATGCACATAGAATATATAAAGACCACTCTCTCTAAGTTGATCATCATTCGGATGAAAAATATGAAGCCCAGAATAGTAAACTGTCTCCAAAATTCACAACTGTCAGAATATCAACCAGAGCCCAATTCCCTTGATTTTACTCTAGAATGACAAATCATAATAATAATCAAGAAGAATGAGCAAATACATTACAAAACTAATAAGTAAAATGATCAAAGCTTGAAACTTTAAAAAAGTTATTTTTCTTGATTAAAACCAAAACCAACAAGAGACATTCACAATCCAGCCATTATTAATACTAAGTCACATAGCAACCTAACAACAAATAAATGACATGACATGTATATATATTTAAAGATTGCTTAACTTGTGCAATAGTAAATTATGTTTGAGAAAGTGACCAACTGCTACTATGATGTACTCATTCTTTATTCTTTATTCTGTGTACACATTGTTTATATTTTTTGTTTACATAGCTAGTAGCTACAATTGTTAAAATATTAAGGTTATTTTTCTAAGAAGTTCATTTTTGGCTCTTTTTATTTTTGTTGGCTCTTTTTAAATTGTATTATCCTGAAAGTTCAACTAATATCACAGTCTCTTCTTGTAATTTTACTAGCAATTCTCCTTCATACTGATTTGCATTTTTCTCTAACTCCTGCAAATCAAAGAACCAAGAAAACATGAAAAGACGTGAATTGTACATATAACAAATTCAGCCTGAAATGATACATGTTATATGTGAAATGAAGAACGAGACCAGTGAGAATTTGGCAGAGATGCACTCTAGGCATTCAAGAACAAGAAACATAAAAACATCAAGAGGATGGGGGGAACACACTGCCAGGGACCGAGAAATACTGGCATTTGAGGAATTAATTAGAAAAAGAATAGAAAAAAGAAATATAGCATGTTCATACAATAACTTATATCACATAATACAAAGATTAGTTTGGGAATTAACTGTCCTGTGTCTAACTCATATACCTAGTTACATGGAAAAAGTGAATAGAGATGTCCTCACTGAATAGTTCAGTTAATAACCCCACTATGCAGAAAGGCCATCCATTCAAGCCAAGGACCTTTGATATTCTTAGTTCTCTTCTCTACATCATATTTTCAACATGTTCAACATACAAAGGAGGAAATATCTCCATTAAAGACTTATAGTAGTCAAATATAAGGAAAGACGTCTCATTTTAAAACAAAAAAGCTTTGATGAATGATATATCAGTAAAAAAAAAGACTTTCCATTATATTGTGCTTTTTGGTGGAGATAGCATTTAATTCTCACACCAGCATTTCACTTGTTTTCCTGAAATTTATAAAATAATCTGAAATACAGAAAAACTGAAGAGAGAGAAAAGGGACAGTCCAAAGATCAGAACTGTGGTAAAGTGGGAATTTAAGAAAACTATGCACAGTAATAAAAATGAAATAAAAAATAAAGCCTAAAAAGAAAAAAATGTGAACACTATGCAGAGAGTATTATATCCAGAAGTCTTTAGTTCTCAGAATACGAGTGTTTGAAAGAGAACCTAAATAAATCAGTCTCTCACCTTTAACTTACTGATTCATAGTTGCTTCTGACTTTACATTGAGCTGCATTTAAATAATGACAGAAAAGGCAGATCTTCTACTACCTGCTCTAAAAGGGTCATAGAGGATCTGTAAGAATCACATATGATAACAAATGAAAAATACTGCCTTTTATACACCATAAATATATAATACATGTGATCACTGGAAAAACTATAGGTTACTCATTCTCATTTGAATTACCTAGCCTATACTACTCAGAAAATGGTGTAGACAAAAGAGCAGACAATGGGCATATGAAATGCCTGCCAGCGTTATATTTTCATTCTGTTCAACCACCTCGGAAAAGCACTCTGTCCAGACAGCTTTTGCCTCTGTGTCACAAAAGCATTATTTCCAAAGGCTCCGGTCCTTCAACATAGTGGAATGGTACACCAGTAAGTTTCTGCCCACTTGCAGAAGCCATTTTTCAATAATGATCTCTCTTTTCCTCAATCCTAAAAATTATTTTAAAAATCACAACTTGGTTTTCACACATAGTATTTGAAAGGTTAATTTGAACTTTGAAATCTAGCAATCTTGTTTTTCAATCCAGGCTGTACTCCTCACTTGCTATGTATCTATCACAAAGTAACTGGACTTCTTCAAGCTTCTCATTATGGAGATAATAATACCTTCCTTGCAAAGTTTATGAGAATTGATGACATAATGTAAACATAAGACCCAGTACCTACCACATAATATGGTAAATGGGATCTGGTACATATCGAAGGCTTTGTACAACAGTGATATTCAGGTAAAGAAAGTTTTCCTTAATTCTGAGTCCTGCATTGTTCTGAGGTATGGAAACTAGACCTGACTTTAGGCAAAACTTTAATGTATACACTTGCTTCCTATTATCATATGCATTTCCCATAAAAGAGTTTTCCTCATAGAGACTAACCAAAGACTGCGTAAGGGCTATTGGAAGAAGTTTGTGTTCTGATCCTTTCACAGTGGTAAGCTTCACAGTATAAAGCCATAACTGTTAATTACCCACCTGAAAAAAAATCTTTTTCTGAAAACTTTAAAAAACACTGGATATTTCTTTGCCATTAGGAATAAGAAGAAGGAAAAAAACAGAGGGAGAAAAGCAGATGCCTCAGATTTCTGAAGACTGTGTCCATCCAGATGCAAAGTTTTGTTGGCTTGTCAAAGCAAGAAAGCCAAACTGCACAAGTCTGCTGTTAGGAAAGCAAACTTTTCTGACAAACTGTCCTTTTTTATGACATATAACTCTTCAGTTTTATTCTCAAACAAAATTTTACAAGTGGATAAAACAAAACTAGTTATACATATCAGAAAATCAGATGACTGGTCAAAAACAAATTCTTAGTATCAGCTGTGTTTTTCCCCATTTTATTCTCCTTATTTTGTTGAAGTGGATTTTTAAATTATGTGTTAGATGTCACAAAAGAACGATGCTATACAAAGGGAATCTGTATCTAGCACCCACATAAATATGTATCAGACATTGTGTGATGTAGGTCATAGAAGTAGAACAGATACTCTAAATTATTAGTAGATGACTATAGAAGTGTTATAGTAGGAGAGAGGGCTGTACTGATGAAAGAAGGCAGTAATGGCATTTTATGTATAGCCATAAAAGAGGGTCAATATTACAATAAGCAAATATAACATCTAGAGTTGGTAAAATATTTTTTAAACTAGTAAATTTAATATATACTCTGTTAATGGTAAAGTGTACAGATTATCTACAACATAGAAATTGCTTCAGCAAACAAAGATGAGAAAGATGATTTATATTTATTTTTATCTAATATTTAGAATTCTCTAGCATGTTTAAGAATTATTAAACAAATTTAGTAAGCCAAAGAGCCACTAGACCTCAAGTGTAATGACTTTATAACGGAGTCAGTACTTGGGAAAAGTGCTCCATCCGTGTGATGAGCAAAGTAGAGGAAAGGGACCACATGGGGAGAAAGTCCTCCTAAGAGAATGCTGACCTCGATTAGTCGAGGGGCTAATGTAGGTGCATGAGGACCACAGTTTTAGCTGTAAGACTGCATGCATAACATAGAAATAGTGAGAAGTAAAAACCCAGAGGAATTGGTGACTGACTGAAGTTGGAGTGGAGCATGAAGGAGAGTGAAATCAAAGATGACACCAAGGGTCAGGAATATAGATCAGCAGCATCGTGCCTGCCTGGCAAACAAAAGATCCTGAGTTGGATTTCCAGTACTAAAAAAACAAAAAATCTAAAGATGACACCAAGATTGAGCATGAATAGATACGGTAATAACAGATCTGTTTGTAGAAATGTGTAAGTTGAATGTAGAATTTGTAGAAGTGTAGAAAATAGATGATCACATTCATTTTAGGTAAATACAGTTTAGCTACTGCTCAGATGTCTAGGTGTATATACAAGATATATTGAAAGAAATACAAATCCAAGATAAAACTGTACATAAATTCATACAACGGTCATAGCTTAATGGGCAAGAATGAATAAGACTCCTGAAGAAGAGTATGCAGGAAAAAATTAAAAAGCAAAGACTCAAATATACAAAACATCTAAATTTATAATGTTATAGGAGATAAGATATTATGAAGAATCATTACAAAGACTAAAACACACAGTGCTTGGATCCTGCTGCACTTTCTTCTCTGAAACCTACATCTAAGTGCCACATAGAAGGTTGACCTGGTGCTGAGGAGAACACTTTTCAACCCTACAATACAGAAACCTGACTCTAGATTTACCCACTATGGGTTTTATTTTTGTCCCTCTCACCCACCTGTTTTGCCAAGGGAAGCAAGAAAATAGCATCATGAAAGATTCAGATACAGTTTCACAAGATCGAACACATCTATACACAAAGAGTTGCACACAGCAGTAACTGCGGGTGATATCAGCATCACAATGTAGTGGCCAAACAACACTACTCAGATCTGGGATTACCTGACTGAGATCACTTGGCCTGGGGAATTATTGCCTATGGTACTTGTGATTTTTCCCAGGGCAGCCAAAGTGGTTATGCTATTAATTAGGGGAAATGAGAGATATTTAATTTTGTTATGAAAGACTACCTTTGCCTTTTCTCACTTCTATTGTTACCTCCACAAAGAAGTCCAACCTAAATATCAAACATATGAAAAAGTATAAAAAACTAACAGATACAAATCATGACATTTCATACAAGGGAACAAGACAGATTACATAAAAAACAAGATTTAAAGTGTTTTCAAAAATAACATACTATATATGTATGCTATAGAATTCACAGCCACAATATAGAAGCAAGTTTGTTATTGCCGTGTGATCTCAAGTAAAATAGTTTTCATTCAAATATACACAGATATAAAAGGTTAATCACTTACAAATCTTTCTCAAATTTTTCTTCTCATTTTAGTATACAAAACTTCCTTATTGAAAAGTCACAGTTATAAAATATTCATGAGGCCTTATGATTTTTCAAATTTATACTTTTAACTATTACATACAAATGTAAAAACAGCACATATTTTGAGAGCACCATGTGATGTATTGATACATATCACATCTGCAATAGTTAAAATAGAATAAACAACATGTTCTCAAACATTTATAATATATGTATGGTTAAAAAAGTCTCAAAAAATTTACTAATTTTTAAATATATATAACACATAATTATTATTCATACTCATCTGCCATATAACATGTCAGAACTTCTTATATGTAAGTGTAAATTAGTACCTATTGATTAACATTTCCTCATCCATCCCTCTACTTTACTGTTACCTGCCTCTGGCAAAGGCCACCTAGCCTCATCATCTCTGGGATCAGCATTTTTAGACTCCATAAACAGAAGTGAAATCATGTAATATTTATCTTTCTTTGTCTGACTTAGTTCACCTATAAAATTAAACAACAGCCAAACTAGTATTCTCATTCAACTTCAATTATATAAATAAATTGAAATTTACAGTCTAAATATTACAACTTCAATAACTTCTTCCTTCTCTCCCTTTAAACCAGGAGAAGAAACATAAATGCTTAGAAAGACTAGTAAATATCTGCACTGCAAACCACAATATATGAAGAAAAGTTTGTGTATAATGAAAATTGAAGCAGAAAATTGAATAAAAAACTAAAGTATATATCTGAAAATCTTGAGGTAGTCAAGAAGCTGAGCCATCTCATCAGGGGTAGATATACAGAGAGAAAAATCTCTACTATACAGTAGAGAAAATTTATACTTGTAATCTAAATATTAATGTATGTGAACCCCCACCCGAGTGTGAAGGAAAAAAACACTTAAAGAGAAATGTGCAGATATAATAGTAGGAATTATTAGGTCACATGGAGTGTGAAAAGGAAATATTCAAAAGGCAATAGGAGGGGCCAGAGAAATGCCTTCTATCATATCTCAGTCACCTTCTCCACAATACTCTCTCACAGGCGATTAGAATATTTGAAGATTGTTAGCAAAATACTAGGAGGACATATAGGGAAGGAATGAGGAGAAATTGATTGCAGGCTACAAAGTTTCAATTAGACTGCAGGTATAAGCTTCAGTGAGCTGCTGCACTGCTTGATGACCACAACTGTATAACTATAAACTGTGTGATTCAGTATTCTCAAAATGTTACCTTAATGCTCTCACCATAAAATGTTTAGGTTGGTAATGGGATAAATATGTGAAAAAGCTTGATGGAATATTTTACAGTATATACATAGATCAAAACATCATTTTATACCCCACCAATATATAAAACTTTTACTTGCCAATTATGAAATAAAGCAGATTGTGGCTTATAAGAAAATGTTATATGAAGAAAGAAAAAGGAAAATGTCACAAGGTAGGCAGATAGCATACACATAATAAAGGGGTTAGACCATGAACAAGTTAACATTTTTTCTAAGAAATTTTAATAGACTTTTTTTCCTCTGGAATGGCATTTAGAAGACAGGAATGAAAAAAATATATGACAGAATATGTAAAGTAATAAAAATTAATTTGGTAAAATTCAAAATGTAATTTAAAAAGAAAATATGATAAAATCAACTACAGGAGAAAAGTAAAGGTAGGGAAAAAAGTGAAGAGCAAAGAAAATGCTGTTGCTACAAATAATCACAGATGTAATGGCAGATTTAAGAATCCTAAGCAAAAAGAGATAGAAAATCTAAATTTAAATGATACACTAAAATCACATCCAAAAAATAAAAAATATTATTTCTACACAGGGGATTTAGCTCAGTGGTTCCATCATCTGCCTCACAAGTGCAAGGTTCTGAGTTTCAATTTTCCAAAGATTAAAACTAGACTCTTATCTATAACCATGCACTAAACTAAAACCCAAGTGGATTCAAGATCTAAATATTTAAAAAGAAACACTACACTTACTGGAAGATAAGTTGGGGAGAACTCTTGAGGACAATGACATAGGAAAAGACTTCATGAACAAATACTCAGTAGCATGGGAACTAGTACAAAGAATCAACAACAGGCATTTCATCTTACTAAAAAGCTTCTGCACTGCAAAAGAAACCACCAACAGAGCTAATAGACAACCCACAATGGGGGAAAAATTTTTTGCCAGGTGCTCCTCAGACAAATGACTATTATCTAGAATATATAAGAACTCAAAACAATCAGGCCACCCAAATACAAAAATCCGATTCAAAAATGGGTATCTGAAATGAACAGACATTTCTCAAAGAAGTAAAAGTAGCAAATAATCATATGAAAAAATGTTCAACATCACTGGTCATTCAAGAGATGCAGAAGAAAAAAACACTGAGATTTCACCTCATCCCAGAACGAATGGCTGTTATCAAGAAATGAACCAAAAACGAATGTTGGTGTGGTTGTAGGGAGAAAGGAACCCTTCTCCGCTGCTGGTGGGAGTGCAGACTGGTGCAACCATTGTGGAAATCAATATGGAGATACCGCAAAGAACTAGGATTGGAGATTCCATTTGACCCAGCTATCACTCTGCTGGCTATCTTTCCAAAAGAATTAAAGAGTAATACCACAGTGATATATGTGAACCCATATTTATACTGACAGTTTGTAATAGCTAAAACTTGGAAACAATTTCCCATCATTTGGAGACTGGATAAAGAAGATGTGGTTCTTCTATAAAAAGGAATACTATTCAGCCATAAAGCATGAGAAACTAGAGTCATTCATAGGAAAATGGATACATATTGAGGCCATACTGTTAAATGAAATAAATAGGACACACATGTGTAAATACCAAATCGTTTCTCTGGTGTGAAAAACTAAAAGTGTAAGTAAGATCCAAATTGTATAACTAATAATGTGAAATATGTAGGGGAAGTGGGAATGGAGGGGAAAGGAAATAAGGAAAAAGAAAAAATATGAGAAAAGGAAAAAATGGAAACAAAGTCTTTGCAAATAGGGGTTGGGTAGGGGCTGAAGGGAGGACAGGGGAATGGGGAAAAAATGAGAACCAAGATCTGTCATGTAAAGGTACAAGATCCCAATGATGAATGTAGCTGCACTGTATGCTGAAAAAGTACCAATAAACTCAATGAAAAAAAAAACTGCTTGACACAAACAGGGAAAAAGATTTATTTTGGTTCATGATGTCAGACATTAGGGTCCATGATTGCTTAGTCCTATCATGTTGTGCTGGGGACAAGACAGAACATTATGGCAGGGAGTACATGGCAGTTCAGTTTCTTAAGTCATGTTGACCACGAAGCAGAGAAAAAAGGATGCCCAGGGTCCCAGTATCCTTTTCAAAGGTCTCCTCCAATGACATTGCTTCCTTCTACTAGATTCCACTTCCTAAATGTTGCACCACCTCCCAATATTGCCACAGGCTAGCAACAAAGTCCTTACCACTTGGCCTTCAGAGAATACATAAACTATAGCAATCATTGCTTTGTGCTATTTGTAACACATAGTACCTTTGTGTCTTTGGATCTCACAGATAGCACAGAAGACTGCTGTTCATCAGTCACACAAAGAAAAAAGAAACTACAATAACAAAATGGTCTTACAATGGAGTGAGGGTTATAGCAATAAAGAGCTTTGACACAAGCAGAAAATTCAGAAAAAGGTTCCCCTCAGCAACTAAAACTGGATGAGAGATCTAAAGGATAAGTAAAAGTTGGTGGATAAAGGATTTTCTGCAGAAAGAACAATTTGTGTACCCCTTCAATGCCAGAAGCACCATTGGGAGTTGGGCATGGAAACACACTGTAAGAAAGTGACATTTGATATTTTAAAATATTTGGCTACAATATATGTAATAGATTTGCAAGAATTCAGGTTTACTGAAGGTAAGTCAGTTAGAAAGCTGCATACATATGAAGACAAGAAATGTGATTGCTTCAACTAGGTATAGGAATTTCTGAAATGATAGATTAGCCATATATATTGCTATCTACAGGATTTAATGAGGATATACACTCCATTCAATGTTTCAAGTTTAAGAATTATTCAACTCCACTAGAGCCACCTTGCCATATTTTTATTGCTCTCACTCCATTACTGTTTTTCCCTCTTTCTTCTTTCTCAAATCTAAGGTCAATTCATGTACTCTCTTTTAATTTGGTTGTATTAACTTAGCCAAACAACAATGGCTACTTAAATGCAACTTGTTGCCTACCATATCTTTCATCACTGCAGTTATTTGTAGCCACATAAAAATATACAATCACGTCATTTGGTCACATTTTCAATTCATGTCCACCAATTGCAATGGATATACGTTGGTTCCTGCCAATAATCTTTCTACATTGTTCACTTTCAAACTGCATTAATTACATTCCCATTGTCCTAGTAACCTTGCTGTCATTTAAGTGCAATGTCTAGCACCCACAACCTAAAAGAGGAAAGGTTTATTTTGGTTTCCTGTTTCAGTTGGTTTGGTCCATGGTCAGTAAGGTCCAAGGCAAAACTGACATAGCATAAGGGCATCCTGGGAGAAAGCTGTTCACACCATGGTGGTCAGGAAACAGAGAAAGAATATGGAGGAACCAAGAACAAGAAAACATACTTCTAAGCCACATTGCCCACAGTGACCTACCTCCTCTTACCACGCTCCACCATCCAACAGCACACTTAGCTATGAACTCATCAACAGATTTATCTACTGATGAGTATAGCACTTCCATAATCCAATCATTTTCCAAACACATCAGGGTTTTGAGGGACATTTTAAATGAAATCATGACACAACACATGTGTTTCCAGACCTCCTCGTTTTCTCTCATCCTCATCTTAAAGCAATTAGGGAAAAAAGATTTATATAGATCCCCACTACTATGTCCAGGCCCACAGAACATAACACTGGGTTCCACAAACACATCCCTTATTTTTCTTCAATAAATTTTTGTTTTACTGTAATAGTAGCTGGCTGTACAACCCTGTAACTCTGCTTGGTGGATACAGGAAGCAATCCTTTTGTTTACCCACTTGGTGTGGTGAAAGGCAAGGTGTATGCATGTGGGCAAAAGTGTCAAATGAGGATTTTCACCCACACGATGCTCCATCTAACAGATTTTGTTTATGTTTATTTGAGCATCACAGAGGGTCTAATGCGCCCACACCATTCTAGGATTTTTGTTGTTGTTGTTGTTTTGTTTTGTTTTTAGATTCCTTTTGACTTTTCTGGTACAAGTAGCCCAATTCAGTACATGAAAAATCAGATTTGGAAGTTTTGCAGGAGGTCAAAAGTGTATCATCAGATTACTTACGCATGGATGAAGATGATCCATTATGGTAAAATACATGTTTTCATAACAGAAGAGTGGTGTGGGTTACAATGATGATGATGACAAGGAGGATGATGACGATGATGATGATGACTTTGATGTTGATCATATGAGCCAGAGTTCTTGTGACAGTAAAATAGAGCAAGAAATCAACTGATACACACACAGGGAATGCAGACCTCCTTGATTCCTATGATGAAGAAAAGAGCAGTGTGAGTACATATTTGACTAGTTGAAATGTTGAAAAACGGTCATGCAACCAAATGGAGCAATCAAATGTTAGAACTAAGTCCAAAAATATAGTGAGGGACTTGGCATGAGTAAAACGTATTGGGCAGAATGCAAACACTGCCATTCAATGTTAGAAATTGTAACCAATGAAATACTACAAGATGCTGTGAAACACACAAAGGCTGAAATACAAGATGTTCTGTATGAATCACTAGCCATACTCAAAAATGTATTAATTATGACACCTTACTAGCTGAATTCAAAGCATTCATACTTAGCAGAGATTTCTCATTGTAATTGCAAGAATGTAAAAGACTCATGGAAGAGCGATAGGTCAAAATATGGCATAAAAATTTATGCACTTGAGCGTGCAAGGACTTATCATACTTTCAATTTAGAAATTCATCTGTAACTGAGACACCAGGTCCTTATTCATATAGTAATAAACTGAAAGATGTTGTGAAGAGACTTATTGCTCCCATCTTCCAAACTAATCGGAATGTGACACTCAACAATTGGTTTACCAGTTTCCAAATAATGTTGCATTTGCTAACAGAGCACAAGTTGACCAGCCCAGGAACTGTACATTGGAACACAGCAGGAATTCCGAATGAAATATTGCCATTTCAAGACAGAGAATTGTATAGTACAATCTTTGTTTTTCCAAAAGATTTACATTGGCATCCTAGATGGCCAAGAAAAACAAACAGGTACTGCTGATGTCAACATTGCACTATGATAGAAATATTAATATGGAAACCTTGACAAAATGGATGCCTCAAATAGAAACTTTCTACAGCAAAACCAAAGGTGGAGTAGATGTTGCTGATGAGTTATGCGGCAATTAGGATGTCACTCAAAACACAAAGCACTGGGCAATAATTGTGTTTTACTCGATCCTAAACATGTGTGACATAGTTGGATAGTTTACAAAGAAAATAACAAGTGTAAAACACCATGAAGAAATTTTCTTAGATGATTGGGACTGGAGCTCATGACAGATCATTTACAGCAGAGGAGAAATAAAGTGTTTCTCCCCAAGGAACTATGCAAAAAAAAACAAAAAAATGTTGACCACACTGGTGAGATGACAGGTGAACAGGCACAATTGAGAAAATCATATGGTTTTATTTCTTTAAACTCTTGATAAATTTTAAACTAGCTACTTGCAGTTTTTATCAACCCTCCACTTATCTGTGATATATTTATCTTTATATATTTCTGATTTCACTTTGTTAAAATTTTGTTAAGCATTTTGTGTTGTGTTTCTGATGGATTTTGTTCTGTAATTTTTGCTAGTAATATTTTTGTATACTTTTGAAATCAGGGTAATAGTGGCCTCCAGTAATGAATTAACAGGTATTGTCTCTCTCCGACTTTCTAAAAACTGGTAGTATTTTTTTCCTTAAATATTTGATATAGTTTGTCATGTATAGGGCTTCTCATTTTAAGATTTGTTTTTTATTTTTCAGTAGGAAGTCACCTAAATGAATGAGAGGCTAGCAGATTACTTCTTATTGTTAGCCTTGCCATTTTGTGTCTTTTTATTCTTCTGTTGAAACCTACTTTATTATCTCAAAAATTGAGTGATTAGAAGATATTAAATTGTTATAATAACATTGATGTACTGCTATAAAATTGAAGATCTCAGGGAATCAAAGTGACATAGCCTTGAGGGGGGGGTCTTTTAAATCAGAGAACTGATTTTTCCATTATAATTTGTGATTTCTAAACCTGTAACTCAGCTCCCCCTTTCTTTATGTTCTGCACTCAAAAAACTGGCCTTAGGTTAATGATGCATGATAGTGATATATACTATTTTTTGCTTCAGTCTCCATACCTGCAGCATGACCATAGTCCCTCCCCACTTATCCATGAGGCATTCCTTCCAAGACCCCCAGTGGATGCTTGAAATCAGATAATACTAAAACCATAAACTATGTTTCCTTCTATATGTTCATATCTGTATTAGTTTGATGTATGTATTAGCCACAGTGAGAGATTAACAATGAAATAGAAGAAATATAACAATATCTGCCTTCAAATTAATGCAACAATTAAACTATTAATTTGAGAAGTTGGTACATCATAATACAACCATTTTGTATCATAATTCCTAAGCTCCTTTAAAAGACAGAATTTTCATTTAAGTAATTAAAGTCATGAACATAATTTACTTGTATTATTTTATTATCCTCAAAATTTTTCTGGAGAATAATTGTGGTTACATCTATTCTTTCTGATAATAATTATCTAGTCTATTGCTCTCTTGTTAGTCTCATTAGATTTTTTTAATCTTACTGACACACTTTTTTTCAGCTTTAATTGAGTTTATTGGTACATTTTAGGGATACAGTTCAGTTAGATTCATTGTTGGGATCTTGTACCTCTACATGACACGTCTTCATTCTCATTTTTTCACTTTCTCCCTGCCCTCCCTTCACCCCCTCCTCCCCTCCCCATCTACAAACACTTTATTTTTATCTTTTCATTATCTCACATTTTTTTCTTTTCCCTTATTACCCTTCCCCTACCCATCCCACCTTCCCTACAATTTTAGCTACTTTCTTCCCATTTCTAAATGTCAGTAATCGTATTAGGATCTTATGTATTATTGCAGATTATTCACACCAGAGAAATTATTCGATATGTACACATGTGTGACTTTTTATTTCACTTAGGAGTATATCTTCAATAGGTATCCATTTTCCTATGAATGAATCTATTTTTTCATTCTTTATGGCTGAGTAATATTCCATTTTATACAAAAACCACATCTTCTTTATCCAGTTTCCAATGGATGAGCAAATGCGCTGTTTCCCAGATTTAGCTATTACAAACTGTGCTGCTATAAACATGGGTGTGCATACTTCTCTGTGATATGATTCTTTTAGTTCTTTTGGAAAGATACCCAGCAGAGGGATGGCTGGGTCAAATGGAAGCTCCAGTCCAAGCTCTTTGAGGTATCTTCATATTGATTTCCATAGTGGTTGCACCAGTCTGCACTCACACCAACAATGGACAAGGGTTTGTTTTGCTGCACAACCCCACCAACATTTGTTATTGTGATTTCTTGACAGCAGCCATTCTTTGTGGGGTGAGGTGGAATCTCAGTGTTGTTTTCATCTGCATCTCTCGAATGATCAGTGATGTGGAACATTTTTTCATATATTTACTTGCTGCTTTTACTTCTTTGTCTGAGAAATGTCTGTTCATTTTGGATGCCCATTTTTGGATCGGGTCTTTATATTTGGGGGGACTGATTGTTTTGAGTTCTTTATATATCCTTGATAATAGTCCTTTGTCTGAGGTACAGCTGGTAAAAATTTTTTCCCACATTGTAGATTGTCTCTTAGTTCTGCTGATGGATTCTTTTGAAGTACAGAAGTTTTTAGTAAGATGAGATCCCAGTTGTTGATTCTTTCTGCTAGTTCCTGTGCTACTGAGGATTTGTTCATAAAGTCTTTTCCTATACCAATGTCTTCCAGAGTTCTGCCTAACTTACCATCCAGCAAGTTTAATGTTTCTGTTTTAATATTTAGATCTTTAATCCATTTGGATTTTAATTTAGTGCATGGTGAAAGATAAGGATCTAATTTTAATCTGTGGCAGGTTGACATCCAGTTTTTCCAACACCATTTATTAAAGAGGCTATCTTTCCTCCACTGAGGATGGTCAGCTCCTTTGTCAAAGATGAGGTAGCTGAGTATATTTGGGTTTGTTTTTGTGTCTTCTAGTCTGTTCCACTGATCCTCAGGCCTATTTCTTTGTCAGTACCATGCTGTTTTTATCACAGTGGCTTTGTAGTATAGTTTGAAATTGTTATACCTGGTGCAATGTGTCTGTTGCCTAAAATGGCTTTTGCTATTCTAGATCTCTTATGGTTCCAAATGAATTTTTGGATTCTTTTTTCTAGTTCTGTGAATTATACTGTTGGAATTTCAATTGGTATTGCATTGAATGTATATAGAAGCTTTGGTAGTATGGCCATTTTCACTATGTTGATTCTTCCTACCCAGGAGCAGGGGATATCTTTCCATTTTTTTATATCCTCTTCAATTTCTTTTTTCAAAGTGCTGTAGTTTTCAGTGTAGAGATCTTTTGCTTCTTTTGTTAGATTGATTCCTAGATACTTCATTTTTTGGATGCTATTGTAAAAGGAATTTTTTCCCTTATTTCTCTCTCCATGAGTCTGTTATTTGTGTATAAGAAGGCTATTGATTTTTGGGTATTCACCTTGCATCCAGATACTCTACTGAATCTGTCAATAAAGTCTAGAAGTTTTTTGGTGGAGTTTTTTGGATCTTCAATGTAGAGTATCATATCATCAGCCAATAATGACAGTTTAAATTCTTTCTTTCCTATCTTTATTGCTTTAATTTCTCTCTCTTGTCTAATTGCTGTGGCTGATGTTTCCAGAAATATATTGAAGAGAAGTAGTGATAATGGGCATCCTTGTCTTGTTCCTGATTTTAACATGAAGGTTTTCAGGTTTGGCCATTTAATATGATATTGGCTAATGGTTTTTCATAGATAGCCTTTATTAAATTGAGGTATAGACTATCTATTCCAATTTTTTGCAGGGTTTTTGTCATGAATGGGTGTTCAATTTTATGAAATGCTTTTTCTGCATCTATTGAGAGGATCACATGGTTTTTGTCCTTGACTTTGTTAATATAATGTATTACATTTATTGACTTTTGTATGTTGAACCACCCTTGCATCTCTGGAATAAATCCGACTTGGTCAGGATGGATGGTCTTCTTAATAATCCTCTGTATTCTGTTTGCTAGTATCTTATGAAGGATTTTTGCATCTATATTCATTAAGGAGATTGGTCTGTAGTTCTCCTTTTTAGTTGTATCTTTCCCTGGTTTGGGAATCAAAGTGATACTTGCTTCCAGAAATGAATTTGGAAGTATAGCTTCACTTTCGATTTCATTGAAAAGTTTGAACAGTAATGGCAGTAGTTCTTCTCTAAATGTCTTCTAAAATTCAGCAGTGAATCCATCAGGGCCGGTGCTTTTCTTTGCTGGTAAATTTTTAATTACATTTTCTATTTCACTGACTTTAATTGGGGTGTTTAAAATGTTTTTATCTTCTTTGTTCAACTTTGGTAATTTGTAAGTATCTAAACATCTGTCCATTTCTTCTGTGTTTTCCAATTTATTGGAGTACAGGTTCTCAAAGTAGGTGTTCATATTCTCTGGATTTCTTTTGGATCTGTTGTGACTTCACCTTTTTCATTCCTGATTGCATGGATCTGAGCCTTTTCTTTCCTTTTGTTGATAAGATTAGCTAAGGGTTTGTCGATTTTATTTATTCTTTCAAAAAAACAGCTCTTTGTTTCATTTATGTTTTGTATCATTTCCTTAGTTTCAATTGCACTGATTTCTTCTCAGATCTTTATAATCTCCTCTCTTGTTCAAGCTTTGGGTTTTTCTTGCTCTTGTTTTTCTAGGAGTCTAAGCTTTATCGTTAAGTTGTTTATTTGAGCCCGCTCTGTGTTCCTAGTGTGGGCATTCAATATTATGAATTTTCCCCGTAGACCTGCTTTCATTGTGTCCCATAGATTCCTGTATGTTATACTGGCATTCTCATTTATTTGTAAAAACTGTCTAATTTCTTCTTTAATTTCCTCTGTAATCCATTGATGGTTTAGGAGAGTGTTGTTCAGTTTCCATGTGCTTGTGGAGTTTCTATAGTTTCTTGTGCTACTGATCTCCACTTTGATTGCACTATGATCTGATAATATACTGGGATGACTTCAATTTTTTTGCATTTGTTTAGACCTGTTCTGTGAGCCAATATGTGCTCTATCTTGAAGAATGATCCATGTGCAGCCGAAAAGAATGAATATTCTGATTTTTGGAGGTGGAATACTCTATAAACATCTATTAAGTCCATGTGTTCCAAAGCTTGGTTCAGTTCTATTATTTCATTGTTGATTTTCTGCCTAGTAGATCTGTCAATTTGTGATAGTGGGGTATTTAAATCCCCCACTACAATTGTATTAGTGCTTATTTGGTTTTTCATGTTACTTAATATTTGTTTTATATAGTTGGGGGCATTTATATTTGGTGCATATATGTTTATGATTGTCAACTCTTCCTCTTGAATTGTTCCCTTTACAAGGATGTAGTGTCCTTCTTTGCCTCTCTTAATGAGTTTTGGTTTGAAATTTACTTTATCTGTGAATAAGATTGCTACCCCTGCTTTTTTCTGGGCTGATGATGCATGGAGAATTGTTTTCCATCCTTTCACTTTCAGTCTATGAGCTTCCTTTTGCACTAGGTGTGTTTCTTGCATACAACATATTGTTGGATTTTGCTTCTTAATCCATTCTGCCAATCTGTTTCTCTTGATTGGTGAATTGAGGCCATTAACATTGATGGTTATAACTGATATATTCTGACTTACTCTTGTCATGTTATTGTCCTTTTGTTGACTCTTTTTACTTTTTCTCACATCTCCTTTTAGTTTCTTGCCTTGCCTATTTGATTTGGTCTGTTGGGCCTCATGTTATTGTGAACTTCATTGTCCTTTTCTACGATATTTAGAATTCCTTGTAGTGCTGGTTTGGTGTTCATAAAATTTCTCAGGTGCTCTTTGTCCTGGAAGTATCTTATTTCCCCATCTATTTTGAAAGAGAGTTTTGCAGGATACATCAGTCTAGGTTGGAGGTTCTTTTCTTTTAGGACTTGGAATATCTCACTCCAGGCTCTCCTTGACCTAAGGGTTTGTGTTGAAAAGTCTGCTGTGATTCTAGTGGGCTTTTCTTTGCATGTGATTTGTTTCTTCTCTCTTACTGCTTGTAGTATTTTGTTTTTCTGTTGGATTTCTGGGATCTTGATTATTATATGTCTAGATGTAGATTTTTTTATTGTGGCTAGGTAGAGTTCTATAGACACACTTTTAAAAATAATCTTTCATCCTTTGGTCTACTGTTATTACTTTATATATTATTCTATTTTGAAGATTTTCCTCATTATCATTATTATTTCTTCTACTTTATTGTGTCATACTTACTTTCTGCTACTATACTAAAATGATGTGTTATAGTATTGATTTGCATCTTTTCTCATTATCTAATATTAGAATTTATGGTTGAAAATTGAGCAGCTCAGCTCTTGAGAGGCTGAGGCAGGAGGATGGGCACAAGTTCAAATCTAGACTGGAATGCATAGGGAGTTCAGTGTCACCCTGGATTATCTAGAAAAACCAATTCAAAGACCAAAAAGGAAAAAAAATAAGAAATTATGGTTTTAACTTTTCACTATGTCACTGTAACTGAATTTCATGCATTTGGTTAATTTTCATTTTTGTTCTGCTCAAAATATTTTCTAATTACCCCTTATAATTGTTTTAATCCATACTTTATTTGACATGTTTAATTCTCAAATAACTGGAAAGCTTTCAGTTGTTATTTTGATACACTTAAGTTATATATAACTGAATTATATCTCAATTATAACAATTATTTCTTATTATTTCACTTATTTTTACTTCACTTATTATAAGTTTGGAAAGATTTCAGTGTGCTCCAGAATAGGAAAATACCATGTGCATTTGGTGAACATATCACGTGCATTTAACAAAGTGCTTTTCTCTTCCTGTTGGGTATATTACACTAAGAATAATTATTCAATCATATTGGATGAAATGTTATATTAGTCTTCTATGTACTAATTTATTTTCTGCACTTCTTTTCTATCAATTATGAGAGTTATCTAAGTATCCAAGTACAAGTAGTTTTGTCTAATTCTCATATCTCTTCTACAAGTTTTAGCTCATTTATAAGCATTCTCACCCTTAGATTTAAGATTGTACCAGTTCAAACAAAATGAAGCTATTATTAAGAGAAAGCAGTCAAAGTTGGGACAGAAAGGCAAAACTCACAAAGACAGCAGATATCAGGAAACCTCGGGTATGAGACTGGATTGTTCAAAACTACCTACAAACTATAATAGTACATAAGATCCTAATGAGATAATTGACAATGTGAAATACAAAGAAAAGGGCTAAAGGTGTAGAGAAAAGTGGGAAGGGTAGGGGGAAGGTAATAAGGGAAAAGAAAAAAATAGGAGAAAAGGAAAAAATGGAAATAAAGTGCTTGCAAATGGGAGGGGAGGAGGGGGTGAAGGGAGGGCAGGGATGAGGGGAAAAATGAGAACCAAGACATGTCATGTAAAGGTATAAGATCCCAGTAATGAATGTAACTATATTGTATACATAAAATGTACCAAAATAAACTCAATGAGGAAAAAAAAACTACCTACAAAAATCCAAACAGAAATTTTCTAGTCGAAAGCTAGCAATGTCCTCAAGTGAAACTTGCCGGATTATAATAGGCCTGGATGAGATGGGGTTATTTTCTAACTAACCTTAAGGAAAACTAAAAAAGGCATTACTGTTATAAGCAAGAATTTTCCATGGCAGACAAATAATTAGCCTCTTGTTTACCAATGAGGTAGATTAAAGTAAATATATAAATAATTTTAAAGATCATAATAAACTGTCTTGACTGAAAAAGCAAAGAAATCCAGGTAATAAAAAATGACTATAACTGCTACATATCTTTATAACCCCATTTGCATTAATATAAATTTTGAATTAAGATTTTATTTCTTTAAATCTTCCTTCTCAGAGCAGTGCAACATTCCTAAAGAATACAGTACTGTTTATATTACTTGTGCTACACAAATGTCACCAATTTTAAAATGTCATTTATAGGCCACGTGATGTTCAAGGCAATATAACCTTATTATACTGTTTATGAAATCTTTTTAAAAATCAATAATGCTTTGAAAAGTCTCTTTATTGCTGCCTTCATCTCTTTATTCCTCAGTGTGTAGATGACTGGATTCAGAAAAGGAGTGAGAACTGCTTCAGAGACAGCAAGAAACCTGTCTATTTGGGAAGTGGAGTGTGGCCATGTATAACCAAAAAGTGTTGGACCAAAGAACAAAATGACTACAGTGATGTGAGCAGAGAGAGTAGAGAGGGCCTTGGACGAACCACCAGAGGAGTGTTTCCAAACTGTAAAGAGAATGAAGATGTATGAGATGAGAAGTATGAAGAAAGAACCAACACAGATAAACCCACTGTTGGCAGTGACCATGAACTGCAATTTGTAAGTGTCTGCACAGGCCAGTCTGAGAAGTTGAGGCAGGTCACAGTAAAAGCTGTCCAGCATATTAGGGCCACAGAAGGGTAAATTAATAAGGAATGTCAACTGGAACAGTGAGTGAATAACACCAAGGCCCCAGGCAGCAGCCAGAAACAAAGTGCACGTCCGTGGGCTCATGATGGTCAGGTAGTGCAGAGGTTTACATATGGCCACGTATCTGTCAAAGGCCATGGCCATGAGC
Organism: Fukomys damarensis; assembly: GCF_012274545.1. Taxonomy (NCBI): domain Eukaryota; kingdom Metazoa; phylum Chordata; class Mammalia; order Rodentia; family Bathyergidae; genus Fukomys; species Fukomys damarensis. The sequence goes on from NW_022900929.1 coordinate 44,617,462, forward strand.
AACACCATCTCCACACCACCAATCACGTGAATGAAGAAGATCTGAGTGATGCAGCCCCCAAAGGAGATGACCTTGCGCTTTCTGAAAAGGTCACAGATCATCTTGGGGGAAGTCACAGAGCAGGCTCCCAAGTCAACAACGGAGAGACCTGCTAGCAGGAAGTACATGGGGGAGTGTAAGTGAGGGTCAGTGGTCACAGAAAACACAATGAGGATGTTTCCAGTCATGCTTGCCACGTATAGCACAGAGGTGAACACCAATAGGAGGAGCTGGACCTCCCAAGAGCGAGTGAGTCCCAGAAACACAATCTCAGACACCACAGAGTGGTTCCTGCCATCCATTGATCCAGCCAATGGAACTGCAGCTAAACCAATGAGATCTAAGGCAATGAAAAAGAAGTAATTGTTAAGGATGAGAGTACTATCAGTTATTTATGTTTGTGTCATAAATAAGAATTACTTGGTAATCCAATTTTTTCATTCATCTTAAATAATAATAGCAGTAATAGTAATAATGTTATGATCATAAAAGCATCACTAAAGAGTAGATATCATGCTCAGAACAATGTATAAAATCTTATACTCAAAATTAATTAAAGACTAAATAAGAAGAGTTTTACAGGAGCCTAAACAAAGAAATAGCAAGAAATTATACTTGAAAATAAAGTATACAGAAAATAATTCAGTGGTTTTTAAACAAGGAGCTATCCATATTTATCTAGTTTCCCTTCTCAACTCATTTTTTTTCTATTTTATGCTTTTTTATAAGCATTTTTCCATAAAAATTGCAGAATTCTGAAACATCAGATCCAGGTAAGAAATTTATAAGAAAAACTAATATGAACTTTATCAAAGCTAGAATGTGAATTTCTTTTGATCATTCTTCATAAGGTTTACTTCTGAATCTTCCCATTTTAAAAAAATATGATAAAAATGTAACACAAATTCACCATCTCAATCATTTTAAGAGTATTATGCAGTTAAGTGTATTCACACAGTTATGAAACAAATCTCCAGAACTTTTATAAATTGAGACTCTACGCCAATGAAGCAACTTTAGACAAGAACTCCTTTTTTCCTTTTTCTAGTTCCAACTTACTACTGTCTTCTTCCAGAATTAATTTATCTACATCATATACTTCACCTAATTGGAATCCTACAGTACTTATCTCTTTGTTACTTTTTGTAATATCCTCTGAGTTCATCCAGAGTCTTCCTTTTTTTTGTTGTACTCATGCTCCATCAAGGTTATACCAATCCCTGTCCTGGTTACACCATCCAACAAAGTTTTCTCTGGAGCCTGCACTAGGCCTTACAAAGTTTTTCTCTAAATCTAACCAATGTACAAATATTTAGGATTTTACCTTTGTTTCTGCCAAAGCATAGGACTATGCACCTCTGCAGAACATGAAGTATATCTTCAATTCATCCACATCTTAAGATGTACATGTAGATGGTACTGTACTTGTAAACAATAGAGTATTAAATTGTTCTTTATCAATGCCTCAAATTCGCCTACCCATTTCATACTCTGTTCAGTGGCATCTCTCTTTAAAGTATTCAGAATCAAGGTATATTATGTACAGGTACAAATAATAAATATGATCATTATGTATACCAAAAGTGTACCAATACAATTAATTTTTAAAGTAAGTATTCAGTGCTTTATTGTAACCTGCTTTGATATTTGTGTCATTATGCTGACTGTGTGTGAAATTCATCTGGGTATTTTGTATTCCCAAGATAATTTTTTATGCCTTCATCCCATAATAAAGTGATCAGAATTCCAAACTTCAGTAACATAAGAAAGCACCAGAATTTTCTCCTTGGCTTTGATCATACCCACTGAAAATGTGTTTGCTTCTGATGGATGTGGTGTAGAGTGGAAAGGGTTTCATTTTTTGTGTCCAAATACCCACCATAATCAATTCATAGCAGATGAAGAGCCCTAAAACCAATTCTTGAAGATGTATTCCCTTAGAAGACACTGAGATAATGAAGGACAGGTTTACTGACATCCTTCTCCTTTTGAAGACAGTTCATAAATCTGAGGACTGTTCTCACAGAAACACTTCCCTAGCTAATAACTTCATTCAATTTAATTTCTCTCTCTGCCTCCAAGCTTTTGGAAACTTTCCCTGTGTCCTGATCCCAACTCCATACTTAACTAAATCAAATGGTTTTACCATCACCACTTGAGCCTACCATACATACTCTCAATGAATACAATTAGGAGCTTGTGAGCCTGTGATGAGAAGAGGAACCACCTTTGCTGTTTGGGGTGGAGGAGCCGATAAAACAGAGAGGACATGGTGAGGAAGAAAATGCATGGGCGGATGACTTGTCTTGCTGCTGAGCAAGCCAGAAATATTCAGCCACTGATAAAAGTGCATTAAGACTTCCATGTGGGAAAGTAGAAGCACCCAATAAAAATGACACAGCTCTTTCAATTCAAAACATGTCTTTGTCTAGCTTCACTGTTAATTCTGTCAAAAAAATGAGACTCAAAAGTGCCACATCAATTGCTCATATTCACAATAGTGGCAAAACTGAGGACCAAAACCAAATCTCTGGATTCCTCATCCAGAAATTATTGATGCTGTAGAAAATAACCTAAGAAAAAAGAATAAAAACATTAAAATTATGTGCAATTTCTGGGTCAAATGTAACAAGCATGTACAAAGTTGTTGGCTATTTGTACTCAATTGTTTAATTAATAATCAAACAACATAAAATGTGACTATTATGAATAAATGGTAGAGAGAAATTAAATTATTTATGGTTACTCTATTTAATATTTACTCATTATTCTACTGCTCTTATGAAAGAACACAACAGTGGTAGAAGATTTAAAGGAATTTTTATTATCTCAACCTTTTTCCTGCCTTTAAACTTTTACTCTTCTCAAAAATTAATTAGAACTCACAATTATTTTACATTAATATTCTTGATAATTTTAGTTCATGGTAGTCAGAGGAAGGGAAGTTTCTAACTTATATGGGTTGCGGAACCATTAAACAATGGGAAGAACACAAATTGCAAACCCAATGGCTGTGATGCATGGTGTGCTCTTCCATGATCTCCCCCCAGAAGGCAACTTCCCATCAGTCCACTGCTGCTACAAGGTAACAGTGAAGTAAATTCCAAAGACCACTGCTCTTATTCACAATATATCTTTTGGATGATGATGTACTCACAACTGAAAATTTAGAAACTGTAAATTTGCACCATCTCTCTTCCAAAAAAAACAAAAAAAGAACCTAAAAACTTAAATTTCACAGGTTGACTTTCCTATGCTACAGCATATGCGGTGGTAGCTTGAACTGTGAAATCTCCCATTTTCAAAACCATCATGCACTTACTTAGTGACCATTGGATTTTCCTTAACTTTAAGCCTCATTTCCCTAATGTGTGGAAGAAGATAATAACTCCTTTCTCTCTTGCAAGATGTGGGAACTAATAAAATAACAGATGTGATACATAACGAATGCAGCATCTACCACATTATTAAGGTACATACCTAATACATGTTAAAGATCAACTAGCTATATGTCCTTGTCACTTCTAACTGTCTATATATAGAGATCTAAGTAGAGGATAGACATAGATGTATATCTGAGTAGATTGTTCTGAAGTGATTAAGTAGAGCTGGTCTCAAGTTAGGTTTCATTTTGTGCTCCAGTGCCTTGAAAGCCTTCCTCATCAATATTTGCCATAAAAGAGTTTTGATCCTAAATAGAGACACACTCTAAGAATAAGTCGGACTGTGCCATTTTCCCACTCTCTCCACTCTACCTACATTTAAAATTTTAGATAAATTTAGATAAAAATTCTTTTTAAGGCTTTCAAGACCATTTCAGATAGTACTGGTCATTTACATATGCCTAGGGAAGAGGGAATTCATGGAATCTTGCAAAGTATTATTCATCTTATTTTTAAACACAGTATAAACTTGTCTAAGAATGGGAGGCAATCCTACAAACACCTGCATCTCAGGAAGATTTTGCTCTCTAAATAGCAGATTTAGAACCCAACCATATACAATGTATAACATGCTTCCAAGTTACCATTTTCAAGACCCACTTAATCTTTATTAATGTCTATTTTATTAACACACTAATTATATATATATATTAATAGTATTCACTGAAATATTTCTATCAACCCATCACTGAACATTCTTTAAACATAGTTATTGCTATGTTAAAATGGAAAATACAAAGGCAGTTTACACACATCAATAAATAACAGATTCAGATGGTCAGTTAAGGTCAATGAAGTCCTGCTTCTATTTTTTACTCTTCCACTTTATCTTTTTATTTCATTATTGCATTGATTAAATTTACTGACTAAGGATCTACTCTGTGTTAGGTGCTCAGAAAGACACCACCTATCCAACATTTAAATAAACGTTCCATAGACATAGTATGTTTAGTGTCACAGTAGTGTCACACACTCAGTAACTCCTGAATTACATGGAAGGAAATAACTATAGTGGTAGTGACTACACAAAAAAAAATGGAAAAATATGGCATTAAACTGGGCTATAACAAATGCAAAATACTGCAATGTTTAAAGACAGAATTTGAGAAATCAGTTCAAGCAAATAGTATACTATGTAGCAGAAATGCCAGGTAAGTTCAAGGTACTCTAAGGATAATAGAGAAGAGTGCAGGTAAACTTGAGAATAGAAATTGTCTATGGTGACAAAAGAAAATAAGATGAAAAAGAAAGTTGAGACTAGATTTTCCTCATCTTCGATTTTAACTGAAGATTACTAAACATTGTTACTTAATAAAGGGGTGAAAACAAAGACTTAGGAGCAAGGAATTAATGATAAGACCAGTGCTCAGGGCTA
>NW_022900929.1:44622410-44659502 GCF_012274545.1 Fukomys damarensis
TGTGACAGATAAACTCTAAGGACAGAAAAGAGAACACTAAGTAAGACATTATGTCATTATGTTGACAAAGCCAATCTGAACTAATGAAAGTCTTTATCATGCCACCAATACTATCTTTATCCTAACAACGAGAAACTTCTGCTCTCTGATTTTCAAATTGTTTTCTGCCCCTCACCTACCTGTTTGTCAAGATAACTAAGAATAGTATCACTACAGATTCAAATGTGGTCTGTTCTGGAATAATAACCATTCCTGTGAAGGATTATTACAAACACACAAAAATAGCATTGTAAACAGAATCAAACTGAGAGTGGAAACTAATTACAGCTCTGGAGGGAGATGACCAAATGATGCTACCTAGATATGGGATTGCAAGATTGAGAGACTGAGATAATGTGCCCTGGAGAATAACCTCACATTATTCTTTTGGTTTTCCCATGGTATCAAAATACAGAAGCTGTTAATGACAAGAAAGCATAGATTTGCAAATTTATCATGAGAAGAAGACTATTGCTATTTCCCAGAATGGTTTTGAGTCTTTTTGCATTTTATTTTGTTTCCTCTTCCTTTCTTTATTACACTGTAACTGAAAAATAAAAATTGCATGCATTTAAGATATAAAATCTGATGTTATGTGTATACACTTTAAATGACGAGATAAATCTACTAATGCATTAATCATCTGACATTCTTTTCTGCTAAGTACATTTATTATTTACATAATTACCAATTTTCACCTTTACAATATAATTAATTATAGAAACCATGCTGTACAACTGTTCTCAATAATTTATTCACCCCATCTAACTGAAACTTTGTACCTTTTGACCAATCTCACTCCAGTACTCAACCAGCCTCAAGCTCCTGTCAACCACAAGTCAACTCTCTTTTTATGAGCTTCACGGTTTTATAGTCTGCATATATCTGACATGATACACATTTGCTTTTCTGTTCTTCTTGGCCTATTTCACTAAACATAATGTCCTCCAGGTTCACCCAAATAGGACTTGATCTTAGTAAATATAAAACCATAACATTCAACCCAAAAAGCTTTTAGAACTAATAAGTGAATTTCAGCAAAGGTGTAGATAGAAAATTAACATATATTTTTAGGTGGCATTTCCAGTCACTAACAATGAACTGTATAAAAAAGAAATCAAGTAAACAATATGAATCAGAATATTATGCAAAAAATACAAAATACTTACAACTAAATATGGAGAGGGAGAAGGAGATAATAAATTATGTTTTTATAGACTAAGAATCAAAGAGTTGGTGTTTTGAAAGAATAAATAAATTGATAAACCCTTAGCTAACCTTATCAAAAAGGAAAGAAAAGGCTCATATCCATGCAATCAGAAATGAAAAAGGCAAAGTCACAACTGATCCAACAGATATCCAGAGGATAATGAATACCTACTTTGAGAACCTATACTCTAATGAAATGGAAAACACAGAAGAAATGGACAGATGTCTAGATACTTATGAATTACCAAAGTTGAACAAAGAAGATAAAAATATTTTAAACACTCTTATTACAGTCGATGAAATTGAAAATGTAATTCAAAATACCAACAAACAAAGGCCCAGGTCCTGATGGATTCACTGCTGAAATTTACAAGACATTTAGAGAAGAACTACTGCATTACCCTTCAGACTTTTCAATGAAATTGAAAGGAAAGCAATACTTCCAAATTCATTCCTGGAAGCAAGTATCACTTTGATTCCCAAACCAGAGAAAGATGCAAGTGAAAAAAAGAACTACAGGCCAATCTCCTTAATGAATATAGATGCAAAAATCCTCAATAAGATACTAGCAAACAGGATACAGAGGATCATCAAGAAGATCAAACATCCTGACCAAGTTGGATTTATTCCAGGGATGCAAGGATGGTTCAACATACATAAATCAATACATGTAATACACTATATTTACAAAGTCAAGGACAAGAAGCACATGATCCTCTCAACAGATGCAGAAAAAGCATTTGACAAAATTCAACACCCATTCATTATAAAAACCTTGCAAAAAATTGGAATACATGGTTTATATCTCAAATTAATAAAGGCTATCTATGAAAAACCAACAGCCAACATCATATTAAATGGCAAAAAACTGAAAACCTTCACATTAAAATCAGGAACAAGACAAGGATGCCTACTATCACCACTCCTCTTTGATACAGTTCTGGAAGCATTAGCCATAGCAATTAGACAAGAGAAAGAAATTAAAGCAATAAAGATAGGAAAGGAAGAAGTTAAATTGATATTATTTGCTGATGATGTGATACTCTACATTGAAGACTGAAAAAACTCCACCAAAAGACTTCTTGACTTAATTGACACTTTTAGCAGAGTAGCTGGATACTATGTCAACATCCAAAAATCAATAGCCTCCTTATACACAAATAACAGACTAACTGAAGGAGAAATCAGGGAAACAATTCTTTTCACAGTCGCACCCAAAGAAAATGGAGAATCTAGGAATCAACCTAACAAAAGAAACAAAAGACCTCTACACTGAAAACTACAGAACTCTGAAAAAAGAGATTGAAAAGGATAAAGGAAAATGGAAAGATATCCCCTCCTCCTGGGTAGGAAGAATCAACATAGTGAAAATGGCCGTACTACCAAAACTGCTATACAGATTCAATGCAATGCCAATTGAAATTCCAACACTATACTTCACAGAACTAGAAAGAAGAATCCAAAAATTCATTTGGAACCATAAGAGACCTAGAATAGCAAAAGACATCCTCGGCAACAGACACATGGCAGTGGGTATAACAATTCCCAATCTGAAATTATACTACAAAGCCACTGTGATAAAAAACAGCATGGTACTGGCAAAGAAACAGACATGAGGATCAGTGGACAAGACTGGAAGACACAAAAACAATTCCAGATGTACTCAGCTACCTCATCTATGACAAAGGAGCTGACGATCCCCACAGGAGGAAAGATAGCCTCTTTAATAAATGATGTTGGAAAAACTGGATTTCATCCTACCAAAGATTAAAACTAGACCCTTATCTTTTACCATGCACTAAATTAAAATCAAAGTGGATTAAAGATCTAAATATTAAAGCAGAAACACTAAACATGCTGGAAGATAAATTAGGCAGAACTCTTGAAGACAATGGCATTGGAAAAGACTTTATGAACAAATCCTCAGTAGCATGGGAACTAGCAGAAAGAATCAACAAGTGGTACCTCATCTTATTGAAAAGCTTCTGCACTACAAAAGAAACCATCACCAGAACTAAGAGACAACCTACAATGTGGGAAAAAAATTTTTACCAGCTGCTCCTCAGACCAAGGAATATATAAAGAACTCAAAACAATCAGCTCTGCCAAATATAAAGACCCAATTCAAAAATGGGCATCTGAAATGAACAGACATTTCTCAGACAAAGAAATAAAAGCAGCAAGTAAATATATGAAAAAATGTTCCACATCACTGGTCATTTGAGAGATGCAGATGAAAACAACACTGAGATTTCACCTCACCCCACAAAGAGTAGCTGCTGCCAAGGAATCACACAATATCAAATGTTGGCGGGGTTGTGGGGAGAAAGGAACACTTTTCAATTGTTGGTAGGAATGCAGACTGGTACAACCACTATGGAAATCAATATAGAGATACCTCAAAGAGCTAGGTCTAGAGGTTCCATTTGACCCAGCCACCCCTCTGCTGGGCATCTTTCCAAAAGATTTAAAATAATCATACCACAGTGATATAGGTGCACCCATGTTTATAGCGGCACAGTTTGTAATAGCTAAAACTTGGAAATATCCCACCTGCCCATCAGTTGGAAACTTGATAAAGAAAATATGGTTTTTCTATAAAATGGAATACTACTCAGCCATAAAGAATGAGAAAGTAGATTCATTCATAGGTAAATGGGTACACTTTGAGGATATACTCCTAAGTGAAATAAATAAGTCACACATGTGTAAATACCGAATAGTTTCTCTGGTGTGAAAAACTAAAATAGTACTCAAAGTCCTAACAGGTTAATTAGCAATGTGAAACAGGAAGATGGAGGGACAGTGAGAACGGTAGGGGAAGGGGAATATGGAAAGGGAAAAAAGTATGAGAAAATGTAAAAATGGAATTAAAGTCTTTGTAAGTGGGGAGGGGAAGAGGGGGTGAAGGGAGGGTGGGGACAAGGGGATAAATGAGAACCAAGACCTGTCATATAAAGGCACAAGATCCCAGTAATGAATGTAACTGTACTCTCTACCTAGAATGTACCAATAAATTCAATTAAAATTTTTTTTAAAAGAGAGAGAAATGATAATATGAATAAAAACTCTAAAATGTTATTACTGTAGTTTATTCATTTCAATTATATTAAACCATACAGGAAATTATCTGTAATGAAAAGAAATATATGCAAGAATTTTAAAGGCAGAGCAAAATATTAATGAAAATCTACATACCTAACAACAGAAAAAAATAGGAACAATGATATGGTCATAATGTAATATTATACATATATTAAAATTAGACATGTATTTTTAAATTTTCATTTATTTTTATTTTATGACACTGTGGATTGAACAGACATGTATTTTTAAACTGTACATTCTATTTAATGAGATAATTCTCAGAATACAGTATTAATCACAAAATAAGAAATAGTATGGAGATCAAAAAAATCCCAATATTCTAAGTATATATTTATATTTAGGAATATAAAAACGGGGGGGAGAAAGGGGACATAAAAATATCAGGATGTGTTATGTACATGTACAACTCCCTATAATGAATATGATCACTATGCACTGCAAACATGAACTAATAAAAATAAAATATGTATCTTTTTACCCAACAAAATTCTTACATAAATATACCAAAATATTGCTAGGAATTATCTCCATTTTAAAATTTTATAATTTATTTCCATTTTCTTATTTCTAATTTCCATAAAATTTTATGACAAAATCATGTTCTTGTAATTAAAGTAAAAATATTTTTACCTGTGTTAAATGAAAACAGTCTTTTTAAGATGAGAGCTGTATTTACTGATAACCAATTTAGATTTATCCATAATGAGTTTAGACTGAATTATAACTTTAACAAACTTAAACAAGAGGATTAATTTATCAACTACTAACAAAGTTGTGTAGAGGATAGGAATAAAATGAATGTTCCAGACAGATGGAAACAATTGCTGAAATACTGTCAAGTCTCTGTCTTTTACTCCTATGTCTTTATATATCCTATCTTTTTTTCATTATACCATATTAGACTTATGAAAGCAAAAAATATTGCCAGAAGGGTCAACATGTCACAGCTCCAAAAGGCAATGTGGCTTGCTTTCTCTCCATTCTTAAGTTCAGTGTCCTAAGAAAAATCTTAGACTGGTCCATCTTCATCAGATATTCAGGCCTGAACCACTTAACTATAACAGGAGATATGTCACTATGACTTATTCAGAAGCCCAATATTTGACCAATGAGTAGAAAGAGAAGGATAGGATCTACGGAAGATGTCATTTTCCAACCATAAAACATGATCACTTTAAGAGACAGGTAAATTTGCCAGAGGAGTGTCATTGCTGATTTGGACAGATAACAGCATAGCTATACACAAAAAGCAGTTATTTCTTTAGATAATATAGTCATATATGAAAATACTACCAAACTAAAAACTTAGACAGCAATGACTCAAAACAAACAAATTCAACAAGAATATTCTGTCATCAGAAGGAAAAGGGACACCTGGCTATCTACTTAAGGAAATAATAATGTCCCTTTAAGAAGTTTTGCCTGAAGCAAAATGCAAGTAAAACTCAAGAAGTAGCCTTGTGTTGACCACCCAGAACTGTCCAAACAGATGGCCTGAACTAAGATTTCTACCTTACTGTTGTGATGGCATAAATATATAAAATTTGATATCATTAAATATTTGAAGAATCCAGTTAATTCCTTCTGTTTAGGTTCCCTGCTCAGAATTACCCCCATCATCACTTAACTTCCCAGAAACTATAAGAGAAACTGAGTTGGACCTAAGCCAAAATCCAGGCCACATGACAGATACTCTGTGATAAACTAATAAACTAACATCTTGATATATATGATTCTATCTACTATCGATTAATTTAAGTATTCCTTTGTATAACTACTCTGTGACACTGAAGATACTCGATTTTAAAGTCTTGATCATAGAAATTTCACCAAAGGAACATTTCATGAGAAACAGGCAATGGACCTTCTCCTGGTAATATTTTTTTTTCTCCATCATATGACTCTTCCAAATGTAAGTAGCAACAAAATTTCTCAATTAAGATTTCAAAGCCAGGTGTGGTGGTGCTGCCTATAATCCCAGTACTCTGGGAGGCCGGAGCAAGAGGAGGACAAGTTTGAGCACAGGATATTCGAAAAGAACAATGTTATTTTTAATCAGGGACACCTAAATATCAGAATGGTAGTCAGAAACTCCAGGCATAAAATCAATTTGAAGTTACTACAGATCAGTAAGAAAGCTTCCTAACATTTTGGTCATTTAAGAAATGCTTCTATTCACAATAAATTGGCTGCATACTCTCTTCATTGCCACCTTCATTTCTTTATTCCTGAATGTATAGATGAATGGATTCAAAAAAGGAGTGAAAGTTGCATCAAAAAAGGCAAGAAATTTGTCTACGTGTGATGTAGGATAAGGCCAGGTGTAAACAAAGATACATGGACCAAAGAACAAAATCACCACCATGATATGAGTTGAAAGAGTAGACAGGGCCTTGGATGAGCCAAGTGAAGAGTGTTTGCAAACTGTGATTACAATAAAAACATAGGAGACAACCAATATGAAGAATGATCCCAGTGATATAAATCCACTGTTGACCGTGACCATGAATTCCATTTGGTAGGTGTCTGTGCAGGCAAGTTTGATGAACCGAGGAAGGTCACAGTAAAAGCTGTCCAACACATTAGGGCCACAGAATGGCAATTTTATAACAAAAACCAGTTGAATTACAGAGTGGATCAAGCCAATTATCCATGCAGCAACCAGAAGTAAAATACACAGTTTTTGATTCATAATAGTCAAGTAGTGAAGAGGCTTACAGATAGCAATATATCTGTCAAAGGCCATAGCTATGAGTAGCACCATCTCTACAGCACCAATGACATGGATGAAAAATATTTGAGTGACACAGCCTCTAAATGAGATATGCTTGTGCTTTTTAAAGAGATCATAAATCATCTTGGGGCAAATGACAGAAGAAACACCCAAGTCAATGAAGGAGAGGTTGGCCAACAGAAAGTACATGGGGGAGTGCAAGTGAGGGTCCGAAGCCACTGTGAACACAATGAGGGAGTTTCCCATCATGCTTGCCACATAAAACATGGATGCTACCACAAAAAGGAGAAGCTGAATTGCCCAGGAATTCGTGAGTCCCAGGAAAACAAACTCTGACACAACCGAGTGGTTCACTCCATCCATTGATTTATCAGCTACAGTAACTCCAACATTACCAGATGAAAAAAAAAAATGAAGAAGAAAGAAAAACAAGAATGATATTAATGCTCTGCTAGGCTTGTCTATCCCACGGCCTGCAGGCCACTTGCCCAGGCAAACCAAAAGGATGAACACACCTACCTAGATTAGATGATTAATTGTTCAAAAGAGTATTTCTTAAATTTCTTCCCGGGACCATTTAATTGCTAAACAAGTATCTTATCTAAAACAGATGAATCAACTCTGCATGTAATATCCCTGTTGCTATGACCTCCAGGGGAGTATTCTCCACCTATAAATAAGATAAGGAACAAATATTAATACGTAACACAAATTGGCAGGATTAAAGAGGGCAGGGAAGGTGGCATGGAAAAAAGAAAAAGCAGAGACAGAGATGATTTCACTTCCCAGAACAATTTTTAAATTGTTCATGGAACAATTCTTCAGTCTTTGAAGTTATCTCTCAACCTCACCTCATATCAGGGACTATAATATGGCTCTTGCAAGTCATTCTCACACTACTGCCTACATTCAGATCACTTCACACAAAGCCCATGGCATAAGGATGAGCATAAAAGAGCCCAGTATATGACATAGATGTAGCTCAAAGATATGACAGGACCAAGGCAGAATATACATTGATGCCACAGGATGTTTGCACAAGCTCCAAGAATTATAATTAGGACTTAGTAGAATGATTATCAGCTAGGATTTGCCCAAGATATTTAACAAAGAGGACTTTTAGGGAGGTTAGAAAAGTCAATTTGATATACAGTAGTATTCCTTCCCATTATCTTCAGGGGAAACATTCTAGGACCTACAGAACTTCATATATGTTTTTCCTATATATACACTCCTATGCTAAAATTTAATCTATAAAAAGACAAGGTGAGAGACTAACAAAAATAATAATAAAATAGAACAACTATAATAATATACTGTAATGAAAACTGGCAGCATCACTACTCTTGTATCTTTGATACTCTTGTACTATTATTAAGCAAAATAAGCATTACTTTAGCATAAGCCTCAAAATACTACGACAGTTGATCACATACCTGAGACTAATACTAATGACTAATCAGTGAGTAGCACCAGACAGTGGGGATGTACTGGATAAAAGGATGATTTGATTCACACCCCAGGTAGAATGGAGCTGGATTACATGAGATTTTACCATGTTTCTCATAAGAGTACACTGCTTAAAATTTATGAATTGCTTATTTATGAATTTTTTCATTTCAGGTTTTCAGAATGCTATTGATTCTCTGTAACTGAAAGCATGGAATAAGAAACTATGGATAAGGGAGATAGTACTGTGTCCAAATTCTTCCCTTAGGTTTATAACTTTGATTATAGTTGTTGGAACTGAAAGGTTTTAGAGTTTGCTAGGGATAAAGGAATGTATAATAATATTATTGTTGATATACTGTATATTCACTGGCCTTCTCCTACCTCTTCATTTCTATTGATTTGCACCTTTTTATCTATCTTATCTCATATCTAAACTCTTGCAGATGACTGGTATTCAGGGAAAGTCTGAGTGTTTCCTAATTCTAATCCTAATCTAGTACGGGGTCTCCCTGATTCTTACACAACAGATATACACTGCTAACACTGTGGAAGATAAATCTCCTGCAGGTGGGTTAAGTTCTTTCCTGTCTCGAGATTTTCTGTTCCCATAGTACTTAAGCATGCTCCAGAAAGACAGAGTAAATTAAGAAAATAGAGAAGTTGAAGCTTACATGTTTAAAGGGCTGGAAAAATAAGAGAACATGAATGCACAAAAAAACTCAGACCTGAAACTAAAAGAGAAAGAGAAATCCAACAATAGAAAACCAATGGAAGATAAAACTTTCCCTTTTAATATGTGTATTTATTTAGACACACATACTAGATACATATCCACACATCTTTTTGACATGAGTGAAATCATTCATTACACTGTTATCACACGAATTTCATTAGAAATTGTTTGTCCAAGTTCATCAACTGTTGTACAACTAATAGCTATCCAAATAAGGACACAGATGCTCCTTGGCTTACAGTGAGGTTATTTTCTCATAGATTCATCAGAATTTGGAAGTACCAGGTCAAATATGCACTTACAACACCTAACCTATAAAACACCATAGCTTAGAGACATATGGGCTGCTTACCCTCATGACCACGTGGAGGATTGGGAGATGTGGCTCACTGCCACTGCCCACCATCACAGGGGAGTATTGTACACATATCACCAGCCCAAGAAAAGATCAAAATTAGAAATTCACAAGAGATAAGACAGTCCAAACCTGGCTTAGCTCTAGATCTGCTCAGTCCAAAACAATAGTCACTAATCATATATGGCACTGAAATGAAATAAAAAATCTATTTAGTCAGTTGCACTAGTCATATTTCAAGGCTCTAGCTATGTATAGTGATTATGCATTGGACAGTGTGATACAGAGCATGTCCTGTCACTATTCATCCTTCTAAAGTAAATCAAAATTTCACTTCCACCGTGAAAGTTTCCTAGTACACCTATTTCATAATAATCTCTTCCTCTCTTACTCATACAAATCAAGAAACTTTAAATTTAATTGTACAGAGAAACTGAAAGTGTAAGTAAGGACTAAAAGTTATAATAGATAATGTGAAATAGGAAAGAGACAAAAGGGAAATGGGAGGGGTAGGGGAAAGGAAAGAAGGGAATGGAATTAATATGAGAAAATGAAAAAAATGGAAACAAACTCTTTGTAAATAGGGAGGGATAGAGGGGTTCAAGGGAGGGCAGGGGAATGGGGAAAATATAAGAACCAAGATAGATCATGTAAAGGTGCAAATTTCCAATGATGAATATCATTATATTGTATACCTAAAATGTACCAATGAAATTAATTTTTAAAAATAATTAATTGTAAAATAATTCTCCACCTAAAAATATAAATCACAATACATAGCAACATATGTGGGGCGATCAAAAACTATGGTGAATGTTGAGTTTTTCATTATTACACTAACAGATCACCATTAATTCCCCTCAAAATACTGTCTCTTGCTTTGAATATACTCATCATTCTTGCCAGTGCCTGAAGCAGTTATGAAGTCCTCTTTCCTGAGTGTCTTTCCATGTCTGCTTCAATGTCCTGAATTGATTCAAAATGTTTATGACAATTTGTGCCAAATTAAAACATTCCTCATCCACCTTAGTCACCAGATCTGGCACCACATGACTTCTGGCTGTTCACCAAAGTCAAATAATCATGCGAGGTAAATACTGTCACTTGATTCAGTGAACTGGGGCAGCCATAACAGCCCATAATGGTTTCATGCAAACATTCATGAAAGAGGACTTCCAGAACTGCCTCAGAAAATGACAAGAACAATGAGATAAGTGTGTTTGGAGTAGGACAAAGTATTTTGAAGGGGGTTAATTGCAGTTTGTCTTTTAATGCAATTTTGTATTAAACATTCACCATATTTTGTTTCAGATATTTGTTTTTGATGAGGAAAGATGCACTGGGAAAGTCAGAGCAAGAATTACAAAGATGAAAAGACTTAGTGTGAATGTTGAAAACTTACCAGGAGTTTTGTAAAATGGGAGGAGAAAGTATTCTGATAAAATATAACAACCAGAACTTTTTAGACCAAGTAATTTGTTACTAATTAAAATTCTTCAATGGTTTCATTTTTATACACTCCTCCCAAACATATTGAAAGTTTGAGAATGGTTGACAACTCTTTCTCCAGAGTGAGATAAATAGCACAGTTCCCTTGTTTACTTAGTTAACAATGCTTCTCTGAGGTAGAGCTATGTTGTTAGGTCCCTAATTTTGCACAATTTTTGTTTTTCTAATCTACCATCTTTTCTCATTTAACCTAACATGCACAACTGAAGTTTCCAAATCCAAGACTGAGCATTAACACACTCCCAAAAGAAGAAAGCCTAATAGTCCTGTTATAAATTTCCTTCTGGGAAACAAGAAGCCTCAACTCAGTTTGTGAATTTTCATGGTTTAATTTCATGAAGATTTAGAAACCAACAAGTAACCTATAACAGGAAAGAGAGAACAGAGAGAAAGATATGAAAGCAGTAGAACAAGGAACTTACTGAGTTTCCAACTTCCAGGCCTTACTTGCCATTTCTAAAAAAAAATAAAAAGAGGTGTTTTTCACCACATTTTAAATATTTCTAAAATAATCAATGATCAATTTCAGAGCCAGGAAAGGATACATTATTTTCATGAGATACCATATTTATGAAGTACTTTTACATCGTTGGGTGGGTATGTCACATAGTAGAATTATTTTCATTTATAGGTGAGGAATTTCAAATAAAAAGTAAGTACAACTTACATATAATTACTACCAGTTAAGAAGATGAGGGATAGGCTAATGATGATTAAAATGGAAAAGAATCAAAACAGACCATAATTTGGGTGCCTATAAAATATTCAGCAAAGTTAGGAAACTATTCATAAAAAGTCATAGAAGCAAGAAAAATCAAAGCTGGAATGTAAATAAATCTACAAGTCATTTAAAATTTGTAGTCATAAGAAAATTTTTCTTAAACTATAACATTTAAGAGATTTTAAAAGTTAAAGGAATCAAAACCACAATGTATATATAGTATTTATTATCACAATCATCATACTACTACTTTACACATTACAAATGTATAAAAAAGCCCAGTTTTTATACAGTGCAACAGAGAACGGGAGAAAGGAATGCTAAAGAAATAAAGAATTGCCCTTGCTTTTTTGTACACGCTACAGAGAGGTCAGAAGGAAAAAACAAAAGGGCATGAATTTAGTACTTGAGACTTATTCATGTCATTAAAGTAGCAGCTGTAATCAAATAATAAGGGAAGAATCAAGATGGTGGGGATGTAAATAATCGTGACAGAAATAGAAGATTAGAAATAAGATATAACTTCAATAACACGAGGGAAAAAGTTGAGAGGAAATATGGAAAAATAGATAACAGAATATGAGTAGAAAATTTGTAAAGTGACACAAATCTGTGAACAGGAGGTAGTTTTCCAAGCAACTTTGAGAATTCTATTGAGGATGGGTATCCTGAATTTGAACAAACTTTTGTTGAAATATTTCTGTGACCCCTTTTAGAACAATTCAGAAACCTCACGCTTAGAATTTCAGAGTACCACATTTATTTGGCACAATGAGCAAACGAAGTAACAGGAGACAGAAGGACTTTGGTACTGGACGTCACATTTCAATTGTTTAACCAAATTATATAGTAGCATACAAGTGAAACCACAGGCGAGCTGACTCTAGGGTCTCCTCTCCTTTGCTGCTGTGTCCTGACAAAAAATAAATTCACAAAAATCCTTGGCTCCTTTTTGATTCAAAAAGCTGCAGATTTTCCCAGGCAGGTTTGGACCCCAAATGAGACTTTGAACATTCCCAGGTATCAGTAAAGGTATCTAGGTTGTCAGCAACAACCCTGAAAGAAACTGGCCTAACCCTTCACCAAACTCCTTAAAACCTCCTGTAAACACCATATGCTGACCCTCTTACTGTGAGCACACCTGGATAGGACACTCCTTTCTTTTGCTGTACATCATGAGGATATGCTGCAGCATTCACTAAGTTCCCCTAATAAATGGTTTGACACTTGCATTTAGTGCTTCTTTCTTGGGAATTCAATTCAGCTCAAATTTACAATTTCATAGCACTGCTTTATGGAAACTACTAGTATGGGAGTGACTCTAGCCACAGGTTCCTCAGGACAGAAACACTAAAAGTAGAGAAAACAGGAAGATCAGAGATGATAAAAACAGGAATGATAATTTTAAATGCATAGTGACTCTCTTTCTCCCATACATTTATTCTCAAATCAGAATTTCCACTAAAAATCACTTCACTCGCTTCCACACACCTTTCTCCATGTAGTTTCCCTCATTCTTCCTTCCCGTGCCATTTTTGGTCCTGTTGTTACATCCTTTCTCTCTGGAAGAATGGAAATCTAAGAAGGAAGATTTTTCTGGGGCACAGGACAATAACCACTTTGTTCCTCTTCATTAGCACCCCTACCAGCCTGTTAAAAGAACTCAGAAGGAAGCATGATCAGAGAGACAAATTCCACAAACTAATTTTCCTATCTACAACCATCACCCACATCTCTCCAACTCACCCAGCCTAAGACAAAAGCAATATAAAACATACGTAAACAATATAAAATATTAACTATAACTATAAAATTATGAATATAAAAATATAAATATAAACAATATAAAATGATTTTGAGAAAAGCAATTAATTAGTTACAGTAGAAGATGGCAACAAGTGATACATTAGAGTTCTGAGATGCTCTAACAGATATAAGGCTAAGAGTCATTTCATTGGATTTAAGGGACGGGAAGGTGGAAAAAGGAGTAAAATTTTCTTATGAAAATCAGATTTACCAAATTATCTTTACATGTACTTCTAAAAATTTTTATATTTTTACCATGATGCCAGTTACTAAAGAGAAAGGGGATCCCAAGGGTCCAGGTTCTTCTGAATCATGAACAAACTGGACGAGTCATAAAGATTGAGAAGAACAATTAAGCAAAATATATTATGATAACATGCTCAGAGAGAAGGAGGTTCTCACAGAAAAAGGAATAAGCGTAAGCCCTGCACTTGCAGGTAGAGGCGTCTTTTATTTCTGTTCTAGAGTCCAAGTCCCTCCCTGAGTACGTTTGACACTCATGCTGAGTCATGTCCTCTGTGCTAACTGCACATGTCCTTTTCCATAATTCGCTCTACTGTATCTATGAGATGCAACCCACAAGAATGAGTAGATCATGAGGTTTTCTGTTGCCAAAGATTACTTTCAGACACTTTAAACTGTTTCTGCACCTATGCTTGAGTTGGAGATTTCCCCGGGAACTGATTTAGTGGCCACTTCATCTGTGGTTATTGTTTGACAAGTTAGACCAATAGGCAGGACCAGGAGTCTTTTTTTCTTTCTTTCTTTCTTTTTATTTTTTTAGGACCAAGACACTTAAATTGATGAGGAGGTACTCCTTGGCCGATGATTAAAAGGAAAACATGCCCATACCCAAGCGAACTCCTATTCTAATATGACCTGGGGGATCTCTAATAAAAGTAAAAATCTATTTTCTAAATTTTGATGGAAAAAATGCAAAACACTTTTTAAAACTGTTGTATAATTTACATTTTATTTTATTTGGAATATGTAAGTGACAAAGATTTGTAATATATGTTCATGGTGTAGATTACTTTGCATACATATATCTTTTATAGTAATGATTACGATCAAATTAATTAACATATCCATCACCATCCATACTGCACATTTGACCTCCAGAACTTGTTTAACTTAAAGTCTGTATACTTTAGTCAACAGCTCCCTGCTTCTCCAGCCCCAAGCACCTCTCACCCTTTCTACTCTTTGCTCCTATAAGTTTAACATTTTAAAATTCCACATATAATGAAATAATATGGTATTTGTCTTTTGGGGCCAGACTTATTTCACCTAGCATATTTCCCAGGATCATTTATGTTTTCACAAATAATAAAATTTTCTTTTTCCTTAGGGTTGAATGATGCCCTACTCATGTATATGTGTGTGTATATGTATATGTATATGATGCACCAGGTTTTCTTTACTTGTCTTACTTGTGCTCAGCATCTGAAGTGGAAGGACGGAGACTCGTAGACCTTCACCATCAGACTTGACACCAACTCAGATAGATGTTCTCAGTATTGAACTGAATTATAAGATTTTCTGTTGGTGTTCTTTGAAGAATTCCTTGGCATGGAGGGAAAAACTCACACACATATTGTCGCAAAAGTGTTTAGCATTGAATGTCAATACAAGGGGGAAAGTTTGCACTTTTCCTTCACCATCCAGAAATAGAATTGCTAGATAGTACATGGTAATTCTAATTTTAATTTTTTGAGGAATTTCCACTTGTTTTCCATATAGTTATACTAGTATGCAATGCAGCCAAAAGTGTACAAAGGTTCTCATTTCTCCAAATCCTTGCTAAAACTAATGGGTTTTTTTCTTTTTTTATAATAGTCATTCTAACAGTTATAAAGTTATAACTCAATGTGGTTCTGATTTGTATTTCTCTGATAATTGGTGATATTGTGTACCTTTTAATATTGTTGTCCATTTTTGTTTAATCTTTGGAAGAAATTTCAGATCCTTTGCTCTCTTTTGAAATTGGGCTATTTTTGCACATAATTTTTGTCCAAGTTCTTCACAGCCCATTGAAAACTACTACTTTTATATCTAACTCAGCAATTATGCTACATATATCTTGCAAAATTGACTATAAACACCCTAACTTCTATATTCTTTCTGAACTACTCAGAATATATTTCTAATTCCTTCATTAAATAATAAATTAAATGTTTATTTTTATATTTGTCTGAAATCTATTTCATCTTTTTGAAAATCATACTTTAATATTTGTTTATGAAGCACTAATGCTGATTATTGTATGGGCATGCAAATTAAAGTTGACAAACTAAATGTAGATGAGTCATTCTGAAATACCTAGGAATCAATCTAGTGAAGGAAATAAGGGAATGTTACATTGAAAATTACAGTACTCTGCAAAAGCAGATTGAAGAAGATACCAGAAAATATAAAGATGTCACTTGTTCTTGGGTATGGTGGGCCAATATCGTGAAAATGCCATACTTCCAAATTGTTATACATATTTGATGTAATCCCAATCACAATAATAACACTGTACCACACAGAATTAGAGAAAACAATTCTAAAATTCATTTGGAACCTAGACTAGCAAAAGCAATTCTGAGAAACAAGGGCAAGGCAAGGGACATCACTACTAGAAGGCTACTGTGACGGGATAGCATGGTGCTGGCAAAAAAAGAAGACGCAAAGATCAATGGAACAGATTAGAAGATACAGAAACAACTCCAAATATACTCACCCACCTTATCTTTGAAAAAGGAAACAAACATATTCACTGGAAGAAAGACATACTGTTTAATAAATGATGCTGGGAAACCTGGCTTTTTGCATGCCAAAGATTAAAATTAGATGCATATCTTTCACAATGCACTAAACTCAAATTGAAATGGATCAAAGATCTAAATATTAAACTGAGACTAAATCTGACAGAAGATAAAATAGGTACAACTCTTGAAGACATTGATATAGGCAAAGATTTTATGACTAAAACCCCAAAGCCACAGGAAATACCACAAAGAATCCATAACTGAGATCTCATCTTATTAAAAGGCTCTTGCACAGTAAAAGAAGTTACCAAGAGGGCCAGGGATTTATTTAGTTCAGTGGCACTGCACCTGTATTGCAAGCACAAGGTCTTCAGTTCAATCCCCGGTACCCCACAAAAAAACCACCAAGAGTAAACAGACAACCCAAAATGTTGGAAAAAAAATTTTGCCAGCTCTTCCTCAGACAAAGGACTGCTATCTAAAATATATAAAGAACTCAAAAAGCAGAACCCTCAAAATTAAAGATCTAATCCAAAAATTAGCATCTGAAATAGACATTTTTCAAATGAAGTAGAAACACCAAATAAATATATGAAAAAAATGTTCATTGTCACTGATCATTCAAGAGATGCAAATTAAGACAATGCTGAGATTCCATCTCACTCCACAAAGAATGGCTATTACCAAGAAATCAATCGGTAGCAAATGCTGACAGAGTTCTGGGGGAAAAAAGCCCTCCTCCACTGTTCGTGGAGTATAGGCTGGGGCAACCACTGTGGAAATCAGTGTGGAGACTCCTCAAAAAACTGAAACTATAAGTTCCATTTGACATGGTTATTCCCTTTCTTGGTATCTTCCCAAAAGAATTAAAAGCATCATACCACAGTAATATATGTATACCCATGTTTATAGCAGCAGTTTTGAATGGCTAAGCCTTGGAAACAGATCAAATTTCCATCAACTGATAAATGAATAAAGATGTGGGGTTTTTATACAATGGAGTACTACTCTGCCATAAGGAAGGATAATCTTGAGATATTTCTAGCTAAATGGATATACCTTGAGATCATACTCTTAAGTGATTTACACACGTGTAAATCTTGCATGGTTAAAACTGTAAATAAGGACCAAGATGTATAATAGATATTGGACACTGGTAAGAAAATGTTCAGGTGAGAGGAGGAATGAGGAAGGGGAGAGGGAGAAAGGAAAGAAGGGACAAGAAACACTAAGGAATGGATGGAAAAAATGGAAACAAGGCTTAAGTAGATAAAGAGAAGACAAGGGTTGAAGAGAGGGTAGCAAAGTGGGAGAAGGGGAAGTGGCAAGATATATGATGTTCAGGTGCAGGTTCCCTATCATGAATGTTGTCATTATGTATATCTAAAACGTACCAGTAAAATAAAAAGTTAAAAAAAGAGAAAAAAACTAGAAGTATTAGAAACAACTAAAACTGTTTTATTTTAAAAAGAAATAAGGGTATAGGAAGAAAACCTTTAAAAAACTGTAGGATCAGCAGGTATGAGGCCCTGAGTTCCCAACATGCCCCAAAAAACAAAAACAAAGTAAACTATGAAAATTTAGAATTAGATTTAATTGAATACCTGAAGAACAGTACTGTATGTGTGTTAACAATAATCAATTTTTGTTTCATTTATTTTGAAGTGTGAGGTGATACGTATTTAAGACTGTGCATGATTATGCAGTGATTCTAAGCTTTCTTTTATCATAATGAAAACATTTTCTTAATTTAAAAATTTTTTAAATGAGTTGTTAAATCCTCCTTGCAAGGATCTTAATGAGGATTTTTGCATCTATGTCTATTAGAGATATTGGCCTGTATTTTTCCTTCTTTTGTGTGTGTGTGAGCCATTATTCATTTTTTATATCATGGTAATACTCGCATCATAGAATGAGTTTGGTAACTTTCCTTCCTTTTTAATTTCGTGGGAGAGTTTATTAACATTAGTTCTTGTTTAAAGTTCAATAAAATTAAGTAATGAATCCACTAAATCCTGGAATTTCTTAATTGGTAAAGTTTTTATTCCTGTATAAATATCAGTGCCTATTATTTGTCTGGTGAGAGTCTTTCTATCTTCTTGGTTCAATTTTGATAAGTCATGTTTGTCTAGGATTTCATCAAATTTTTCCAGATTCTCTAATTTATTGAAATACAAGTTTTCAAAAGGACAAATTTTTGTATAAAAAACATAGTCCTATATATTTAAAATGCTTGATATATTTAAAAGTAGCAGTTTTAGAATAACATGCTTTGTAAATAGCTTTTTTTTTTTCTTGCTTAAACTAGATGTTCATTTGCTTACAGAGTGACTGGAATATTCATATTCCCATTTTGCTTAACAAGGGAATATAATCATTTTTCCTCCTACCAAAAAAGTGAAAGCCTTTGCCTTACTAAACTCTATATTCAATACCATAATTTTAAAAAAAATTTAATGATTGATAGGTCAAAAATGTCTTTCACTTAAATAAGTTTCCTCTGACTATGAGGGCACTGTTCACAACAGGCACAGGTATTACTACTCCCTCCTTGGAACTCTTCCCCGCCTCTGGCTGGCTCCATACCTCATCCTTCAAGTTTCAGCTTTTCTATAAATTACAGGCCAAGAAGAGGCAAGGCACTGGCCATCCTATCTCTGTGACTTCTTTTTTTTTTCATTAAGTTTATTGGTACTTTTTAGGTATACAATACAGTTACATTCATCATTGGGATCTTATACCTTTACATGATGTATCTTGGTTCTAATTTTTCCCACATCCCTGCCATCCCTTCACCCCCTCCACTCTTCCCTATTTACAAAGACTTTGTTTCTATTCCTTCCTTTTCTCATATTTTTTCTTTTCCCTTCTTTCCTTTCTCCTGCCCCTCCCACTTTCCCTACTCCTTTAGCCCTTTTCTTCCTATCTCACCTTATCAATTATACAATTGGAACCTTATTTACACTTTTGACTTTTACACACCAGAAAAACTATTCAGTATTTACACGTGTGACCTGTTTATTTCACTTAAGAGCATGGCCTTAATATGCATTTATTTAGCTATAAATGACTCTATAGTTTGTCATTCTTCATGGCTGAGTAGTATTCCATTTTATAGAAAAACTGCATCTTCTTTATCCAGTCTCCAGTTGATGGGCAATTAGGTTGTTTCCAAGTTTTAGCTATCACAAACTGTGCCTCTATAACCTCTGTAACTTCTAGGCCAATAAATCTCAGACAGTTAAACCCCTGATCTCAGAAGTCTTAAGCTGATGGGTCCTCTGGGAGAACAATTATATAAACAAGTAGTCCTCCATAATATATTATGACCTGATCCATTGTTTCTTTTCTGTTCTTATTGTGACTAACCTGCATTTCTGTAGATCTCATTACCCTCTAAGATTCTCTCACTGAAGCTTGTATTTTATAAGAATTAATCAGTACCAGAAGGTCCGCTTTCTTCAGTGGAAGCATCTCTGGCCTCAATGACTGAAAACCAATTTGGCTGGAATTAACAGACAAAAAGACCAGTTCTTTTGATAATGGCATTAACATGCTGGAGGTATATTTTAAAGTTCGGGGCCTCTTTCTCATAAAGAGACACTTACTCAGCTAGAGGTAACCCTAGCTCTGAGATCGTGAGAACCTCTTGTTTTTGGTGAATGTAAAACTTGCCTGCATAAACTGCAGCCATTATTCTCTCCATAAGACTGGAGATCAGTGAATATCAGTTCTCCAACTTCTCAGCCTTTTACTGAAGATGGGAAACAGATAATCTTGTATACCTAGGCCACAGCATAGCAGGCTTTTAGCTCTTTTTGAACACATATGCTTCAAATTATTCTTACCGTTCTCCCTCAATCCTTAAGGCACCATTCTCCTTCATCCCAGGACCCTCAAGTACCATTTCACAAGAACTACTGCTTAGCTGTCAACAGATATCATTAGTAATTCTGTTATCTGATAATTTTTCTACTTTCTTTCTGTTGTTATTGTTTCCAGCAGACCTCTGATTTTTATGCAGGTACATGATCAGAGAAAGCTAAGTCCCTCCTCTGGTGCAAGGGCATGAAGTATGATCTAACCCCTACTACATAGCTTTTATTCTTGATAATGACTGGTTTGGGATGTATATTGGTTATTTTTCTCATTGTTGAGACAAAATACCCAAGATCCAAAGTCAAAGAACGAAAACTTCATTTAGCTCACAGTTTCTAGAGGTTTTAGTCCATAATCAGCTGGCTCCAAGGCCAGCACGGCAGAGGACATCACAGAGGAGAAACAGTTCATGGCAGGCAGAAAGTAGCAAACCAAGCAAACAATCTGAGACAAATTTATTTCTGTCCCTTATGTCTTATCCAGGCTACCAACTCTTAGGGCAGGTAGCACAACCTTAATTTTAGCATTGCACTATGAATCAATTTCAGCTTCACATACTCTAGATCCAGCCACCTCTGAAAAAGCCCACCTATGACTGCATGTAGCTTTGATGGAACATCTAGACACAAGCCATAATAGGGTGAGTACATGACACAATTCATGTCTTCACATATTATACGGATACCATTGTTACTTTCACCAACTTGCTAAGGGTGACAGAGAAGAAATATGTAAACACTGGAGTCTTGATGGTGTCACAGAGCCACTGAATCAACCAATGCACTATCTTTGAACATCATTTTGTTGTGCTTTCTGTTACGGCTGAAACTATCCTATCTATGATATTTCACTAAATCCCAATAATTCTCATAATATTGTTTTAATTCTTATAATATTGCTTTAATTTTAATAACCATACAGCCATTCCCAAGATAACTGTAGTATAATAAGAAAATAAGTTGAAATTAACTCAGAAATTTCAAGGAACCTATTATCTTTGTCTCTTCTCACCTTCCCTTACGCATCATAAACTGACAGTTCCTTTCAACTTAACATTCTCTTATACTCTTTGAAATTACCCTTCCATTTATGGAGGAGAGGCATTCTTAACTCTTTGAACTGATGAAAACAAAGTAGAAAATTGGCCAAGACCACCACAGCAATGTGTGGCAGAGTTTTCTAAATTTCCAATCTCTACACCACGGCACTCAAATGTCTGTAATGGGGCATGTCTTTCATTGGTGGCCAAATATAAGGCCACCAATATCTTGCAAAGCAAACCAGTGGCTCTACTCCTGCTTCTGCGGCTCCGAGTCTCAGTTTGAGCTGCACTGGTGGGGCACAATGCACCAACACCTAGAATGCTTCGGGTCAGAAACCAGGCCTAACCAGGTTGGCACCTTATGAGCACAGATGACACCCGTTAATATTCCAACTCACAATCCGCCCCAGACATAGTTACTGCTCTGGGCTGAGGCTCGGCCTGACATCTATGGACTCTCATCCATCCAGCCCTAGACCAACACACGTTTCAGTCCCAGGCCCCGTTGAATGTTCCCACATTTCATTACCAACTCTCTTTTGAGTTCCAGAGTCTGTCTTCTTGCTTTCCTTCTCAGAAATATCTCATCTTCGCAGGGTCACCCTAATGCTGTGCTTGAGCGGTAGCCTGGCCTGGAACTCACAGAGGAGACCCCATGGGAGGAGCCAAAATACTCACTGGTAGAGCCGCTGGAGGACCTCCATTTTACAGGCGCGAGTGAACCCTCAGTCAATCCTTAAAATGCTGGATTGGTCCATTAAAAAGAGGGACCGCCCCCTTGTGGGCACGCTGGCCAATCAAAGTGCAAAGAGGCAGAGGCGTCTGTCTGTCATAGCTTCCGGCTTCTTTACGGCCCTGAGTGCGTTGGTGAACGTGGGACTCGGGAATTTTGTGCTGGCTGAGGTATCCGTTTTCGTGATCTCTCAAGTAGGAGAACCTTCCTGTAGCTCCTGCTGTAAGAGTGTGGGGCTCTTATTACTCCTGCAGCCGTAACACCTTTCGGGGTTGGGCTGAGGAGAGATTTCTCTTCAAGTCTTCAGAAGGGCTTGGAGGGAAGTTCAGGATACGAGGGAAGTTAAGGATACGTGGAGAGGACTGGCCACCAAACTGACCCCTCCGTGGAATGTTCGCTGTCCTGTCCGCTTTGTCCTGACACTCCTATGGCAACCTTTAGAAAGTGCCCTACACCTGAGATGGCGTCCACCCTCCCAACATCCGATGCTCAGGTGAGAAGAGATACTTTTTACTTATCTACCTCTGTCTGTTTTATGGCCTTGGAGGAGAATTAGAACCACGTACAGTGATTGGAGTGTGTCTGGTACCCGGTAGCCAGTTCACCAGACATCTTTTTACCATTGAACTAGTTTTTCAGCTTCCTCTTTTCAGAATCACAGCCAGGGAATACAGCCTTTTGGAGGCATCTATAAAAGTTTCCCAAAGTGTCCTTCTGGAATACTTGTCAAAATTGCACATTTGTAAACGTCACACCTTCCAGCCTTCACAAGGGCAGTATAAGACCAGGTACCTCCAGCTCCGCGGCTCAGCAATGGTCCAGCGTAGTAAGCTGCCTAAGAACTCGAATTCCGGGTAGAGGTGTATGCTAAGTAGTTGTCCGAAAGGGCTTTCCCATTAATTGGAGAGATGGAGGATCTCTGGCTTGGCCACCAGCCACACAGGCCCGCAGAAAAAGAACGCTACGGTATGTGCTTTGGATGTCATGGTAAAAAGCTTTTTAAAGCTTATGGAAACAATTGTTTGGGAGTAAAATCATTAAACCATCTCTGTTAACAGTACACTGCACTTGGTTTTCTCATTGAGGGATGTGGGAGGGAAGAAATTACAAATAATGTTTTGATCATTCTAATATATACTAGAAAATTTCAGCGTATCCCTTGTCCTTAAATTATATCCATTGATGTACTGTATATAACATACATATACTGGACAAATGAACCCTAATCTTATAATATCTAATCTCTGTATATAAAGAGCTTGAAAATATATGACAAAAGTCGAGTTAGTAAATTAACACATTTTCTACACTTTTTTGTTAAATTCATATAAGGCTATTTTCTGAAAAGGATTTTTGGAAATGTAAATCACATATAAGTGAGGCATGTGCCTACATCACATGATATAGAAAAGAAGGAACTGGAAGAAAGGAGTGAGTCTAGGCCTGAACCCTTCTACCTAAAACCCTTCTACCTGAACCCTTCTACACTCAGAACTAACCACTGTTGCATATGCATATTTTATTCAATACTACCTACCATGCATACAGTGGACAAATTTAAGTACATATTTGAAACATCTAATCTTTCTAGATGTTTAGAAGTACACAGTGTATATAAAAAGTAGAGGTAATGAATAACACATTTTGTATATATCCTTTTGTTATAATTATTAATGAAATATGATCTTTTGAAGATGGAATGATCAAAGCACTTAGGCTTTAAATCAATGTGGTTTTGGTGAAGCAAAATTAACTCTTGTCCTTTTTGTCTGTGCATTTTGTTTTACTTTGTTCTGGGTGTAGCTGTATATAAAGGACAAAGGCATCCTGATTTCCAGCATCTAGTCTTTCTAGATGTTAAAGAGATTACCAGTGTATGACAAAAGTAGAGTTAGTAAACTAACAAGCTGAGTACACTTTGTATTAAAATTCATAGGAAAGATTGTTCTTAAAACCATTTGGAAAGTGAAGCCATTAAGAACCCCCTCTAAGAATTACATATCCATATATTTGTCCCATGAGTTTATAGAGATGAGAAGTGGGAAGTGGGGAAGGTTCTAAGACAGAACACTCCCAATCAGAAGAAACTTTTAAATCAGAGTGTTTGTTACGTATGTGCATGCATACCAAATAGTTTCTCTGGTGTGAACAAACTATAATAGTACATAAGATCCCAATGAGATAATTGACAGTGAGATATGCACACCCATTTTTACAACGGCACAGTTTGTAATAGCTAAATCTTGGAAACAGCTAAATTGCCCATCACCTGGAGACTGGATAAAGAAGATGTGGGGTTTTTTTGTTTTTGTTTTTGTTTTCTCATTGAGTTTATTGATACACTTTAGGTATACAGTACAGTTACATTCATTATTGGGATATTGTACCTTTACATGACAGGTCTTGGTTCTCATTTTTTTCTCTTGTCCCTGCCTTCACCATGTGGTTTTTCTCTCTGCTGTGAATAAACTATAATACTACATAAGATCCTAATGATATAATAGACAGTGTGAAATAGGAAGAAAAGGACTAAAGGTGTAGGGAAAGTGGAAAGGGTAGGGGAAAGGTAAAAAGGGAAAAGAAAAACTATGAGAAAATGAAAAAATGGAAATAAAGTGTTTGTAAATGGGGAGGAGAGGAGGTGGTGAAGGGAGGGCAGGGACAAGGGGAAAAAATGAGAACCAAGACCTATCATGTAAAGGTACAAGATCCCAATAGTGAATGTAACTGTACTGCATACCTAAAATGTACCAATAAACTCAATGAGGAAAAAGAAAAAGTATGTGTGTGCAGTTAACTCAATGCTGCTGTACATATAGAGGGAAATTTAAGTCCCTGTTAGAAACAGCTTTCTGGATGTTTAAAGTACCCACATGTAAAAGTTGAGGGTTAAAGTAATGCCATTTAAGTATTATTTGTTACTTTGTAAGAATGATTGCATTTGGGGAATGGAATTCTTAAATTTAATATTTTTGAGAATATGTTAACTATTCAAATGAGCAAATGTGGCCTTGAACTCAGTCACTGGAGTGGTGAATGGGGAAAAGGGATAGTGAGGGGAAGAGCTCTTTGCTGCTGTCTCAATACATGACGGTTATAACCATAGGTAAAGTACTTTTAGATTATAACTATAGGTAAAGTACTTGGGCTTATAAAATTCATATTCCATTGCACAGCATTTAAGCTTACGGATATCCTGAGGTGATAATGTACAGTGTGGTAATAAGTAGAGCTAGTAAATTGACAAAATTGTAAATATCTTTTTCTTAAAGTTGATAGATGCATCCGCAGTGTGGAATTATACTACCTCTGGGTGGTATTAAGACTTGTCATTAGTCTGTCAGTGGAGGGGCAGAAGGAAGCATATATAGAGAGTTGTGTTTAGTATGTTCAGATTTGCGTTTTGGTAAGATCCATTGTGTGTGTGTGTGGGTGTGTGTGTGTGTTCTGGTGTACTGTAGGAACACATTAGTAATTCTTTGGGAATATATCTTCTTGCTTATATTTTAATAGTAGAAATGATCTCTCAGAAACATGTTTGATGTATTCTGTTGCCTTATGTCTCATTTTAATTGGGCATTAGGGAATAGCAGTTGTTTTTTTTTTTTGTTTTTTTTTTTTTTTTGTACTGGGGATTGAACTTGCGAGGCATGCAGCAGAACCACTGAGCTAAATCCCCAGCCCTACAGTACCTTAAGTATAGCTATGCTAGTACTTTTATCTGAGGTCTGTTTCCATTTTTGTTTTCAGTGTGATTTTTGTTCCCAAAAAAGGTAGTTTTATGTTTTTTTAATAGGCTGAGTTGATACATCCTTGGTTATCAAAAATACTCTTTTACTTTTGGGATTTTGAATTTATGAATATGTATGATATATAGGAAAGCATGACACAGTTTATGATCTCAGTCAGTCAAAATGACATTTTGTATAAGTACATACAGGACAAGAAGTACACTTCCAGCTAAGATGCTTCTGACTATGAATGACTTTGTTCTTTGCGTCTTGTGTCTTTCTGTTTTCTGTAATGCACATATTGACTTTTTAAAATAAAAATTATTTTTAAATTCGAAACAAGAACATTTTTAAATAAATCAATCACTCATTGATGTTACTAAGATGGAAAAATAGAAGGTGCCAGAATTCATCTCACTGAAAAATTAGATAGATATGGATAGATGGTAGATAGATGGATATAAAGATAGATACTAATAAATTAAAATAACCCTGAGAGGTATCAAGGGCCAATTGAGGATTCCTTAGAGACATTGGGGAGGGCATGCAAGAGAGGGAAAGAATAGATAGATAGATAGATAGATAGATAGACAGATAGATAGATTGATTGATTTTATATATAGATTAATCTATAGAGATTATATATAGTGCATATATAGTATAGTATATATAGTATAATATATATAAAATACTATATACAATGCCGCACAGAATAGATTACTGGTAAATCACTATACCCAATTTGTGAGGAGGTGACAAGAAGAAAGCCTAATCACTGAGGCTATCCGTTATTAGCCATGCAATAGGAACCACTATGATCCCCAATAGTAACCACTATGGTCCTCAGTAACCTGATCCACAGAGGACTCCAACATCTTTGACCATGGAGATAACCAATAGCCATTTAAGTTGAGGGACCCAGAGAGGGAGATAGGGCTGCAGAAACTACTACCATTCTCCAGAAAGTACTGCTGCTAAGTCACTTAAGAAAATGAGCTACCACCTCTCCCAAACTCTTGTGTTCACTGATGTTCAAGCCGAAGCCACTCTACAATTTCCCACACTTCAAATTCAGGTTCTGTGGCTACACTGTATCAGTCTACCTCTCAAACACTGGAACATTTGCCATAGTGAGCTGCTTGACACACATAAGCCTTAGAACCAAGTTTTTGTTGCATAGAATCATCATCTAGACACTGGCTCAGGTACAATAGGTAGCAAGGTCCCACCCTGGGCCCTTTGTACACTGTTATACACCCCTTCTTGGCTCCCTGCTGGACTTTCCAGTAACCTAACCTCACATACTGTTGCCAGTGTGACACTGACTGTTTGCACATGAGGCACTTGTTTCATTACCACCTCAGATCCTAGTAGTAGTCCCTCTACGTGTTCCTTGTTTTAAGTCTTATCTCCTTGGCCAAACCTTTTCATCCACTTATCAAACACCTATCCTGCCACAACTATGAATGAGCCTCCAGGCCTGACCCAGTACCATAGAAATCCTCTCAGCCATAGCTTTCCCAGTGGGAGAAAAAGAGACATCAGCAACCATCCTAAAAGCAGGCCTCTCCACAACTATCCTCTCATCTATGCTAAAATCACTATAAACCACCTAGAAAGCACCCTTTTATTGGAGAGTTCTTTCCTTAGTGAACTCCTCTAAGAATTTGAAAGTGGTGATTGCTCCATCAAATGCACAGAGATCAACATAAGGCAATAAGAAACATAAAATTCCAAAGAAATACAATACCAAAAGAGTATATTAAATTCAAAGCTAATCACAAAAAACAGAGATATGCAGCTGCTTAACAAAGGATTCAAAATAAGTGTTTAAAGAAAACAGTGAAATCAAAGAAAACAGAGACAACAGTTCAACAAAATTTGGAAAATAAAAGATTAAATTAGATTTAACAGAAAATATTGATTTTTTAAAAATACATGTTCTGCAGCTGAGGAACATAGTGAAAGAAATGAAAATGTGAATATAGAGTCTTACAGAACAATTAATCAAAAGAAAAAATCAGTGACTCAAAATGTATTTGAAAATATACAGTAAGAAGATTTGGCAGAAAAACAATGAATAAAGCTCATAAGACTTATCAGAGAGCATCAAAAGAACAAATTTAAGAATCATAGAAGTTCAAAAAATAAAAAAGACAAGTGAACGGAAAGTATATTGAAAGAAACAATACCAGAAACATTCCCACATCTAGGGAAAGACAAATCTAAAAGGTAATAGATCTCCAACAGATTCACATGAAACAATACTATACCAAAACATATTATAATCAAATCTTCAAAAATCAAAGGCAAAGAGAGATCCTTAAAAGCAGAAAGGCAAAGAGAGATCACTGAAAGCAGAAAATAAAAAGAAGCAAATCACATACAAGGAAGTTCCCATAAAGCTGGAAACCAGATTTTCTGTAGATTCCAGGACAGAGTGGGATGATATCCTAAAAATGCTGAAAGAAAAAAACCTACCAATGAAATAAATAACTTAAGAAAACTGTCTTTCAAAATCAAAGGTATAATAAAGACTTCTCTAGACAAACGGAAGCCAAAAGAGAGTTTACTACCACTATGCCTATCTTACAAGAAATGCTAAAGAAATTATTCAAGCAGAAAGAAAAGGATATCAATTAATATCAAAAATATGAGGTATGATAGAAGATAATCACATTAAAATTAAAAATAATATTTCAATTAGAAAGAAATGTATTAAAGATACATAGTCATCAACCCTCTTTAAATTATCCCCCCTTGCTTTAAAAACAATTATCCCATCATTTTTGTTACTTTCTGAAGCAGTTCTGAAAGGCCTATTTTATGAGTATCTTTAGTTATGTTGTTGTTATTTCCTGAATCTATTAAAAATATTTACTATTCATGGTCATCTTGACATTGGGATGAGTGAGGAGTTGCAAGGTACCACCATCCAGTGAATAAGGTGGTAAGGTGTTCGCCCAGCAGCATCAAAATATATATTTTTCTCAAGCACATGAGGACATTCAAGATACATTATATACTGTACTACAAAACATTTTTGAGACATTTAAGACTAAAACCACAGGAAATGCCTTTTCTGACTATATTACTATGAAATTAGCTGGGTGAGGTGGCACACTTTTGTAATCCCCACACACTGGGATGCTAAGGCAGGAGAATGGCAAGTTCAAGACCAGCCTGTATCTCAAAATAAAAAACAAAAAAAGGCTGGAGATGTATTTCAGTGAGAAGATCCTGGGTTAAATCCTCAGTGCTAAAAAAGATTACTGTAGTATGAAATTACAAATCGATGAAAGACAGAATTATAAAATTAAATAAAGTGGTTTTAACTCGTGTGTCAAAAAAGAAATGTAAAGAGAAAGGTAACCATAAAGTTTAAGAAATATAGAAATAGTTTTAAGAAGGAATTTTATTGTAATGTGTGCCTCTAACAGAAAGAATGGGACTCAAAAATAAGCATCCTAACTTTAAAACACCAAGAATGAGGAACCAAATATCAAAGTAAGCCCAAAGTCTTCAAAGGAAAGAAATAATAAATATTAGAACAAAAATGCAGAATAGAAAAACTATTAAAAAAAGAAAACTGTTTTATTGAAAATATATAAGCAAAAATATGAAAAAAGGGAAAAACTGGAAGCAAAGTCTTTGTAAATAGGAAAGCATGGAGAGGGTGAAGAGAGGGCAGGGGAATGGGGGAAAAATAAGAATCAAGACACATCATGTAAAGGTACAAGACCCCAATGATGAATATAACTGTACTGTATGCCTAAAAAGTACCAATAAACTTAATGAAAAAAAATAAGCAAAATTGGCACACCTTTACCTACACAACCTAATTTTTAAAATCTCAAAAAATAAACAAACGCAAAAGGAAACATAATTGATACCACAGAAACACAAAAAGAGGTACTCTGAATAACTATTTGCAAAAACATGAATAACCTCAAAGAGGTAGATGAGCTCCTAGAAACACACAGCTTACCAAGACAAAACATCAAAAAAGAAAATCTGAACAGATCAATAAGGATAAAGCAGATTAAATCAGTAATCAAAAGCTTGTCAAAGGAAAATACTCCAGCACTCAATTGCTCCCTAGTGAATTCTATCAAACATTTAAGGTGGAATTAACAGCAGTTTTTCCCAGGCTTTTAAAAAGATGATGTGGAAGCAATACTTTCAAAATGGTTTTATAAAGGTACCATTACCCTGATATATCAAAGGTGTAAAAACTAAGTGACTCCAATTTCTTCAAATATGCACACATCAACTGAAGGGCATAGGATCACAAATAATCAAGGGAAAGGACACTAATGAAACAAAACAAAGCACCTCTAACCTGTTCTAAAGAAATCAAAATATACAGAGTACTGAAAAAAAAAACACAATGAGGATGAGGACAAAACAACCAAAAATAGAAAACTGCACACTGTATCCTTGGTGAACATAGATACAAAAATTCTCAAAATACTTGCAAATCAAAACAAATGGAACATTAAAGAATCATACACAATAAGCCAATTTGGTTCATTCCAGGGATGCACAATAGTTCAATATATACAAATCAATAAACATTACAGGAAAATAGAATAATGGACTAAAATCACATGATCATGTCAACAGCTGCATAAAAAAGTTAATGAAATTTAACACTCTTTCATGATAAAAACCCTGAATATATTAAGTATAGAAATATCTTAATATAATGCAAGCTACCTACAGAAAACCCATAGTCAACATCATACTGAATGGGAGAAAACAGAAAACATTTTCTCTAAGATCACAAACAGGAGTGTCCACTTTGTCTGCTCTTCAGTAGAGTTATAGAAATTTTAGGCAGGAGAAATATAAAAAGGGATACAAATAGGGCCAGGGATTTAGCTCAGTGGTTCTGCTGCCTGCCTCACAAGCACAAGGACTGGAATTTGATCCCCAGTACCAAAAAAAAAAAAAGAAAGAAAAAAAAAGAAAGAAAGAAAAGGAAAAATTAAATTAAATTACCCCTTTTAAAGATAATATGATTTGAGGGCAGAGGTAAGGTAGAAAAAATGAGAATCAAGACTTGTCATGTAGAGGTACAAGATCCCAACAATGAATGTAACTGCACTGTATCCCTAAAATGTACCAATAAATTCAATTAAGGCTGAAAAAAAAAGATAATATGATTTTATACCGACAAAACCCTGTAGTAGACAATAGAACTGATAAATTCAGTAAAGTACCAGGATAAGAGTCAACAGACACACAAAAAAGTAGCTTTTCTGTGCACCAATAATAGACTGGCTGAAGAAAAATCAGGAAACTAATACCATTCTTAGACATACAATACCATCATCCACAAGGATGCCGGTTTCCACAAAGTCTCCACAATTTTAAGCAATGTGGATGCACCTAGAGGGCATTATATTAACTAAAACAAACCAGGCACAGAAAGTCAAATAACACATGGCATTACTTACATGTGAGGTCTAGAAACTTTCAAATTAAAAAGAATAGAAGGTACAATGGTGATTATCACAAGGTAGGTAAGATGAGTGGATTTATCAAATAGAAAATTTTAGTTAGGAAAAGTAAGTTCAAGACATCTGTTGTACAACATATGGACTATAGATAATACTTTATTCTTGAAAATTGTTAAGAGAATTGATTTTTTAAGAGTTCTCACCACAAAAAAGTGATAAAGAATATAAAATAATACATGTTACTTAACATAATTTAGCCATTCCTCAAATATATACATATTTCAAAATGGTATGTACATAA
The DNA here is from genome assembly GCF_012274545.1 of Fukomys damarensis. Taxonomy (NCBI): domain Eukaryota; kingdom Metazoa; phylum Chordata; class Mammalia; order Rodentia; family Bathyergidae; genus Fukomys; species Fukomys damarensis. The sequence goes on from NW_022900929.1 coordinate 44,653,981, forward strand.
TAAATTGTATACATTCTATTTTAAATAAATAAATGCAAAAATTAAAATTAACAGATAAATGCAAGAAGACAGTAAAGGTCATCTATTTTCTCCAACCTTAGAAAACATTACTATTGACAGTTCAGCTTACAAATATCCAGTTTTTCAATTAGCAATAATCACACCTCAGATAAACCTATATACTGCCACTGCACAAACCTCAAACATTCAATTCATAATTGTTGTATTTCCTCCTTTTTCACTTTTTAATTTATTTGCATATTATTAGCTAAACCATGCACATAATTCCACATCATATGGTCATAAAATAATTTACTTATTTTATAATTATTTTACCATCTAGTAGGCATTGGTATGAATATAGCGGGGGAAAGGTATAGAAAATTGGCCTGAAATGAATAAATTTCAGGTAGGGTTCACCAGCATTAATATTAAAAAGAAGTAACAAAATGATTAGGAATCCAGGTTGTGGAGGCACACTGCCTGGGTTCAAGTCTAAACCTACCATTTACTAAACTTTGATAAATTACTTGACCTCTTTGTTCTTCCATCTCCCAATTTGTGAAATGAGGATAATGGTAGTTTCCATCCAAAAGCTGTTGTAAGGATAAAATGAATTGAGAGGTAAAACTAAAAGCAATGCCTGGCATTTGATAGTTACTAAATGAATATTAGTTATTATTACGTTTACAAATGAAAAGAAGAAAGGAAAAAAATCTTCAGTTCTACAGGTGACACAAAGATATGAAAGTATACCTCATAATAAATGTAACACAAGATCCAGGAGAATAATCATAAGATAATTTTTGTTTGCAAGAGCATGAAACATAAAGAAAAAGTAGATGATAAACTTAATGTGTGATGCATAAACTACAAGATAAATTTTCTTTTAAATCGACAGACTTAAAGCAGATAATCACAATTCAGGAAAGGAACCCAGGCTAATTTTTAAAGGATAAAGCCTTTTCAAATACCATTTGACTTAATCATCAGCACAAAACTGAGTTCTGTTGCCTCTTTTAAAGAAAGAATATAATTTCAGAGTGGTTAAGTGAACTATATGAATTGCCACAACATGTTACTTCATGCTATTAAAATCTGAATCTCTATTTTAACTGAAAATGTTGTGTTATAATATCCTGCTTTTCATTTTAGACTCTCGCTGTAAGACAAAGACTATGATATTTGGGAGAATAGGTACCTACCCTCTAGGCACAATTACTTCAGGGGTAGTTGACTCTCACCATTGGGTAAAATCCAGCCTACTGCTGTTTCTGTAAATAAATTCGCATTGGATCCCAGGCATATCCATTCATTTTTGTCTTGTCTGTGGCTGTTTTCACATTGCCACAGCAAAATCCGGTGGCTGCAACAAAATCATATAGCTCAAAGAGGAAAACACTTTAGAATCTAGCCCCTTACAAAACATTTATCAATACACAATCTGTTTGATTAAAAAATAAGTAACAATCTTCAGCTATGGAACAAATTATGGAAGCAAGATCTGAGGATTGGACTGTATGTGATCACAAATCTCAAAGATAATTAATATTTTTACTTATAACTAAATGGTTGTGATAACAAAGCAGAACAAATCAAAAAGGAGATGTAGGATGTAAACAGACAAGGCATAGTGTTACCAATTATATAATTATAGGGCAGTACAGCTTGAGACAAGTTATCCTCAGAAACAAACTTATTTACATCATTGGCATGTGTGAGAACTACCATTGGCACTGTTCTTTGGTAATTAGAAAGATAGAACTAAGATAATCTTTACTTCTAGGGTAGTACATTTTTTTATATCTAACTTTCTTTTCAAGAAAGAATATCACACATTCTTCCAAGGGGACAAAATAGATACCCATATAGATGATGAATGTCTGTGAGCACTCAAAGTAATGCCAAGTAGAAAGTCCCTCTTCAAGTGGATTGGCCATTATGATTTCCAGGAGTCACTTGGAGATTCTGTCTTTCCACCAAGACACGGTTTTCTAACACCCAAGAGCTGCCTGAACACCTTCCTCATTGCTACCCTCATTCCTCTACTCCTAAATGTGTAGATGACTGGGTTTAGGAAAGGAGTCAAAACTGCATCAAATAAGGCTAGAAATTTGTCCATATCTTTTGGAGAGGGCCACGTATAGAAAAAAATAAGTGGACCAAAGAATAAAACCACCACAGTAATATGAGCAGACAGAGTGGAAACAGCCTTGGATGAACTGCCTAAGGAATGTTTTTTAAGAGTAGCCAGGAGGAAGAAGTATGAGAACAGGAGCATGAACAGTGCACCCAAGGAAATGAACCCACTGTTAGCAGTGACCATGAAGTGTAACTTATAAGTATCTATGCAAGCAAGTTTAATGAGGTGAAGAAGGTCACAGTAAAAGCTGTCCAACACATTAGGGCCACAGAAGGGCAAGTTTACCACAAAAGTCAACTGGACTGATGAATGAATGAGACCAATAGTCCAGGCAGCTACTAAAATAAAAATGCATACCCGCGGGCTCATGATAGCCAAGTAGTGCAGTGGCTTACATATAGCTACATACCTGTCAAAGGCCATGGCTGTGAGCAGGGCCATCTCAGTGCCTCCAACAGCATGGCTAAAGAATATCTGAGCTATACAGCCCCCAAAGGAGATGACTTTCAGCTTCCTAAAAAGATCACTAATCATCTTTGGTGTGGCAATGGAGCAAAATATAAGATCAATGACAGAGAGATTGGCCAGCAGAAAATACATGGGGGAATGCAAGTCAGGGTCAGAAATTACAGTGATGACTATGAGGAGATTTCCTATCAAACTGGATAAATAGAAGAGACAAGAAAAGAAAAAAAGAAAAACCTGAATCTTCCAGGAATTGGAGAGTCCCAGGAGTACAAATTCAGATACTATGGATTGGTTTGCTCCATTCATTGGTTCTTTAGATAGGTTCAATTTCATGTTATATAAAGAGAAAAATGAGAAAATTCAAATTAATAGGATTTTATTAATACCCTCTATGAAAAAGCATATAAATTATGAAGCCAAATATTACCTGAGCATTTCATAAAAAAACAAAAAACATTCTGTTGGCCACTAGTGCTATTATTACATATGACAGTAAATTAGTTTCCTCATGGCTCATTATCACAAGGAATGGTGAGTATTCTACTGGAGTGGCACACATGTTGCACCTGATGAAACACAAAGACTATTGGTTAACGTGCTGTTAGTGGAATAATTGTTAACCGATGGATTTGGTCACTTTCCTAGAATAGATTCTCATCCATGCTAAGGATCATAATGGAAGAAACTAGAGAAAATGAATGCCTTACTAATAAACCAAAGATTAAAATAGCATATATATGAAACATATTTTTCTGCCAGGTAAAAGTCAAAGTCAGTTATTTGCCATTCTTCACTATAGCTGCTTATGTACCCCCATAATATCCTGTATTCCTCCCTATACTTTAACCTACCTGACCACAACCATAAATGTAACTGATATCTACAAATGGAGATTATGCCACTAGACTAGTTTTATGAAACCAAATTTAATAGCTTAAATCCAATGTTTTCTTGTTGTTACCCTCACTTTCCCATCTTTCAGCCTACCTGTTCCAAGACTGCATAATTTTCAAATAATTGGTATCTTTTTGTAGCTGAACTTCAACTTGCATATAAATCTGAAAAATCAAAACAGTGGTTGATTAGCAGAATTGAAGAATAATGGCCAAGTAATCTGGACTTAATCAAATTTGATCATGTGGTCAGGAGAATTATCCGGGGAACCCAAATGGTTTGATGAAGAAAACCAAAACAAAATGCTTATGATAATTCACTGGAGAGGAAACAAAACTGAAACTTAATGTTTAAAGAATATCATATTTGGCGATTTTATCTGCCATTTGTCACTTGCTCATTGATGGCTTTAAATGAGGCAGAATATGAAATCTGAACACAAACAAAATCATGGACATTATCAGCTTAAGCACACTTCAGGCAGAAAAGACAGGATCAATTACTTGAAAATCTTTTCCATTAAAAAATGATTTACAGTGTACAACCTTCAAAGTAACACCAGAGTTGTTTAAAAAGAAAAAGTCCTTTAAATTGTAAGTCCCTTGAAAGCAAGGAGTGATTTCTTCAGCACGTTCTTTTGCCCATATGCCAGACCTTGCCCAAGGAGCTTAAACCATACACAGACATACACACACACATACAAACAAGGCACTTAAGCCATGTGGATAATAGCTCTAGTAAAGACATTATTAATGCTTTTAGTCAAGGCTGCAGGCAGAAACACGGAAAAAACAAACACCCTTAAACCTACCTGTTAGGATTTGGGAAAATCTCTCTACGGAAGTAGTATTTGATAAAAACTTAAGAGTTGCAGATAGGAATGAAGAATGGAATGGTTAATTTCAAAAAGGAATTAACAGCATATAGAATAAAGAATCCCATGTTTGTTGTATTTGAGAAATTATAGCAGCTTAGTTAGTGGTACAGTAACTTCCAGATGGAGAGTGGTAGGGGAGCTTTTAAAAATAATGCCACCACACTAGACTAATTAAATCAAGCCCTAGACAATGAGCCAAGAGTCTCAGTTAATTCTCATTGGTGAAAACTACCGCTGTGTTCTATGGTCCTCATTTCAGTTTTTGAAAATGTCTCAGTTAATTCTCGTTGGTGAAAACTACTGCTGTGTTCTATGGTCCTCATTTCAGTTTGATAGCATCATGAGCACACCTTTATCACATCACTGACCTCATGACACTGATGCTCTTTCCCTCTCTGTACCCAGAGAGAACTTTTCAAGGTCAAAGATTTTGCTTATTTTTCTTATACCTCTAGAGCCTTGTGCATTTTTCTGGTACTGTTAGGAACTCTATAAATATTTCTTTAAGTGAGCACACTGAAATGTAAAAAACAATCCAAAGTTAAAACTGATGAAAGAATAGGAAGATTTTTAAAATAAAAATTTTTTAAAGTAATGAAAAGAGAAACATAAATCACTATAGATTAGTCCAAAGTTTACAAGTTTTAGACATAATGTATTACAAATAAGATTGAAAGTAGACAAATGAATTCTTGACACTGCCCTCCATGTTAAAACCACTTCCCAAGAAAGACTTTCCCCATAGCAAAGCAGTAGCATAGCACCTGACCCCTGCCAGTTTTTCCCCAAAAGCCATTTAGGTTTGTAACCCACAAACTATTTAAAATCTCTATGAAAGCAAAGAGAATATAATTTATGTTGCAGGCCTGTGGTCAGCAGAGAGGTACATTGTACTTAGCCCCAGAGTAGTCTGAAACAGAAAACTCAAACAGTCTAATAATGTTTTTCATTTCAGCTAGGAAAAATGTATCCTAATATATTGGAGCTAATAAAATTATATTTGTAATGTGAACAGGTGAGATTTTGAAAACTCAGAATCCAACTTAACGTATTGTAGAATAACTTGATAGTAGTTAAATTATTGGCTAATACTTACACTTTTTTTTTTTTTTTTTTTTTTTTTTTTTTTTTTTTTTTTCT
>NW_022900929.1:44659678-44672476 GCF_012274545.1 Fukomys damarensis
TTTTTTTTTTTTTTTTTTTAGTACCGGGGATTGAACTTGGGTCCTTGCACTTGCAAGGCAGGCCACCGAACCACTGAGCTAAATCCCCGGCCTTATGCTTTCTAAATAGTTTTAATTTCAAAGGGAGTATATAAATCTATTCTTATTTTTTAAAAATTAGAACTTTCGATCCCCAGTACCAAAAAAAAAAGAATAGAACATCAGGCATATTATCTATACTCCCTTTCCTTTCTTTCTCCTCCCGCTATTCAAGATGCTTAAAGAAAAGAAGGCCAGGAGGAAGCCTGGCCGCTACTGTTATGAATAAGCAAAAGGCTAACATGGTGGAAAATCCCATTTGATAGAAGACCTAATAATTTTGCCACAAGGAAGGGCACCCCATCCATAAGTGACCTCACTCACTTTATCAAATCACTCTGCTGTATCCACCTCCAGCAAAGGGGTCTGTTGCATAAGTGGCTGACAATATTTTCTTTGACTAACCAGCTCACCACGCCTTGGACCACCAAACAGTTACTCAACAATGTTAAACTGGCCCACATATACAGACTAGAGCTGAAACAAGACAAGAAGCAGAAGCTATTGGCCCAGTCTGAGAATAAAGATGCTTGCAAATGAAACATCCCCACTAAGAGACTGCAGATTCTCCAAGTAGGACTGATATTGTCACCACTTTGATAGAGAGTGAGAAGTCTCACAGCTCCTGGAGATTGCACAGGTATAGATGCCATAGAGCTTGTTGTCTTCCTGACTGTCCCGGGTTGCAAGATGCGATTTCTGTATTTATCATCAAGGAGAAGGCCAGGTGAGTAAACCTTGTCCGTGGGAAGACATGTGCCACTATTGTCTTCACACAGATTAACTCAAGACAACAGAGTTCTGGCTAAGCTGATAGAAGCTGTCAGGACCAATTGCAAAGACAGCTGTGATGAGATTGCCTGGGAGAGAATACGTTCTTCCAAAATTTGTGGCTTTTTTGCCAAGCCAACAAAGGCAAAATTTAAAGAACACATCACTAAACTGGGTTAAATGGACACTGTTGAGTTTTCTATAAATAAAAATAATAAGAGTTGACCTTCAAAAAATTAGAGCATCACAAATATATGAAGACACTTTGATCAAGATCTTTAATACACATCCCTTTATTGCTTCTCTAGAAGTAACTATAATGTGGTATATATTCCTCTAGATTTTATGGTTTACACTTATGTGTTTCATCTTTGTACATGCATATGACTCTAGTTTCTTTTACATAATGAAAGATTTAGTCAATTCTGGACAAGAAGATAGATGATACTTGGTAACTGAAGAAAATTGATTGAAGGAATTATACACAAGAATTTGAGAAGCTTATGAGAACCAATGAGAGATTGAACTCAAGGCTAGCAAGGGCTGTGAGTGCTTTGTCGTTCTGAGGGCTACAGAGCTATGGGAAAGCAGAGTGTGTCTTGTTCACAGCCCAAGTGTGTTGGAGAATGGAGTTACTGAAAGACCAGAAAAAAAAACTGGAAATTGCTTGTGAGTGATAAGATTTATTAAGGCAATAAAAGGGAAGCATAGAGTCAGTTGCAACTTACCAGCAAAAGTGGATCCACAAGAAGTACACACTGATACAACAGTGCTGCTTGGCAAAATCCCACAAGTGGTGTGTCCTCAACAATAATACCACTCAGGCTAACCCCATATGAGTGAATACTCAACAATAGCACCACCACAGAAAGTATGAATATGTACTCTGTAATAGCATCATTCAGCATGTCCTTGAGGGGTAAAGGCAGAAAAATAGCACCCCTGAGGAGATCCATTGATGATAGTCTAGACACATATTCACCCAAAATTAGTCCAGGTGTCCACTGGTGGCCACCTTGAATACAGCATCCCACAGTACTCCTTTGTGTGCGCAAATATTGCAAGGAGGAGATTTTATAGAGTATACTACATAAAAATACCATAATTAGATTATTTTTTCCATTGTATGAGCAACACTTTGAAGAGTTGACCTAACATACAGGCAGGAAAGCAGTTCCTACAGAGAGCATTATTGCCCAGTTCCCATTGTCCCTCAGGTAATACTGAACCAAACATCTTACTTACTGTCCTTTTAAACTGTCCCCTAGAAGTGGCAGGCAAGGGCCTTAATACAAAAGGTGTGTTGTGGGACATGGTGGTGAGTGCATTATTTTTCTTCAAGGATGAGAGAGAAGTGTTCTAGAATCACAAGTAAACTCAGTAGCTGCAGAACAGGATGCCCTACTAGGAGTTGTAAATGGAAGAGTAACACAGCCTGTTTCTGCAGGTTATTACAGGGTTTTGCTGAATTCCATGAGAGAGCATCTCAAGTGTGATGGGGTAATTACATCCCAAAGAGCCCTGTGTAACTGCACATTAGCAGACTAATCTAATTTCACTAATCTGTGAAGTCAGTTGCTTGTGATTGTGCATGTGGGTAGACTAGTAAGTTCTATGTGACATAAACTCATTATGATACTTCATTTAATATAAAATATATCCCCTCTTCAGACAGAATGTTAAGTAGATAACATACCAACTGATCTTACTTTCTGTAACTCCAGAAAATACTCCACAGGCAAATGTGTTGAATGGATATCTCTCAGAGTTTGCTCAGAGAAGGAAAATCATAGTGTGAAGAATAACTAATTGCTTATAGGTATCACACTTTATATAGGGCTGTTATATGGAACTACATTCTATGTGTCAAGCCAATGGGATTGTCAGTACAGACAGGACAGTGGACTTAAAAAGGAGAACATAGATAAACAAGAACTGTGTCACACAGGGCTTTTAAATTTGATGATGCAGGTAACTATAAAGCCTGGTAACTTTCATCATAATGATGCACTTTGTCTGTGGCTAAGAACTTGGAGGAACTGAAGGAAGACATCCAGTATGAGGCAGAGAAACCCTGGGCCTAATTGTGTACCACCCATCAGGGTGAGTAGCAAGCAGGAGCAATGTGTATTGGGTGTCTTGATAGCTACCCTGTACCAGCCTTCAGGTTCCACCTCCCACATATGACACACCCACATTTCTGGTAGTGATATCTGACATCAAAGCATACTAAGGAAAAAAAGAACTAGGTGTGGTGGCACACATGTAATCCCCTCTCTAAGGAAGTTGAGGCAGGAAGATCGCCCACAGTTCAAGGCCAGCCTTGGCTACATAGTGAGTTCAAGGTCAGCTGGAACTACCTATCAAGAGCCTATCTCAAAACAAAAGGAGAAAGCAGAAGGAATCCCATAGAAAAGGGAACAAAATTAAATGAGTTTGACAAGCAACATACTAAAAAAAAAAAATCATGTTTTTTTTTCAATTCAATCATATTATTTCAAAAATAGCTCACAAAGGGGCCAGGGATTAAGCTCAGTGATTCCACCACCTGCCTCGCAAGCTCAGGGACCTGAGTTCAATCCCCAGTACCGAAAAAAAAAAAAAAACTTGCATGGTTTCTATGAATAGATGTGCATCCATTAGACCTCTCTGTGCTCACAAGAATGTAAATTCTTTCACATCCTGGCAGTCCCATAATCTGTGTAAAATGCATTTAAATTGCAAGAGACAGACAAAACACCCAGATCCATATCCCATTAAAAATACCCATTAAATGCTTCCTAAAAGTACTGTGAGAGATAACTTCTTCTAATATCAGACAGAAAAAATTTTTCATGCCTGTGAAGGTCTTAAGAGGGCTTAGGCAGCTTTCTTTTATATGCCCAGAAACTTGCTTCATATAAATAGTATGTCAAAATAGACATTTAATATTATTATAAATTTTATTAATACTTTATACATAGTCCTGTCTCTGTTTCATAACAGAATGGCCCTCCTTCCTAAATAAAAGGCAAAAGAGCTTCAAAATCAGTATAGTTAAGATCAGAGTAGGCAAAAAATTAAAAAAATGTTATTCTGAAATCAATCATCAAAAATGAGCTTCTGTGTTCAAGAATGTTCACAGAACAATCACTTAAGAAATATTTCTATAACTCACTGTCTGCATACTCTCTTCATTGCCACTTTCATTTCTTGATTCCTGAATGTGTAGATGACTGGATTCAGAAATGGAGTGATTACTGCATCAAATATGGCCAGATATTTATCAAGATGTGTAGAGGGAAAAGGCCATGTGTAGACAAAAATAAAAGGACCAAAGAAGAAGACTACCACAGTGATGTGAGCTGAGTGTGGACAGAGCTTTGGAGAAACCAGTGGAAGAGTGTTTCTGAACAGTGAGAATGATGATGATATAAGAAATGATCAGTGTAATGAAGGAGCCCCTAGAAATGAATCCTCTGTTGGCTGTGACTATGAATTCCAGGCAGTAGGTGTCTGTGCAGGCAACTTTAGTGAGCCTAGGAAGGTCACAGTAAAAGCTGTCCAACACATTAGGGCCACAGAAAGCCAAGTTTACAACAAAAGCCAGTTGAACTACAGAGTTCATGAGGCCGATCATCCAGGCAGCCACTACAAAGAAGATGCACAGGATTGGGTGCATAATATTCAAGTAGTGGAGAGGTTTACATATGGCCACATACCTACCAAAGGCCATGGCTATGAGCAACACCATCTCCACACCACCAATGACATGGATGAAGAAGATCTGAGTGATGCACCCTGTAAATGAGATAACTTTGTGCTTTCTAAAGAGATCAAAAATCATCTTGGGAGAAGAGACAGAAGAAACACCCAAGTCAATGAAGGAGAGGTTGGCCAACAGAAAGTACATGGGGGAGTGCAAGTGAGGGTCAGAAGCCACTGTGAGCACAGTGAGGAAGTTTCCCATCATGCTTGCCATGTACAACGTGGAGGAGAACACAAAGAGGAATAGTTGGATAGCCCGGGAGTTGGTGAGTCCCAGGAACACGAACTCTGACACAGTTGAGTGATTTCCTCCATCCATTGGCCTTCTTGGCTGTGCTACTTGTACAAGAATAAAGGAGAAAATGTAAGCTATGATAGCTATATTGCTAGCCTAGAAGGAGAGACGTGTTTTGAAAACATATTTTACTGTAACATGAGAACCAGCCATCAAGACAACAGGTATACAAACAAGTGCTTCTTATCCCTAATAATCTGGGAAGAACAACTCAAAACCACAATGAAATATCACAACACTTTTTTAAATATAACACCTTTCAGCTTGTCATAAAATAGGGAAATCCTTACACACTGTTGATGGGATTGTAACAATTAAATGTCCTAATCGTGTGGTCATTATTTATGGATTCCCTATGCAGTATTCAGTAAATGTTATTGTTATCTTCCTTTCTTTCATTTGCACATAGTAGTGTCCAGTGCAGAAGATACACCAATGAATTTTAAAAAGATATTATGTACTGCAAACATGTACTAAATAAAACTGAAGAATAAGATTGTATTGGCAAGCAGAGAACATCAAAATTCTAACTTGAAATCATATATAAACATTAATTATGCTGTATTCAATATTAGATTATGATATTCTTTTAGTGATCAAAAGATAAACTTTCAGATATTCATTAGTCATATTTTCTATCATGAAATACCATATTTCTTTTTAGTATTTACCACAAATATAATTCATAGATTAAGTCCACCCTTTCAAATAGACTATAACTTCTATAAGGTTGAAGACTACATCTATCCTCCCTCCAGTATTTTTGGCAACTTAGAATTATAAGTGTCAGAGGAAAGGGATGTAGCTCAGTGGCACAAAGCCTCGCTGGCAATCATGAGGTCCTGAGTTTCATCACTGGTACAAAAAAAGTTAACAAATCTATAATAGGGACGAATATATATATGGATGGATAGGAAGGATGTATTTAGACAATTTCAAGATATATAAAAACAGTTAATTATATATTTAGAGGAGATAAGCAAAGAGACATGGAGAGTGCTGAACTGACAGAGAAATACAAAATAGGTGACTTAAAAAGTGAAAAAATTAGAGAAAAAGAAATCAGATTAAAATGATAAAAAGAACTAAAAGCTTTGCAAAGGATGTGCATATGAGAAAGAAAAATCTTACCTCAAATTAAGTAAAAGAGCATTTTGGGGATATGATTTCCATTGCTTTTTGAACTCATTCTTTAAAATTATTAAAGATTATACTACTGTATGTAGGTGTCTGCTAAGTGCCTAGGATTTTGAAAGAGTTTCTCAATGCAACTTTATCAACTGTGAATTTACTTGTCTTTTAATCTCAGATTCTTATTAATTACATAACAAGAATTTATTTAAAGTGAGTTTAAAGTAGAATGACATATAACTGTGGAACACAGATCTACAAAATTTATAACAATATATCCATTAACATATCAGGGAACATATAAATGCATAAATTTTGAGTCATTACAATTTTAATTCACTTGTCACAAAATTAGGATCCAAATGTCACTCCAAAGAAAAACTCACACAGAGATTTCCAGAAGAAAAACAAAAGATTTTCTATTTTTCACCTAGAGTTCATAAGTATTTAAAGGAACAGGGAATACCTAAAGAATAGTGTTTGAAATCATCTTTTACAGATTGTATTTTGAAGTACATTTTATGCAAGTAAAGTATATTCATTTTTAGTCAAGTACCCATAATTCAAAAGATAAAATGGAAGTTTTTGCCCTGTTTTATGAATGATCCTTTTGTTGACCTATGTAGTAGAGAGTAATCATTAAAAACAGATTCCAAGACATTTAGTACTTATAGAAGAAGGAATTGGGATTCCAAATACAGAGTCATCAAATTAAACTGAACCTGTCTCCTACAATGGTACAAGGTATTCAACTAAAGGATCGTGAATGTATAATTCCTCCTTGATCTACAAATATTGCAAGTTAATTGTTTCCCTCAACTCAAACTTTCTGTATTCCTACTTTCCCATTAGTCAAAAAGCCTTAATACTCCAATACTTCATACTTGTAAATTAAGAATTCTTCCACTTTTATTTATTACTGTGGGAAATACTAGCAATTCTGCATCCTTTTCAAATAAGTGCTTGTGCACATATATAAAAGTCACCTTATCACTTTCGAGTTGCAAGACTCAACATACACAGTATCTTTTTTTTCAGCTTTAATTGAGTTTATTGGTACATTTTAGGGATACAGTACAGTTACATTCATTGTTGGGATCTTGTACCTCTACATGACAAGTCTTGGTTCTCATTTTTCCCCTTGTCCCTGCCCTCCCTTCACCCACTCCTCCCCTCCCTATCTACAAACATTTTATTTCCATCTTTTCAATATCTCACATTTTTTTCTTTTCCCTCATTACCCTTCCCCTACCCATCCCACCTTCCCTACATCTTTAGCTCCTTTCTTCCCATTTCTAAATGTCAGTAATCTTATTAGGATCTTCTGTATTATTGCAGATTATTCACACCTAAGAAACTATTTGGTATGTACACATGTGTGCCTTATTTATTTCACTTAGGAGTATATCTTCCATATGTATCCATTTTCCTATTAATGAATCTATTTTCTCCTTCTTTATGGCTGAGTAATATTTCATTTTATATAGAAACCACATCTTTATCCAGTTTCCAACTGATGGGCACATGGGCTGTTTCCAAGTTTTAGCTATTACAAACTGTGCCACTATAAACATGGGTGCGCATACTTCTCTGTCATATGATTCTTTTAGTGCTTTTGGAAAGATACCCAGCAGAAGGATAGCTGGATCAAATGGAGCCTCCAGTCCAAACTCTTTGAGGTATCTCCATATTGATTTCCATAGTGGTTGCACCAGTCTGCACTCCCACCAACAATGGAGAAGGGTTCCTTTCTGCCCACAACCCCACCTACATTTGTTATTGTGTGATTTCTAGATAGCAGCCATTCTTTGTGGGATGAGGTGAAATCTCAGTGTGGTTTTCATCTGCATCTGTCCAATGATCTGTGATGTGGAACATCACTTGCTGCTTTTACTTCTTTGTCTGAGAAATGTCTTTTCATTTTGGATGCCCATTTTTGAATCGGGTCTTTATATTTGGGGGGCTGATTGTTTTGAGTTCTTTATATATTCTTAATAATAGTCCTGTGTCTGAGGAACAGCTGGTAAAAAATTTTCCCACATTGTAGATTGTCTCTTAATTCTGCTGATGGTTTCTTTTCAAGTACAGAAGCTTTTTAGTAAGATGAGATCCCAGTTGTTGATTCTATCTGCTAGTTCCCGTGCTACTGAGGATTTGTTCATAAAGTCTTTACCTATATCAAGGTCTTCCAGAGTTCTGCCTAACTTACCTTCCAGCAAGTTTAATGTTTCTGTTTTAATATTTAGATTTTTAATCTATTTGGATTTTAATTTAGTGCATGGCGAAAGATAAGGATCTAATTTTAATCTGTGGCAGGTTGACATCCAGTTTTTCCAACACCATTTATTAAAGAGGTTATCTTTCCTCCACTGAGGATAGTCAGCTCCTTTGTCAAAGATGAGGTAGCTGAGTACATATTCATTTTTTGTGTGTCTTCCAGTCTGTTCCACTGAACCTCAGGCCTATTTCTTTGCCAGTACCATGCTGTTTTTATCACAGTGGCTTTGTAGTATAGTTTCAAATTGGGAATTGTTACACCTGGTGCCATGTGACTGTTGCCTATAATGGCTTTTGCTATTCTAGGTCTCTTGTGGTTCCAAATGAATTTTTGGATTCTTTTTTCTAGTTCTGTGAAATATAGTGTTGGAATTTCAATTGGCATTGCATTGAATGTATATAGCAGTTTCGGTAGTATGGCCATTTTCACTATGTTGATTCTTCCTACCCAGGAGCAGGGGATATCTTTCATTTTTTTATATCCTCTTCAATTTCTTTTTTCAGAGTGCTGTAGTTTTCAGTGTAGAGATCTTTTGTTTCTTTTGTTAGATTGATTCCTAGATACTTCATTTTTTTGGATGCTATTGTAAAAGGACTTTTTTCCGTTATTTCTCTCTCCGTGTGTCTGTTATTTGTGTATAAGAAGGCTATTGATTTTTGGGTATTCATTTTGTATCCAGATACTCCACTGAATCTGTCAATTAAGTCTAGAAGTTTTTTGGTGGAGTTTTTTGGATCTTCAATGTAGAGTATCATAGCATCAGCAAATAATGACAGTTTAACTTCTTCCTTTCCTATCTTTATTGCTTTAATTTCTTTCTCCTGTCTAATTGCTGTGGCTAATGTTTCCAGAACTATATTGAAGAGAAGTGGTGATAATGGGCATCCTTGTCTTGTTCCTGATTTTAACATGAAGGTTTTCAGTTTTGGGCCATTCAATATGATGTTGGCTGATGGTTTTTCATAGATAGCCTTTATTAACTTAAGGTATAGACCATCTATTCCAATTTTTTGCAGGGTTTTTATCATGAATGGGTGTTGAATTTTATGAAATGCTTTTTCTACATCTATTGAGAGGATCATATGGTTTTTGTCCTTGAATTTCTTAATATAATGTATTACATTTATTGACTTTTGTATGTTGAACCAACCTTGCATCTCTGGAATAAATCCGACTTGCTCAGGGTGGATGATCTTCTTAATAATCCTCTGTATTCTGTTTGCTAGTATCTTATTAAGGATTTTTGCATCTATATTCATTAAGGAGATTGGTCTGTAGTTCTCCTTTTTGGTTGTATCTTTCTCTGGTTTGGGAATCAGAGTGATACTTGCTTCCAGGAATGAATTTGGAAGTATAGCTTCCCTTTCAATTTCATTGAAAAGTTTGAAGAGTAATGGTAGTAGTTCTTCTCTAAATGTCTTGTAAAATTCAGCAGTGAATCCATCAGGGCCTGGACTTTTCTTTGTTGGTAAGTTTTTAATTACATTTTCAATTTCACTGATTGTGATTGGGGTGTTTAAAATGTTTTTATCTTCTCCGTTCAACTTTGGTAATTCATAAGTATCTAGAAATCTGTCCATTTCTTCTGTGTTTTCCATTTTATTAGAATACAGGTTCTCAAAGTAGGTGTTCATGATCCTCTGGATTTCTTTTGGATCTGTTGTGACTTCTCCTTTTTCATTCCTGATTGCATGGATCTGAGCCTTTCCTTTCCTTTTTTTGATAAGATTAGCTAAGGGTTTATCGATTTTATTTATTCTTTCAAAATACCAGCTCTTTGTTTCATTTATTTTTTGGTATCATTTTCTTAGTTTCAATTGCATTGATTTCTGCTCGGATCTTTGTAATTTCCTCTCTTGTTCCAGCTATGGGTTTTTCTTGCTCTTGTTTTTCTAGGAGTCTAAGTTTCATCGTTAAGTTGTTTATTTCAGCCCGCTCTGTTTTCCTAGTGTGGGCATTCAATGTTATGAATTTTCCACGTAGAAATGCTTTCATTGTGTCCCAAAGATTCCTGTATGTTGTATTGGCATTCTCATTTATTTGTAAAAGCTGTCTAATTTCTTCTGTAATTTCCTCTGTAATCCATTGATGGATTAGGAGAGTGTTGTTCAGTTTCCATGTGCTTGTGAAGTTTCTATAGTTTCTTGTGCTATTGATCTCCAGTTTGATTGAACTATGATCTGATAATATACAGGGGATAACTTCAATTTTTTTGTCATTTATTTAGACCTATTCTGTGAGCCAGTATGTGGTCTATTTTGGAGAATGATCCATGTGCAGCCAAAAAGAATGTATATTCTCATTTTTGAGGGTGGAATACTCTATAAACATATATTAAGTCCATGTGTTTCAAAGCTTGGTTCAGTTCTATTATTTCATTATTGATTTTCTGCCTAGATGATCTGTCAATTTGTGATAGTGGGGTATTTAAATCCCCAACTACAATTGTATTAGTGCTTATTTGATTTTTCATGGTACTTAATATTTGTTTTGTGTAGTTGGGGGCATTTATATTTGGTGCATATATGTTTATGATTGTCAGCTCTTCCTCTTGAATTGTTCCCTTTACAAGGATGTAGTGTCCTTCTTTGTCTCTCTTAATGAGTTTTGGTGTGAAATTTACTTTATCTGAGAATAAAATTGCTATCCCTGCTTTTTTCTGGGCTCCTGATGCATGGAGAATTGTTTTCCATCCTTTCACTTTCAGTCTATGGACTTCCTTTTGCACTAGGTGTGTTTCTTGTATACAGCATATTGTTGGATTTTGCTTCTTAATCCATTCTGCCAATCTGTTTCTCTTGATTGGTGAAATGAGGCCCTTAACATTGATGGTTACAACTGATATATTTTGACTTATTCTTGTCATGTTATTGTCCTTTTGTTGACTCTTTTTACATTTTCTCCCATCTCCTTTTAGTTTCTTGCCTTGCCTATTTGATTTGGTCTGTTGCGCCTCATGTTATTGTGAACTTCGTTATCCTTTTCTAGGATATTGTTTAGAATTCCTTGCAGTGCTGGTTTGGTGTTCATGAAATTTCTCAGGTGCTCTTTGTCATGGAAGTATCTTATTTCCCCATCTGTTTTGAAAGAGAGTTTTGCAGGATACATCAGTGTAGGTTGGAGGTTTTTTTCTTTTGGGACTTGGAATACCTCACTCCAGGTTCTCCTTGACCTTTGTGTTGAAAAGTCTAGTGTGATTCTAATGGGCTTTCCTTTGCATGTGATTTGTTTCTTTTCTCTTACTGTTTGTAGTATTTTGGTTTTCTGTGGGATTTCTGGAATCTTGATTATTATATGTCTAGGTGTAGATTTTTTTTGATCATGGCTAGTTGGGGTTCTATATGCCTCACTTATCTGTATGTCTAATTCTCCCCTTCTGTTTGGGAAGTTTTCTGTCATTAATTCTGTGAAGAGCTTTTTTAGTTCATTTGCGTTTTCTCCTGTTTTTTCATGAATTCCTATCAGTCTTATGTTAGTTTTCTTTGTATCATCTAGGAGTTGTTGGATTGATTTCTCATGATCCCTTACTGTTTTTAAGAGACCTCTTTTTTCGCGGTCACTGACTGCGATCCTATCTTCTATATCTGAAATTGTATCTTCAGAATCTTTTATTCTGTTACGTACACTTTCAATAGATTTTTTAATCTCCTGGATATCTGTTTGAATCTGTTTTATGGATTCCATTTCTTTCTTCTGTTGGGCATTCATTGTTTCCATTTCTTTCTTATGCTGAGTCTTCATGGCTTCTATCATGGTCTTGAGCTCATCTATTTTTTTATCAGTTTCTGCTCTAGAGTCTCAAATCATGACTTCCCTTTTGCTCATCATCTCTCTGCTTAACTGGGAAATTATTTCTGATTTGAATTTTTCTAGAGCCTGATGGATCTGTTTTGTTACCTCCTGTGCTATGGGTCCAGGGAGTCCTGTTGGTTCACTATCAGACTTTTCATCCTCATTTGTCCTACTATTTGCCATTGGTGAACTGGAAATCTGTTTTTGTGTCTTGCTTAAGTGTTTTCTCATTTTTATTTTTACTGTTGGGTTGTCCTTCTTTAATTTCTGGGTATTACTTAAATCTTCCTAATATAGCTGCGTTTTAGCTTTTGAGTTTCTAATGACTCATAGACATCCTCATTTTCATAATATCAGAGAAAACAACTCTTTAAATCAATCACAACCCTTTATCCCAATTGATACATTCAGCAGCCCAATAGGATCAGGCACAAATTGCAAACTGACCACTTGTGGTACTCATTAATGTATCACCTTTAACTCATGTGAAGTAAGTTAATTTCAAGAAACATCCCATAGTATGTTTGCAGTGAATATGCTTTTCAATATAGCATCTTTACCATTTAGGATGGGGGGGTTAGACTTAGAATGAGAGGATTAGATAAGTGAAAGAATTAGAGCAGGTATGAAGTGAATCCAGAGGTTGTAGAATTACCTTACTATCTTTACAAAGCTATTAACTTCAGGGGGGATAGAGAGAGTGCAG
>NW_022900929.1:44674499-44676445 GCF_012274545.1 Fukomys damarensis
TTTGAATTTTTCTAGAGCCTGATTGATCAGTTTTGTTACCTCCTGTGCTATGGGTCCAGGGAGTCCTGTTGGTTCACTATCAGACTTTTCATCCTCATTTGTCCTACTATTTGCCATTGGTGAACTGGAAATCTGTTTTTGTGTCTTGCTTAAGTGTTTTCTCATTTTTATTTTTACTGTTGGGTTGTCCTTCTTTAATTTCTGGGTATTACTTAAATCTTCCTAATATAGCTGCGTTTTAGCTTTTGAGTTTCTAATGACTCATAGACATCCTCATTTTCATAATATCAGAGAAAACAACTCTTTAAATCAATCACAACCCTTTATCCCAATTGATACATTCAGCAGCCCAATAGGATCAGGCACAAATTGCAAACTGACCACTTGTGGTACTCATTAATGTATCACCTTTAACTCATGTGAAGTAAGTTAATTTCAAGAAACATCCCATAGTATGTTTGCAGTGAATATGCTTTTCAATATAGCATCTTTACCATTTAGGATGGGGGGGTTAGACTTAGAATGAGAGGATTAGATAAGTGAAAGAATTAGAGCAGGTATGAAGTGAATCCAGAGGTTGTAGAATTACCTTACTATCTTTACAAAGCTATTAACTTCAGGGGGGATAGAGAGAGTGCAGAAATAAGGACAAGAATATATCCCCTTAACAATAACAGGCGCTTGCCTTCCCTTCAAGGTACAGAGCCATGAGTGAGGTAAAATGACTGGAGAAAATAACATAAAGAGAAACCCCTCCTAAAAACAGAAAATAATAAAAGAAGAAGTCTGAGTTAGGGCAGGAGCTGGAATAAAAAGGTAGATGACGGACAATATGGTGGAGCAAGAGACTGAGTTGGAGAGGGAGGAGAGAAAAAAGAAAGAAATGTTAGGGTGGAATGAGGAATAGAAAAAAGAGAGAGAAAAGAAAAAGAATTTGAAGGTCCTCTTTCAGACTGTCTCTGTTCGCATATTATACCACATGTACAGCCATATGCAGAGCCGAATCCCCTGGTCTCAGCTAGCCAATGCCAATTCCCCACGACTGAGACTGAACACAGTCTACAAGGCCTAACTTGAGTTTCCCTACCCTCAGGGTTGAACTCCACTCAGTTCTATTACAGGTTTCCCCTGCCCTTTCTTTAAAGATGGTCAAAGTTGGGAGCTCAGAAAAACTACCCTTCATGAGAACCTATGCCTCTGCAGAGTTGGTCTAAGGACTGGCCCAATCAGGAGGTTTGAGAATGGGGGGAGGGCGGGGAAGTCGTGGAGGTGTTTCAAGGGCACCCGCGCGGCTACCTTCCTTACTGGGTCTGTTGTCCCACAGTCTCGGAGGTCGCGCACCCGCCAGGTGATCTCAGGCAGGCAGGCAGCTGAAGAGACCCCCTCCGGGATCTTTGGGTCCTTGCTGGGTCTGTTGCCGCGCAGTCCGGGAGCCCTGGACTTTTCTTAATTGTTAAGTTTTTAATTACATTTTAAATTTCATTTATTGATAATGGGTGGTTTAGAATTTTTAGGTCATCTTCATTTAAATTTGGTAATTCATATGAATCTAGAAATCTGTCTATTTCTTCTATATTTTCCATCTTATTGCTGTGTAGGTTCTTGAAGTAGGTATTTCTGCTGGATGATTGGGTGGTTTAGAATTTTTAGGTCATCTTCATTTAAATTTGGTAATTCATATGAATCTAGAAATCTGTCTATTTCTTCTGTATTTTCCATCTTATTGGTATATAGGTTCTTGAAGTAGGTATTTCTGCTGAGTCCATTGTAATTTCACCGTTTTCTTTCTTAACTGCATACATTTGGTCCTTTTCTTTCCTTTTTTTGATAAGGCTGGCTAAAAATTTGTCAATTGTGTTTATTCTTTTGAAAAATCAACTCTTGGCTTCATTCATTTTTTTGTATGGCTCTCTTAGTCTCCATTGCATTGATTTTTCTCTGATCTT
>NW_022900929.1:44676461-44703475 GCF_012274545.1 Fukomys damarensis
CCTCGTGTGATTTCAGTTTGTCACACTCTGGTTTTTCTAGAACCATCAGGTTCAGCATCAGGTTGTTTAATTGAGCATGCTCTGTTTCCTAAAAAGAGTATTCACTGCTATGAATTTCCCTCATAAGACTGCTTTCATTGTGTCCCATAGATTTTGATATGTTGTATTGTGATTGTCATTTAATTGTAAGAACTAGCTGATTTCTTTTTTAATTTCCTCTTTGATCCATTGGCTATTCAGAAGCATGTTGTTCAATTTCCATTTTTATGAAATTACTGTCGTTTCTTTTGCTGTTGGTCTCCAATTTCACTGCTCTATGGTCTGATAATATACAGGGGGCAACTTAAATTTCTTTGTACTTACTTAAACATGTACTATGAGCAAGTATGCTATATGTGGTCTGTTTTGGTGAATGATCCATGTGAAGCTGAAAAGAATGTGCATTCTGATTTTGTGGGATTGAACACTCTGTAACCATCTTAAGTTCATTTATTCAAGTGTTTGAGTTCTAGTATTTTCTTGTTTGTTTTTTGTCTAGTTGATCTATTTGTTGGGGTACTTAGGTCCCCCACTACAATTATATTAGTGCTTCTTTGATTTTTCATGTCCATTAGTATTTGTTTTATATAGTTGGGCACACTAGTGTTTGGTGCATATATATTTATAATTGTCATCTGTTCCTGTTGGATTGTTCCATTTATAAGGAGGTAGTGTCCTTCTTTGTCTCGTTTAATCAGTGTTGATTTGAAATCCCCTCGATCTGCAAAGAGGATAGCTACTCTTGCTTTTTTTCTGGTTCCTGTTACAAGGAGTATTGTTTTCCACCCTTTAACTTTCAGTCTATGAGTTTCTTTTTCAATTAAGTGTGGTTTTTGTATGCAGCATATTGTTGGATCTTGCTTTTTGACCCATTCTATCAGTCTATTTCTTTTGGTTGGTGAAGTGAGGCCATTAACATTATCTTGTCATGATTTTTTCTTTTTGTTGGAGTCTCCCCTTTTCCATTTAATTTGTTGTCATGCCTGATGGGATTCATTCTGCTGGGCTTCCTGGGGTTGTGATCCTCATTGTTTTTTTATAGAATGTTGTTTAAAAGCTTTTGGAGTGCTGGCTTGGTATTCATGAAGTGCCTCAGATGGTATTTGTCATGAAAATATCTTATTTATCCAACAATTTTGAAATAAAGTTATGCAGGGTACATCAATCTTGGTTGGAGGCTTTTCTCTTTAGGAATTGAACTACGTCACTCCAGCTCTTCTTGCCTTGATGGTTTGTGTTGAGAAATCTGCTCTGATTTTGATGGGCTTTCCTTTATATGTGATTTGTTTATTTTTCTAACTGCTTCTAGAATATTTTTCTTCTCTTGGGTTTCTGGAATCTTAAGTATTATATGCCTATGTGTAGATTTTTTTTAATCATGGCTAGTTGGAGTCCAATATACCTCACTCATCTGTATGTCAAGATCTTTTCCCCTACTTGGGACATTTTCTGCCATTACTTATGTGAACAGTTTTTTTTTTTAATATGTCATCTGCACGCTCTCTGGTTTCTTCATTCACTAGGATCAGCCTTATGTTATTCTTTGCATCATCTAGCAGCCTCTGGATTGATTTTTCTGGTCCTTTACTATTTTTAAGAATTTTTTTTCTTATTCTGTTCAGTGCTTGCAATCCTATATCTGAAAGTTTGTCCTCACATTGGCTAGTTCTGCTGTGTAAACATTCAATGGAGTTTTCAATCTCCTGGAAATCTGTTTGCATCTCTATTAGGGATTCCATTTGTGTCCTATGTTGAGATTCCATCATGCTCCTCAGCTCCTCTATTTTTTAAAAATCTCTGTCTACTCTAGATTTATTAATCATGTCTTGTACTATGCATATAATCTCTGCTGTTATCTGAAAAATTATTTCTTATTTCAATTTTTCTAGTTCTGTCATTGCCAGTTCATGGAGTCCAGGTGGTTGAGTATCATATTGTTCCATCTTGTTTCTTAGGTGATCTGGAAATCTGGTTTTGAGATTTGTTTATATGTCTTCTCATTTCAACAGATACAGCCTGCTGTGCCTTTGTTGAGGCAACTTTTTGCTTGGCCAGTCGTCTTCAATTCTCATCAGGTCACTGAGCAGCCTTTTCTCTGTTGCTCACCAGTACACCTATTCCTTGGTTCAGAATGATGTCCCTCTAGATTTTTGAGCTGACCTGTTGTCTGGGTGGGCTTCTGGCTGGTGTCTGTGCACATATGGGATGGTGTGCCTCTGTCTGAGGAGCCTATGTACCTGTTGTCTGGGCCTTTGGCTGGGGGTCTGCACACCCCAGTTCCTGTTATCTGAGCAGGATTTTGCTAGGGTCAATGATATTGGTCTGAGCCTCTGGCTGTTGCTTGTGTACCTGTGCAGCCATTTTCCAGGCAGGCCCTTGGCTTTTGCCTGTGTTCCCAAGCCATGGGATGGGACAGGGATCTGCCTGCTGTTGTGACACTTTGTTCCACACCACTGCTTGCCATGATCTGGGCACACTTACATTTGCTATGGGGCAGGCCTCTGGTTTAAGCTTGTGCTCCTGTGCAGCTCTTTTCTGGGTGGGCCTTTGGCTTGGGCCTGAGTGCCCCAGCCCCTTAGGTCAGGGTGAGGCCTTGGCTGTGATCTTCCTGCAACTGCTGTCCCTCTGGTCCAAACCCTCTATTTTCATTCCCTTAAATATTTCTTTTACCTAATTTCACTGGCTAAAATTTCTAGTACTATGTTGAATAAGGTTGTTGATAGCAGATATTTTTCATTTGTTTTTCATATGAGAGGAAGCATTTTCTTTTTTTACCCATTCAGTAGGCTGTTGTCTATGTGTCTATTATATATGGCTTTTATTGCATTGAAGTATGATTCTTCTATACTTAGTTTATTAGAAGATTTTTTCACAAAGGAATGTTGGAGTTTGTTTAAGACGTTTTCAGTATCTATTGAGGTAGTCATGTGTTTTTTTTTAAACCTGATTCTGTTTATGGCACATTATTTTTTTAAAATATCATTGGCAGGCTTTAGATGTACATAATGATAACATTCATCATAGTGAATTTATACCTGTACATGATATAGCTTGATTCTTCTTTTCCTCAAGTCCCTTCCCCCCTTTAACCCCTGTTTCCCTCATTTCCATTTATCTTTGTATTCTCTTTTCTTTCTTTTTCCTTCCTTCCTCTTCCCCCTATGTACCTACACTTCCTATTTGAACATTTTCATCCTATTTTACAATATCTATTACACTTATTGGTTCTTATCTATTCTTCCAGTTTTTTACACCAGAGAAATTATGTGATAATTAAATGTGTGTCCAAATGTATTTCACTTAAAAGTATGGTTTCTAGGTACTTCAATTTACCTAGAAATGTCTGAAGTTTATTCTTCTTTATGGCAGAGTATTACTCCATTGTATAAAAAATCCACATCTTTATCTATTCATTGGTTAATGGAGATTTGGGCAGTTTCCAAGATTTAGCTATTACAAACTCTGCTGCTGCAAGCATGGGTGTGCATATATTGCTGTGGTATGATGCTTTTAAATCCTTTTGAGAAGATACCAAAAAGGGGAATTTCTGGCTCAAATGAGACCTCTAGTTTTAGTTTTTTGAGAAATCTCCACACTGGTTTTCTCAGTGATTGTACCAGTGTATGCTTCTATGAAAAGTGGAGAATTGTTCCTTTCCCCCCATAACCCTGCAAGCATGTGTTATTGGTTGATAATAGCCATTCTTTCTGGAGTGAGATAGAATCTCAGCATTGTCTTAATTTCCATTTTCTGATTTCCTCTTTAATCTCTTTTTTCAGAGTACTCTAGTTTTCAACATAAAGATCCTTTAATTTCTTTATTAGATTGATTCTTGTCTTACTTTTCTATCATTGCTTAGACAAAGGACCTGATACCCAAAGTTAAAGGGGGAAAGTTTGTAGAGGTTTTAGTCCATAATTAGTTGGCTTCAAGGCAGGCTGTCACATGGCAGAGAGGCAACTATTCCTGGTGCAGAAGACAGCAAAAGCAACAAAGAAACCAGCAAAGCAACCTTAACAGCATCTTTCTGCCTCCTTTATCTCCTCTAGACTATTTTGTGAAGATATCTAGACACAACCAGTATGTATTTTATTTATTTTTTTGTGTGATATTCTGAAAGGTGTTGTTACCCTAATTTATCTCTCCCTGAGTTTGTTAATTGTGTACAGGAATGTGATTGATTTTGGAGCATTGGCTGTATCAAAGCAATGTTACTAAATCTGGCTATTACATCTAGAAGTCTTTTGGTGGATTTTTTGGAGTCATCTACAAATAATGATAATTTAACTCTTTCATTTCCTATCTTTATTCCTTTTGTTTCTTTCTTCTGTCTAGCTGCTCTGGCTAACTCTACTAGAACTGTATTGAATAGGCATGGAAATAGTGGATATCCTTGTCTTGTTCCTGATTTCAGTGTGAAAGTTTTCATTTTTTGACTATTTTTTATAATATTGGCACTTGGTTTGTTATAGATAACAATTATCATATTGAAATAAGAGCTATCCATCTATTCGAATTTTTTGTAGGTTTTTAAAAATCATTAATGGGTTTTAGACTTTGTAAAATGCTTTTGCTGCATCTAGTGAAAATATTATAAGGTTTAGCACTTAATTTTGTTAATGTAGTTTATCATAATTGTTGATTTGTCTTGAAACATCTATGAACCACTGGGATGAATCATACTTGGTCATGGTGTAGAATCTTTTTGATGATTTGCTACATTCTGTTTGCCAGTATCTTATTGAGGATGTTTTCAGCTGTGTTCATTAGGGAGATTGCTGTGTAGTTTTCTTTTTTGGTTGAATCCTTCTCTGATTTTGATATCAGGGTGATGCTTGCTTCCAGGAATGAGTTTGGGAGTGTTGCTTTCTCTTCTATTTCATTAAAAAATTTGAGGAGTATTGGCATAAAATCTCTCTAAATTTTTCGTAGAATTCACCAGTGAATCCATCAGGACCTGGGCCTTTCTTTGTTGGTAGTTTTTAGTTACTTCTTCATGTGTATTGACTGATATTGGGCTCTTTAGAATTTTTATATTTTCTTGATTCAGCTTTGGTAATTCATATGCATCTAGGGATCTGTCCTTTATTTTTGTATTTTCCATATTGTTAGAATATAGGTTCGCAAAGTAGGTAATGATGATCATGTGGGTTTCTGTAGGATTCATTGTGATTTCACTCCTTTCATTCCTGATTGCATGGATTTGAGTTATTCTCTTTTAAAATACATTTGGGTAATGATTTGTCATTACCTAGGAATCAACCTAACAAAAGGAATCAAAAACCTCTATTCTGAAAACTATAGGACTCTGAAAAAAGAGATTGAAGAGGATATCAGGAAATGGAAAGACATCCCTTGTTCCTGGGTAGGAAGAGACAACATAGTGAAAATGGTCATACTTCCAAAAGTGCTACATATATTCAATGCAATCCCAATTGAAATTCCAGCAATATGATACAGACCTTGAGAAAGCAATCCAAAATTCAATTGGCACAGGAAGAGACCTAGAATAGCAAAAGGAATTCTAGGCAATAAAGACAAGGTAGGGATATCACAATCCCCATCTTGAAACTATACTATAAAGCTACTGTGATAAAATAGCACGGTACTGGCAAAGAAACAGACCTGAGGACCAGTGGAACAGATTAGAAGATGCAGAAACAGCTCCAAACATACTCAGCCACCTAATTTTTGATAAAGGAGCCAAACACCCTTACTAAAGGAAAGATAGCATCTTTAATAAATGGTGCTGGAAAAACTGGGTTTCAACTTACCAAAGATTAAAACAACCTATATCTTTCACTGTCCATGAAATAAAATCAAAATGGTTTAAAGATCTAAATATTAAAGCTGAAAAACTAAACCAGCTGGAAGAGAGGTTAGGTAGAACTCTTGAAGACACAGGTGTAGGAAAAAATACTATGAACAAAACCTCAGTTGCCCATGAACTAGCAGAAACAATCAATAAGTGGATGCCTTCTTATTATAAAGCTTCTGAACAACAAGAGAAGCCCACAACAAAGTGAAGAGACAACCCACAATGTGGGAAAAAATTTTCACCAGCTCTTCCTCAGATAAAGGTTTACTACCTAGAATATATAAAGAATTTTAAAAAATCAGACCTCACATATTTTATTATTTTTTAATTTTCTTTTTATTGAGTTTATTGGTACAATCTAGGTATACAATACAGTTTCATTCATCATTGGGACTCTGTACCTTTACATAGTAGGTCTTGATTCTCATTTTTTCCCCTTGTCCCTGCCCTCCCTTCACCTCCCCCTCCCCTCCCCATTTACAAACACTTTATTTCCATTTTTTGTTTCTCATATTTTTTTCCTCTCCCTTACTACCTTTCCCCACCCTTCCCACTTTCCTTACACCTTTAGCCCTTTACTTCCTATTTCACATTATTAATTATCTCATTAGGATCCTGTGTACTATTACAGTTTTTCACACCAAAGAAACTATTCGGTATTTCAGTTAAAGAAATCTCCATATGAACATTAAAAATAGGAAATCCTAAAATAAAACTAAAAAGGAAAGTAAAAGAGAAAATGCAATGATGTAACATTAAAATAATCCTTAATTCTGGAGATGAAAATGGTCCCTGGACATATTTAAATTGCTTCTTGCTCTTGTAGTCTTATCTTATTCTTTTTTTTCATTATTTAGAGAATACTTTATTAGTTTCTGTAATGAAACCCACGTAGATATGACGTTACATATTTAGTATGATGTGTTACCCCTGTACACATGGGAAAAAATAAAAAATAAAAATAAAAATAAATTTAATATTTCTAGACCAATATGGTTGTCCATTTCTGTACAATGCCAAGTCAACACAGTAAATTGGGATGACTTTTTCCAAAGTTGGCAGCACCATTAAAGTTTCCCAAAATTCAATTTTTATATATATGTATATATATATATATATATTTATATTTATATATAAAGACTAATAATAGTATGCTATGCATCGATAGCAGCAACAGCTTTTCCAGGTTCTGCAGTCATCTGAACAAAATTATAGACATTCAGCACATTCCATTAAAACAAAACAAAACAAAAAAACAAAGAAAAGAATAATATCCACACAACAGCAAAGTTCTGTCACTATCTTTATGGTTATCTGGGAAATTATTAGAGCCTGATTGATCTGTTTTGTTACTTCCTGTGTTTTGAGTTCAGGGTGTCCTGGTTTGTCACTATGGGTCTTTTCATCCTCATTTGCCCTACTGTTTGCCATTGGTAAACTGAAAATCTGTCCTTGTGTCTTGCTTAAGTGTTTTCTCATTTTTATTTTTGTTGTCAGACTGTCCTTGGTTTAATCTCTGGATTATCACCCAAGTCTTCCTGATATAGTTGCGCCCTAGCTTCTGTGTCTCTAATGACCCACAGACATTCTCATCTTCATGACATCAGAGAAAACAGCTCATCAAATCAACTGCAGTGCTTTATCCCAACTGATACAATCAGCAACACGTTAAGATCAAGCACAACTTTGACACTGACCACCGGTGGTAGTCACTAGTCTATCACCCTTAAATAATTTGAATTAAATTGAAGTCAAGAAGCAGTCCAGAACATGTCTGAAGTGAACAAAAGTTTCAATATAGTGTGTTTACCATTTAATGGCTCAGACAGAGCAAGGATGCAAGACCCCTGATTTCAGTTAGCTCATGGCTGAACCCCATGACGCTGACTGGCCTCGGGCTGCAAGGCCCAGTTTGAGTTCCCCAACCTTCTGAATGGTTGAACTCCACAATGTTCGATTACAGGTTTCCCACCCCCTTCCTTTAAAGATGTTCAAAGTTGGAAACTCAGAAAAATACCCTTTATGACGACCTCTTTCTCTGCAGAGCAGGTCCAAAGACTGGCACAGTCAGGAGGTCTGAGAGTACGGGGGGCGGGACTTATGGGGGTTCAGGGGCACCTGCGCGGCTACCTCCCGGCGCTTGAGCGATGGCGGCTGAGACCTCCCATATTTTAAAGACCCAATCAAAAAATAGGTATCTGAAATGAGCACCCATTTCTCAGAAAAAGAAGTAGAAATAGCAAATAAGCATAAGAAAAAATATTCAACACCACTGATCATTTGACAGATGCAAATAAAAACTCTGCTCAGTTCCACCTCATCCCAGAAAGAATGGCTGCTATCATGAAATCAACCAATAACAAATACTGGAGGGGTTGCGGGGAAAGAGGAACACTGCTCCACTGCTGGTGGGAGTGCTGACTGGTGCAACCACTGTGGAAATAAGTATGAACTAGGATTGGAGGTCCCAACTGCTGCTATCCCCTCCTGGGTATCTTCCCCACTGAATTAAAAGAATCATACCACAGTGATATATGTGCACCCATATTCATAGTGGCACAATTTGTAATAGCTAAAACTTGGGAGCTGCCCAGTTGCCTATCAACTGGAGAGTGGATAAAGAAAATATTTTTTTTTATAAAATGGAAAGCTATTCAGCCATAAAAATGAAAAACTACAGACCTTTATAGCTAAATGGAAGCACATTGAGTGATACTCTTAAGTGAAATAGACACATGTGTAAATTGCAAATAGTTTCTCTAGTGTGAGAAACTGAAAGTGTAAATAAGAACTACAAAGTATAATAGATAATGTGAAATAGAAAGAAAAGGGGCAAAGGGGGAGGGGATGGAGGGGTATGGGAAGGGAAAGATGGGAATGGAATTAATATGAGAAAATTAAAAAATGGAAATAAACTCTTTGTAGATAGGGAGGGCAGTGGATTGCAGAAAAATAAGAACTAAGATGGATTATGTAAAGTTGAAAATTTCCAATGATGAATGCCATCATATTGTATACCTTAAATGTAAATAAAGTTAATTTCAAAAATTGTTTAATCTTTTA
Organism: Fukomys damarensis; assembly: GCF_012274545.1. Taxonomy (NCBI): domain Eukaryota; kingdom Metazoa; phylum Chordata; class Mammalia; order Rodentia; family Bathyergidae; genus Fukomys; species Fukomys damarensis. Next base: position 44,685,382 of record NW_022900929.1, read on the forward strand.
AAGAACCAAATCATTGATTCATTGTATTGCTTTCTTAGTTTCAATATGCATTAATTTCTGCACTGATCTTTATAATTTCCTTACTTAAATGAGCTTTGGGTTTGACTTGCTCTTCTTTTTCCTAGAAGCTCAAAGTTCAAAATTAGGTTATTTGAGCTCACTCTTTTTCTGATATGGGTATTCAACACTATAAATTTCCCTCAAATGGTTGGTTTCATTGAGTCCCATAAGTTCTGGCATGCTATACTGGCCTTATAATGTAAATGTAGAAACTGTTTAATTTCTTTAATTTCATATCTGACCCATTGGTTGTTTAGGTGGGTGTTATTTAACTTCCACGTGTTTATGCAGTTTTTGAGGTTTCTTTTGCCATTGATTTCTAATGTCTTTGCCCTGCAGTCTGATAATGTGTGTTGGATAATTTCAATTCCTTTGCATTCACTGAAGAATGTTCTATGAGCTGGTATGTGATTCATTTTGGAGAATGTACTATGTGCAACTGAGAAGAATGTATACTCATGCTCTGGGGAAAAACATTCTAGACATCTATCAAGACTGTGTAACAGTTTGATTCAGTTCTGATAGTTGTGGATTTTTTGGTCTAGTTGTTCTTTGAATTTCTCACAGTGGTGTATTGAGTTCCCCTGTTAGACTTGTATTAATGCTTATTTTTGATTTTTCATATCCATTAATATTTGTTATATATAGTTTGATGTCCTGGTACTGAGTGTGTGTGTGTGTATATATATATTTGTGATTGTTTTCTCTTACTCTTGGGATGGTCCTTTAACAAGGATGTATTGACCTTCTTGGTCTCTCTTGATCAGTCTTGGCACGAAATCCACTTTGTCTGCTAATAGAATAGCTACACCCATGTTTTTCCATGTTCCTGTTTCATGGAGTATTGTTTTTCATCTTTTGAATTTTAGTCTATATATTTCTAATTGAATTAAAGGTGCTTCTTGAACACTGCGTATTGTTGGTTCTTATTTCTTCACCCATTCTGCAAGCCTGCTTTTTTTTTTTGATTGGTGAATTGAGGCCATTTACATTGATGATTATAAATGATATATATTAGCTTAAACTTGCCATGTTATTTTTCTGTTGTTGTTTGTCTTTCCTTCCCCTCTTTAATCACTTGACTTGCCTATGAGATTCATTGTCTTGGGGTTCAAGGAGTTGTAGTTTTGTTACCTCTTTCTATAATAACCTTCAGAACATTTTGTAGAGCTGGTCTGATATCCATAAATTTTTTCAGGTGTCATTTGTCATGGAGGTATCTTCTTCTCCATCAATTTTGAAAGATATTTCTCCGGGGCACATCAATCTAGTTTGGAGGTTGTTTTCTTTCTGGACTTCAAATACTTCATTCCAATCTGCCCTTGATTAGGGTTTCTGTTGAGAAGTCTGTTGTGATTTTGATCAACTTTCCTTTATAGGTAATTTGTTTCTTTTCTCTAATAGCTTTTAATATTCTGTTCTCGTGATGAATTTCTGGAATCTGGTCAGTTCTGGTGCTGTAGTTTACTTGTTAGGTGAGGCCATGCTTCTCTAAAAGGCCTTGATACTGGTTGATGTGCAATGTTGGGTACGTGTTGAAGAATTTGGTATTATTCCAGTCTTTTAAATCTGGCTTGACTTGTGCCTACCTTCCCAGAAACTCTAAGCAGATTTTTTTTCTTTGACTTTATGTAATCTCTTCCACTATTTCAGTACTAAGTGCCCTAACTCTGAGTTTGTTATGAGTCCATGGTTGATGCGTAGTCACTGTTTCCATGCTAAAGTTGATTCAAATCCAGGTTTGTTCCAAATTCACAGTTGATTTCTTGTTCTGTATGGACTTGGAGTGTACTCAAAAGGGTAATTCTTCCCTGCAAGAATGTTCCTGAGGATAAGGTTGGACCAGGTGCCTTATCCATAGTCACAGGCCTGTAGTTACACACAGTAGGATTTTACCTGACAATGGGCAGAGTCTCTGTGGAGGGACAACACTCATACTTATGTATCATCATGGTAGCCACTAACATTACATTTATGTGCCATACCTCGTACCCCTAGCCTACAGTAAACAATGACCAACACAGCACTGGAATGGACCAATGCCAACACTTCTACGGGCTGCCTACTGCTGAGGTGGAATTTTTGCATTCTCTTACAGGTGATATTGACCAGAATAATTCAGTAGACTGGGGCTCCACATTTCATTTTAGCACCAGGACTATTCCAGAGGCTCCATCCATGGGTACTTGTCTGATAATGGAACCATTGGGATTTTCCCAGCCAAGATTTTTACCAGCCCAGTACTAAATTCCAAGTCAAAATCCTTTGTTTACTGCTTTGTCTTACCCCTGTAAATGGAGTCTTGATGCATCCTATGCTTCCTTTGGTTTTGGTAGTATTGTGGAAGGAGGATTTTTGACTGGGAGGCTAACAATCTGGCTTTCCCCTGAGCTTTACAGCTGAAGGGACCTGCACAGTCTCAGTGGTGCACCCAGGCTTGTGCAAGTTGTCAGTCGTCCATGCTGAAACACAAGTCTGATCTACTGGGGCACTGGGCTCCATCTGATGACAAAGTAGGTCTACATACTTTGAATGATAACACTGGTCTGTAGATAGCTGTGCTGCCTATGATTGAGGAGTAAGTGATGGGGACTAGCACTTGGTTGCAAAGACTTATTTACATTAAGAAATAATGGGTGATACCCAAAACTCAGAGCCTCAGGGTCTTGTATACTCTATGAAGGGGTGTTCTCAGGCCCACTCCGTATTAGCCATGATACGGGCCAAAACAGTACTGTTCCAGTGGTATACAGATGTATGCTTCTTGCAAGGTAAAGTTTAGAGTCTCCGTTTGCAAGCTCTGCTTTGGGACCAGGGGCTCTTTTTTTTTTTTTTTGCCTAGCACTGAGTCTAACCGCAGTAGGCTTAATACTGATCTCCAAGGTAAACTCCTTTCTTGATTTTCATGCCCTGCTGCCCAGAAGGTGTAGTCTTGCATCATTTTTCTGCTCAAGACTGGAAGAGTGGTGGTGGCTCAAGTTTATTTGTTACCTTGCTAACAGTTCCACCATCTCAAGCAGCAGGTACCAGCCTGGGATCAGATAATCTCTTTAATGAATGCTGTTGGAAAAATATAACCCATGTGCAGAAGAATCAAATTAAATCCTCTCATACCATAAAAAACTAAACATTGACAAACATTTAAAATTTTTAATCATAAAGGTGTTAGAATAAAACAGTGAAAATTTTCCTGATGTAGTTTATTAGTGTATGACATTGCTGTTATTTGGGTACAGAATATCTCCCATTACCTCTACAGTAAATAGATAGTTCCCAGCTGGCACTATGGGGAAGTGGTGAAAACTTTAAAGAGGTTGGACTTAGTGAGAAGTCTTCCAGTCATTAAGGGCACACCATAGCTGCCAGTTAATCTTGATCTTCAACCGGACTGAATCAAGAGATTCCTGAAGAGGTGATTGGATTGTCACCAATAGGTTAATCCACTGATTAATTGATAGGAGAATGTATTATTGGGCCTGGGGATGAGTTGGAGGATGTGGGTTATGGGTCATGACTTCGGGGACTATGAGTGGTTCCTGGCCTATTCCATTCGGGCTCTTCTGTTCTCTGCTTCTCAGATGCCATGAGTTGAGCAGATTTCCTTGATGTTTCTGCATTAGTGACAGCTGATCATGTACAAAAACCTCTGAAAACCTGAGCCAAAATAAAAATTTTCCTCCTTCTGTAAATTGTGGGTGTTGAATATTTTTGTCTCAGTAACTGAAAAGCAGACCGATGAATTTTTGAAGGGGATAATGCTATCTGATTCTCTCTTCTTTCTCTTTTCCTACTTTCTGGACAATATGAGCTGGTCATATTATTCTATCATGCATTCCTTGCCATGATGTACTGCCTCACTGCTAGCCTCAAAACAATGGGGCCAATGGACCATGGACTGAAATCTTAAAAACTCTGAGCCAAAATAACACTTTCTTTTCTAAAATTGATTACTTCAGGTATTTTGTTAGAGTAAAGGAAAGTTGATTAATACTGACAACAAAAGCCTAAGCAAGTGGACAAGCGAGTAGACAAGTGGAATTGCAATAAGATAAAGAAAAGGAAAACAATTATGAACAATTTTCATTGTAGAGAATATCATTATTTAGAAAATACTAACAATTCTTGAAAGCAACTGCTGATATAATGCATAAACTTAGCAAGACAAAAAATATGATATTAATATAAAAGTCATATAATATTCCTGTGCTACCAGCAAATACTTGGAGATAATCAATTTCATTTATATTTGTGCCCAAAATGCTCAGAATTATCTTTAAGAAAACCATGTGTTTCAAAACTACATAACATTACTGAGAGAACTGAAGAAGACCAAGATAAACCATTTAAACATCAGAAGACTCAGTTGACAATTAGAAGTTTTAATCTGAAGATTCTGTCATTTGCTTGCTGCCTGAGTAGTGCTCATCTCTAATTAGTAGTTTGTTAGTTGTTTGAGGTTGTCAGGAGCTCTGGTATGCTGTCTTTAAAGGCTTCCCTGTGCCTGACTTTTCAGCCCTTTAACTCTACCAATAAGTCGTAATTAGCCATTGGGAGATAATGGAATGCTAAATGTTGGGCTCATCTGAAGAAGCTTTTTTCTTTTCAATCTTAGTTCCTTGGTCAAGTCTCTCTTTCATTTTCTGTCTATATTTAATTGATACAATCAAATATTAGTCTTTATTCACATTTTCTTGATCTCTTTAAAAAACATTTTTAAAATTAGAGTACTTAAATCAGGATCTAGAGAAGGTTCAACACTGCACTTACTGATACATGTTTTTGGTCTCTTAATCTAAACCAATTTCTCACTCCTGCTTTTTCACCCATGAGTTTGCTAAATAATTTAAAAATTTTCCTGTTAAATATTTAATGCTTTGAATTTGATGTTGTTAAATCTACATGTTATTTTTGCACATTTCTCTATTCCACATATTTTCTGCACTGTCATTAAGTAGAAAATTTTCTTAAAGAGGCTCATTCATATTGTTTTGTACTTTATACATGTTTTTCCATGTGATAGGAATATTGGTCAATGAGTTCAAGTTCTGTCAACTTGTATATTTCTTATAAATTTTATTTTGAAATTGTTACTCAGTTGTTTTAGTTTTGGTTGATTTTACCTTATGTTAGGCCCATTAATTCATTACATTATAAAATGTACATTTATTAAACCCAAAATTCTTATTGCAATTATTAATTCAAAGTTTTCATAAAAAATTTTCTTAATTGAGTATGTGGTTATTTATTCTCAACATTATCATATAAGAAAGGCAGAATAAAAATTTGATTTTTCATATTCATCACATCAAAATATTTAATACGAGCCAGGCATGGTGGCGCATGCCTGTAATCCCAGCACTTGGGAGTCTGAGGCATGAGGACCCCTGTGAGTTCAAGGCCAGCCTGGGCTACATAGTCTGAACTACATAGTAAAACCCTGTCTCAAAAAAAAAAAATTAATAGGTGTAATAATGACTCCAAAGGAGAGGAGTATAATCATAATAATGCCTCTTTTTACATAACTTCATTCACAGAGTATATTATCAAATATGGAGATCAGTTATTTGATATAGGCCAGCACTGATATTTAAGTATAATTTAGTTTTGCGTATCTCTTAACATAAGAAAGCTTAAACATTTTTCATAAATTTAAAGATGGTTTTCATCATTTTATATATTAAATGTGGGGTTATATCTTTTGTGGCTTTTTCTCAGTTTTTTGGAAGGTCTAAAAATATTAAAACTATTAGTCATGATGTAAGCTATAAATATTTTGTCTTCATTTATTTTTTTTAATTTTACCATGCATTAAATTTAGTTTTATAAAGTTGATATTATCAATATTTACCAAATTCATAGATTATAAAGATATTTACTAATGCTTTCTTGTAGTAATTTCATAAGATTTTAAAAATTATATGTTGAATTCACTTAAAATTGTCTTAGCAAGTGATATGATGAATAGAACTGCTACATCTTTTTCCAGATTGCTATCTGATCATTCCACTATCACATTAATAGGTCCTTTTTTTCTCCACTGATTTGAGATACTGTCATTATCATTATAAGAATTATCTTATGTGTTTTCAATGTAGTTGTTACTTTTCTATTCTATCTTTTTTTGGAGTAAATATAACATTAATCTTTTATTATCTACTGTAACTGTTGATTCAAGCCACACTTTGACAAGCTACATTCCTTTTACCGTAAAATATTTAATTCTCAATTTTAGCCAGGTTCAGTGATTCACACTGAAAGGGGATGGTGCTGTCAGAATCACTTGTGAATTTTTTTTTCAACTTATATTGCCCTCTATTTTTATCCTGACTTTTTACAATGTCTCCCTACAATGACAGAGTGCAAGTGTATGAGTACACACATGAATACACAGGCACACTTGCACATAAATATCTAAACTTCCACTTATAACTACAGAGCCCCCAAAGGAGTGTCTGTTAAGATTGGAATATGTTATGTCCCTTGAGCATGTTGGGGAAAAATACAGATGAAGAACTTTTAGTTTTGTTGATGTATAGGATTTATAACAGTTATAATATTTTCTAATACTTATGCTGAATATGTCACTATTATGCCACCTTACATATACATATCATTTTATTACCCACCGTAATAACCATAAGCAATAAGTATGATTATTTTCTTTCTAAAAATGTAGAAACTAAAGCTTATTAAAGTTAATATATTCAAAGTCATGATTAGTAAGAGGTAAGTAGAGTAAAACTTAGCTTTTTTTGGCTTTATAAAGCTAATCATGGTAAATCATATTAAGTCCAAGTAATACACTTTGCACCAACATATTGAGATTAGATCCCTCTAAGTTCTTTTTACTGCTTGTGAGCAGTTGTCATATACCTTAGGAGGCCAGTGTCTATACCAATAAACTCAATGAGAAAAAGAAAAAGACAAACTTTACATCAGTAGACTCACTTTTCCTATCACTCCTGATAATGCACCTAGCATGTGGGTTTTTCTGATGATTCAAAATAACATATAAATTGTTACAACGAGAAGTTTCTCTTTAAAATTTCTTAAAAATTGACATATAAATCTTTATCACTGGCATATTTTTGATGTATGCATGTGGCGTCCCTTTATTGATGCTTTTTAGGGAAAATGAGTCAAGCAAAATAAAAATTTAACCCAGGTTAATTTCTACCCTTTCATCCATTAAACTCAAAACCACCTGAGAAGACTCAGTTGTGCACACAAATACTAACGTATTTATCCTTTTCATTATTTTGAAAACGAATGAGATATTATAAATGCATATATATAACTGCTGTATTCAATGATATAACATGCAAAGATATTGAAGGATAAATTGAGAGTGAATATGAAATTTCTTTGACAATTACTGATGAAGTTAAAATGGAAATTACAGTTTTCATAAGCTTTACTAAATAATTTAGAGCTTACCGTATTTCATTTCTAAAATTAATTTCACAGTTACAGAAGATCTAAGACTTTACCCTAAAATTCACATTCCACTTTCTCAGCTGTCTCATTGCAGTCTTCATGTCTTTGTTTCTCAGTGTGTATATTATTGGGTTCAAAAGTGGAGTAACCACAGAATAAAACACAGCAAGGAATTTATCTAATGATTTGATAGGGAATGGCCAGGCATAAATGAAAATACATGGTCCAAAAAACAAAAGAACGACTGTGATGTGAGCCGTCAAAGTGGACAGAGCCTTGGATGACCGATCTGAAGGGCGGCTGTGGATGGTCATTAGAATGATAGTGTAGGAGATGATTAGGAGGACAAAAGAACACACCGTGAACCCACCACTGTTAGCAATGACCATGATATCTAGCCTGTAGGTACCTGTACAAGCCAGCTGGATTACCCTAGGAAGGTCACAATAAAAGCTATCAATCTTATTAGGACCACAGAATGGCAAGTTCACTGCAAAGGCCAACTGGCTCACTGAGTGGAGGAAGCCAATTCCCCATGCAGCAGCCATAATTCCAAGACAAACCTTGCTACACATAATTGTAGTATAGTGTAGGGGTATACAAATTGCTACATATCTGTCAAAGGCCATTGCTAGGAGGATCACCAACTCACTCCCACCAAAGAAGTGAAGGAGAAATATTTGTGCAAAGCACCCCTTGAAAGAGATGGCTTTGATCTTACTAAAAAAGTCAGTAATCATCTTGGGGGCTGTGACTGAAGATAGAGACAAATCAGCGAGTGAGAGGTTGGCTAAGAAGAAGTACATGGGGGAGTGAAGGTGGGAGTCAGAAGCCACAGTTATCACAATCAAAAGGTTTCCAAACACAATTCCTCCATAGAAAACAAAAAAGAACACAAATAGGAAAAGCTGGAGTTCCTGAGAATTGGAGAGTCCAAGAAAAATGAACTCAGTGACCACAGAGTAATTTGCTTTACTTATTGTTTCATTCTGGTAGATGACGTCTGCAGTGCCCTTGGAGAAAATGATGAAGAAGAAGTCAGAATTGTTACACTGAGTTCAAAGCTTTATCCCACATTAATACCTTGATTGTGCCTTATAATTCAATTACCCAGGTCCTCCCAGTGTCCCCACTCATGGTGGGTTTATTCCTGGTAAAATACTATTTTTTGTGCTGCACTGTCAGATTAAATCCACTATTTTACATTTATCTTTTTTCTCCCACATTTAAAAACAGTTCTTATTGTGCCATATATACATATATCTTACATCATTTTAGGATACTAAAATTCTTAGGACAAAAAAGAAGTGAGAGATGAAAAATAGAAAGAACAAAAAAATTAAAAATATCAAAAACATAACGTTTAAAGAGTGAAAAATGATATAAGAATGCGGCATCCAAAGGTGGAGTAAGAAAAAAGATGATGAAAATGCAATAAAGTTTACATAACAAAAAGTGTGAAGCAGATCAATGGAAGTAAAATTGGGAAGGAATTTTAGAGTTGTTATTATCTATGCTTTATTATGAAAATAATGAAAAACTATTGAAGAATTAGCAACATTTGCTTAATAAACTAGATCTGTTCTGAATGTGAATTTAAAGAGCAAAGGATTAAAAATAATGCCAGGTAATTATTTTAAGCCTCATTTGAGGTAATAACTGCAGTTTATATGAGTAGAAATGGGGTGAGAAAGAATTTGTGAGTGCCCATTAAGCGATACTTATACTGGGTGAGATGTGAGTGTGTGTGTGTGTGTGTGTGTGTGTGTGTGTGTGTGTGTGTTGGAAGACCTGAGTTCAAATACTAGGTTTATCTTCTATGTAGTTGGATGCCTGTGGACAAGTCACTTAAATGCTTTGAGTCTATGATCAGCTCTGGACAGGATTGTGGTAATAGTACTACTTCATTAGAATGCGTAAAGGATTGGATGTGATTGTGAATATAAATTTTCTAGCATAAAGTAAGTAGACAATAAATTAGTGTTTATTAGGGAAAAGTAATAGAAGCTTTACCAACAATCTGTGGTAATAAATTCATCATTCACATGTTTTTATTCTGAATAATTGGGAACAATGTGATGGTTTTCATTCTCGTAATAATTATGAGAACTAATGTAATGCTACCTCATGTACAGATCAATTTCAGGAGTAGGGGTAACTTTGGGAGGAGGTGAAGGATAATGATAAATGTTCAGATATGTAGAGGTATTGCTGGGACAACCTCGTAAGTTGCTCTCTGGTATATAGTTAAGACACTAAACAGTGACTTTTGACACAAGCAGAGAGAGTCATTTCAAAGGTGTATCTAGTAGAGAAAATAAATACCGTTTTAAGTTTTGCACCACAGTGTGGGAGCAAATGAAGATGTCCTGAATATGAAGCATAGCCCCAAGAATACCTGTTGGATAAGATTGGAAGAGTGAATTGGCAAGTGAGATGTAAGAGAGAAGTGGGAAATGATGGATAAAGTCTCCTCTCTATACTTACGTAGATACATTTGCCGAATTGCTTAGAGAAATACCACTGTCCGTTTTGGACATTTACTTCATTGTAGTTTTCCATTGCTTTTGAAAATTACACTTTTCATTATTGTGAATTCCGTTCATTCAAGCAGTACGTTACTGTTTTCACAGTCCTGTAAAAGTTTTGCGGTTCTGTTTTTCCAGCTCAAAAGAAGTCCAATGGTGAAATAAATCATGGACACTTGTTTTAGTTCTTTTCTGCTTAACATAGCAATAAATACAATCATAACAACCACTGACAATGCAGAATATAGGACTTACACTGTGAGATCATTTTTGATGTGACTAATTAGTTTGGAAGTTTGTCATCAAAGCACTTAAGTTACAATTGACTTTACTATTTTCTTGTGTAAAGCCATTTCATTTCACTAACAACAACAACAACAACAAAAGGATAAACTTGAAGTTATATCTCCCTGGAAAATATGCCAATGATAATGATTAACTCAAAGATTCTCAGCTGTACCAAAAATGTTCTAACAGTAGCAAGAATTAGAGAATGATATTCTTCAGCAATATTTTTTCTCACCTATTTAAGACATCATATCTCCTGAATTTACGCTTCTAAGAGGAGAGTGATAATATGGGATCCTCAGCTACAGCTTTTTCACCATCACAATTCTTTCTCAGCCCACTTACAACTGTTAAAAAGTTATTCAAAAAAGGGTGAAGGTGTGGGGGAAGTGGGAAGGGTAGGGAAAAGAAAAAATATGAGAAAAGGGAAAAATGGAAAAAAAGTCATTGTAGATAGGGGAGGTTGGAGGGCGTGAAGGGAGGGCAGGGTTTTGGGGAAAAAATGAGAATTAAGATCTGTCATGTAAAGGTACAAGATCCCAATGATGAATGTAACTGTGCTGTATATTTAAAAAGTACCAATAAACTCAATAAAAGTCATTCAATACATTTTGAAAGTATATGTTTCTAACTTTAAATATATGGTAATTGGAGGAGTTCTCCAGAATCCCACATACTGGTTTTAACAATCCTGATGTGCCAGGCACAGGTGAAAAAGCAGCTCCTTCCTCAGGCACTACATTAATTTTTGGATTCAATGATTGCAATTTTATGTTTTTCTTAAAGTATCTTTTACCCTTCTTCATGGAAAACACTGTATTTCTTTATAAGTAGCATTGTGATAGAAGTCAGGAATTTTGAGTTCTCGCATAAATTCATTGCATGATCTTGGACATACTATTCTACATTTAGAGCTTTAATTTTCCATTTTTCAAATGTATCTGCTTATCAAGAGATCAAGAGCTCTAAAATCTCCATAGCTCTAGCTGTATGATTTGAATGTTTTATGAAACAAATGTCCCAAACCAGGTTTTATTGGTATTGCAAGAAGGAGGCAATAAGATGGGCAACAAAAACTAGATTTGGGAAAGAAATAAGGACAGGGTCACTAAACAGGAAAGAATAGATTAGCCCAAAACGTTAGGAGAAGAACTCAACAATCGTTTGCATTAAAACACTAGCAACAAAGGTTACATTTCCCTTTATTTACATTAAATCTTTCAAGTATTTAAACCTACGCTACAGGATCTTTCCATTTTTCCTAAGATAAAGACATACCAGAATTCTGAAAAATGGATTTCTACTAACAAAAACATCTTGTCAATAAATGGCTGAGATTTGCTTAGTTTTACTAATATATTTATCACATGTATTTATAATATATTCATCATTCCACTTACCTCCTTCATAACTGGAAGAGACTACAGCAATTTTCAGGGAAAGAAGAGTACAGATTTCTCTTTCTTGGTACTTTCTCAAAGTATTAAAATTTGCAAGAGGGCAATATTTATGTGAATTTTCCGCCTTAGTACATTAATTAAAAGCCCATTATGAAAGTGATCAGAATCAGGTGAAGAGATATGGAAATAACCAGCCTGAGCTTTGAGTACTGAGACTAACTTATAGTCTCATCGGTTTTCCCTTGGTTATTAGAGGAAAAACAAAATCTTGTTGAGCTAAGGAACAGTGCCACAATTTCTTGGCCCAGTTGAACATTTTCACTACCTGAGTCTAGCAGTGGTTTTTAAAGAATTATGATGAAACAAATATGATTCAATTGTAAAACTAAACTCTAAATAGACCTGTAAGAGTGAATAATATGCTTAGATTTTATAAACAGAATAGCAAAGAATACTGATGACCAAATTGTGTAGAGAACATAGGAATAAAACCTTGACTAATAATAGGAAGTCTCACATGTCACTCGCTGTTTCATTCTGCAGCTTTAATCGCCATGTAGTATTAAAAATGAGCAGAGACACAACAATTAAGTTTTTCTTAAAACCATTAGAATACAGCTCTAAATAAACTGATATTTAACTTATGCTTCTTGACTACCAGGATTTTCAGGATTTATCTAAAGGATGTCAATCACCGTCCTTGCACAGATCACCCTAGTTTAAGATCAGGCACCTTAAATAAATTTTGGGATTTCAGTGATGTGCCTTCCTCTGCTGAATACATCTCATCCAATACTTTTAGACAGAAATGTGTAACTTTCACTGCCTCCTGCCTTGCAAGCAGAAGGTCCTGCATTCAATCCCTGGTAACCCCTGCCCCAAAAGAAATGTATAACTTTCTTTATGATTAACAAAAGTTCTTGCAGCTCCACCTGAAGTTAAATTTATTGATTTAACATCTCTTTTTGCTATGGAATTTGTCTCCAGACTTCTCATGAAAATATATGCATTCCATAGTGTTTATAGCGATTGCGGGGGTCTCGATGGTCCAAGACATTCATCCACACTTGTGTTTGTCATCGAAGTCTACTTAGTCACTTCCCTAGAATTTATAACCCGTGAACTCAGCCTTCTCATTGCCCACTTCATATCTTTATTCCTTAAAGTATATATGACAGGATTTAAGACAGGGGTGACAACAAAGTCTACAATGGCAAAAAATTTATCCAGTGACTTAGTCGGAAAAGGCCACACATAAAGAAACATGCATGGAGCAAAGAATAAAACCACTACAGTGATGTGAGCTGGCAAAGTTAGAAATACTTTTGATAAGTCTTTGGAAGAATGTTGTCGGACAGTGATCAGAATAAAGATGTAGGACACAATTTAAAAAAAAGAAGGTGCCCATTGATATAAAGCCACTGTTGGCAGTGACTCTGAATTCTAGTCTATTTGTGTTCATGCATGCAAGTTTAATAACCCTAGGAAAATCACAATAAAAGCTCCCTACATTATTGGGGCCACAGAAAGGTAAATTTATGACAAAGACAAACTGAAATATAGCATGAATCACCCCAGTGATCCATGCAGAGATTGCCAAAAGCGTGCACATTTTATTATTCATAATAGTTACATAGTGGAGAGTCTTACAGATGGCTGTATACCTGTCATATGCCATTAGTATGAGTAAAAGCATTTCAACTCCTCCCATAATGTGGATAAAGAAAATCTGTATCATGCAGCTGTGGAAGGAAATTACTTTATATTCAGTGAAAAGATCAAAGATTATTCTAGGGACTGTGGTAGATGAAAGGCCCAAGTCAATGATTGATAAGTTGGCCAGAAGAACATATATGGGAGAGTGGAAGTGATAATCAAAAATCACTGTGAACACAATGTAGAGATTTCCTAGAATAATTCCCATATAAAATAAAGAGAAAAAGAGGAAAAGGAAAAACTGCATTTCCAAGGATTAAGCAAGTCCTAGTAACACAAATCCAATTACCATAGAGTCATTTACTTGGTCCATTGATTTAGAAAGAAGGGGACGCATTGAAATAACCTGAAAGAAAAGAAGGAATCAACGTAGAGATGCTTACCATGTTGTATTAAGTGAGATAATTTTAAATAGATTACTAATAAATCTTTTATTTGGTTGATGGTAGAGTATGTACAAAATAATGAGCACCCAAGTTACACAGTATTTTGATAGTATGGACAAAGTTGCTCTTAAAGGCCATCTATGCTTAACACCCTCATTTGCTCAAATAATAAACCTGTAGTAATTTAAGAAATCAGAAAATGCACAAAACAAATTCATAGAATTCAGGTGAAAGAAAAGAAGAAGAAAAACAAATATATTAATATGGAAAATCATACATAAAAATTTTTAGAATTCAAAAAATTCAAACTTTGAAAAATGTAGTAAACAATAATCAAATTCAACATGAGAACAGTGGACTCTAGTACAGTTATTTAATTAAATATTGACAGAATTTAAAATAGCAACATGAGGACTTTGCTTTAAAATATTATTAAAAAGGTAAAAAAAATTGCATAGTCCAAAAATTTACAAAACTGATCAGTTTTGATTTTTCGAACTTTAAAATCTTAAAATATCTACCCTTTTAAATGTTATATTTATATTAGTTATTGCTAAAATATAATATGGCTTTGGAAGTTGAAGGAACAATTTATTCAAAATTTTTGAAAACCAAGATTTCATAATAATTATAAAGTCAAACTGGCTGAAGAAGTAAAGTACTAATATTTCTTTCATCTCATTACCTCTTTTTATAAATGTTAGCAATTGTTTTATAAATGAGATTATCAAGGGAGTAGAATGAGTTATATGAATAAAAGTCTGATTAAATTACTGAGGCATGGTGAAAAGTCAGGAAATTAAAACATTTTGAGCATCTAGGCAATTGGCAAAACATCTTCCTGTTTTACTCTGACCCAGGATGGCTATTCTGAATGAATTCTAATAATAGTGAAATAACTATGAGGAAAATGATATACAAGTATCCTCATCCACTTCATGAGGAGCAAGATTAGTAATTTTGCAGTGGGAGATACTCTGAGAAAAACAACAAATGGTCTAAAACATAGACAGTAAGGTGAAATGGGATAGCAAAAGGTAATACTTAGGCAAAAATACAACAAATGGAAAGAAATCAGTTTGTTTCCTTTACAATTCCCTTAATATGCAATTCTTTCTCTGTTTCTCTGTTTCTCCCCTATTTCCAAACTTCTGTGTACATACTTTCCTTAGCACTCTGCCTAGCATTTTCTCAATGTATCATTTATATTTTTAAGACTATGCTTTACCACTTCAAATCACTTATAGTATTCTTCCTGGACGTACACATATTTAGCTCATACAGATCACCAGAGGATAAAGACAAAGGATTTTAGTCAGGAAATTAAAACTGGGAAACATTATAGGCTTAGTAAACTTGAAAAGATTTATGGAAATGTCCTCTACTATGCTGAAAAGAATCTATGTGGTGACTTACTATACTCAGTTATGTTTGAAACATAGAGTTTAAGTTGAAAACTAACGTTCACAGCTTTAGATCAAATATTTTATTCTGTTAAACTAAGCTACAGCATATGAATCAAGCATGCTAGAACTCTTTTCATGAAAGGCATAGTTCATCTTATAAAACCAATTGTGAGATAATTAAAAAGGTCCTTCGAATTACTTTATCAGAGTTAGAATTTTGTATTGCTAGTAGGGTAATAATGTAGAAATGCTGTTTGTCTTGAGGTGCAGGTGACAGTTAAGTTTTTTACGGAGAGAATTTACAAACTACATGAACATATTACAGATTCACACATTCTGATATAATATTTCATTTTTTTCTATTCATAATCATTCTAAAATGGGACAACCACAATCAAAATATAAAACAATGATTAACATGTTTGAAAAAGAAGACATAAACGTGAAGCGGAAATACAATGTTAGAATAAATGGTATGACAGCTCTACAGCTGCCTGCCTGCCTGAGATCACCTAGCGGGTGCGTGACCTCCCGGACTGTGGGACAACAGACCCAGCAAGGACCCAAAGACCCCAGAGGGGTCTCTTCAGCTGCCTGCCTGCCTGAGATAACCCAGAGGGTGTGCAACCTCCCGGACTGTGGGACAACAGACCCAGCAAGGACCCAAAGACCCCAGAGGGGGTCTCTTCAGCTGCCTGCCTGCCTGAGATCATGTGGCAGGTGCGCTACCTCCCGGTCTGTGTGACATCAGACCCAGTAAGGAAGGTAGCCACGCGGGAGCCCTTGAAACACCCCCGTGACCCCCCAACCCCCATTCTCAAACCCCCTGATTGGACCAGTCCTTAAACCAACTCTGCAGAGGCATAGGTTCTCATGAAGCGTAGTCTTCTGAGCTCCCAACTTTGAACATCTTTAAAGAAAGGGCAGGGGAAACCTGTAATAGAACTGAGTGGAGTTCAACCCTGAGGGTAGGGAAACAAGTTAGGCCTTGTGGACTGTGTTCAGTCTCAGTCGTGGGGAACTGCCACTGGCTAGCTGAGGCCAGGGAATTCGGTTGTGCATATGGCTGTACATGTGGTATAATATGAGAACAGAAATAGTCTGAAAAAGACCCTTCAAATTCTTTTTTTCTCTCTTTCTCTCTTTTCTATTCCTCATTCCACCCTAAAATTTCTTTCTTTTTTCTGTTCTATCTCTCCAAATCAGTCACATGCTCCACCATATTATCCCTCATCTCCTTTTTTATTCCGGCTCATACCCTAACTAAGACTTCTTCTTCTATTATATTTTCTTTTTATGAGGGGTTTCTCTTTATGTTATTTTCTCCAGTCTTTTTACCTCACTCATGGCTCTGCACCTTCAAGGGAAGGCAAGCGCCTGTTATTGTTAAGGGGATATATTCTTGTCCTTATTCCTGCACTCTCTCTATCCCCCTGAAGTTAATAGCTTTGTAAAGATAGTAAGGTAATTCTACAACCTCTGGATTCACTTCAAACCTGCCCTAATTCTTTCACTTATCTAATCCTCTCATTCTAAGTCAAACCCCCCATCCTAAATGGTAAAGATGCTATATTGAAAAGCATATTCACTGCAAACATACTATGGGCTGCTTCTTGAAATTAACTTACTTCACATGAGTTAAAGGGGATACATTAATGACTACCACAAGTGGTCAGTTTGCAAGCTGTGCCTGATCCTGCTGTGCTGCTGAATATATCATTTGAGATAAAGGGTTGTGATCAATTTAAAGAGTTGTTTTCTCTGATATTATGAAAATGAGGTTGTCTATGAGTCATTAGAAACTCAAAAGCTAAAATGCAACTATATCAGGAAGATTTAAGTAATACCCAGAAATTAAAGAAGGACAACCCAACAATAAAAATAAAAATGAGAAAACACTTAAGCAAGACACAAAGACAGATTTCCAGTTCACCAATGGCAAATAGTAGGACAAATGAGGATGAAAAGTCTGATAGTGAACCAACAGGATTCCCTGGACCCATAGCACAGGAGGTAACAAAACAGATGAACCAGCCTCTCTAAATGTAAAATCAGAAATAATTTCCCAGTTAAGCAGAGAGATGATGAGCAAAATGGAAGTCATGATTTGAGACTCTAGAGCAGAAACTGACAAAAAAATAGATGAGCTCAAGACCATGATAGAAGCCATGAAGAATCAGCATAATAAAAAAATGGAAACAATGAATGCCCAACAGAGGAAAGAAATGGAATCCATAAAACAGATTCAAACAGATATCCAGGAGATTAAAAACTCTATTGAAAGTGTATGCAACAGAATAAAAGATTGCGAAGATAGAATTTCAGATATAGAAGATAGGATCACAGTCAGTGACCGTGAAAAAAGAGGTCTATTAAAAACAGTAAGGGATCATGAGAAATCAACCGAACAACTCCTAGATGATGCAAAGAAAAATAATATAAGACTGATAGGAATTCATGAAAAAACAGGAGAAAACACAAATGATATAAAAAAGCTCTTCACAGAATTAATGACAGAAAACTTCCCAAACAGAAGGGAAGAATTTGACATACAGATAAGTGAGGCATATAGAACCCCAACTAGCCACGATCAAAAAAAATCTTCATCTAGACATATAATAATCAAGATTCCAGAAATCCAACAGAAAAACAAAATACTACAAACAGTAAGAGAAAAGAAACAAATCACATGCAAAGGAAAGCCAATTAGATTCACAGTAGATTTTTCAACACAAACCCTTAGGTCAAGGAGAACCTGGAGTGAGGTATTCCAAGTCCCAAAAGAAAAGAACCTCCAACCTACACTGATGTATCCTGCAAAACTCTCTTTCAAAATACATGGGGAAATAAGATACTTCCATGACAAAGAGCAC
>NW_022900929.1:44703636-44703870 GCF_012274545.1 Fukomys damarensis
AGATGGGAGAAGGTAAAAAGAGTCAACAAAAGGACAATAACATGACAACAATAAGTCAAAATATATCAGTTATAACCATCAATGTTAAGGCCTCAATTCACCAATCAAGAGAAACAGATTGGCAGAATGGATTAAGAAGCGCAATCCAACAATATGTTGTATACAAGAAACACACCTAGTGCAAAAGGAAGTCCATAGACTGAAAGTGAAAGGATGGAAAACAATTCTCCATGC
>NW_022900929.1:44705303-44707235 GCF_012274545.1 Fukomys damarensis
GGGAAATAAGATACTTCCATGACAAAGAGCACCTGAGAAATTTCATGAACACCAAACCAGCACTGCAAGGAATTTTAAACAATATCCTAGAAAAGGACAACGAAGTTCACAATAACATGAGGCCCAACAGACCAAATCAAATAGGCAAGGCAAGAAACTAAAAGGAGATGGGAGAAAAGGTAAAAAGAGTCAACAAAAGGACAATAACATGACAACAATAAGTCAAAATATATCAGTTATAACCATCAATGTTAAGGCCTCAATTCACCAATCAAGAGAAACAGATTGGCAGAATGGATTAAGAAGCAAAATCCAACAATATGTTGTATACAAGAAACACACCTAGTGCAAAAGGAAGTCCATAGACTGAAAGTGAAAGAATGGAAAACAATTCTCCATGTGTCAGGAGCCCAGAAAAAAGCAGGGGTAGCAATCATATTCTCAGATAAAGTAAATTTCACACCAAAACTCATTAAGAGAGATGAAGAAGGACACTACATCCTTGTAAAGGGAACAATTCAAAAGGAAGAGTTGACAATCATAAACATATATGAACCAAATATAAATGCCCCCAACTATATAAAACAAGTACTAAGTAACATGAAAAACCAAATAAGCACTAATACAATTGTAGTGGGGGATTTAAATACCCCACTATCACAAATTGACAGATCATCTAGGCAGAAAATCAACAATGAAATAATAGAACTAAACCAAGCTTTGGAACACATGGACTTAATAGATGTTTATAGAGTATTCCACCCCCAAAAAATCAGAATATACATTCTTTTCGGCTGCACTTGGATCATTCTCCAAGATAGACCACATACTGGCTCACAGAACAGGTCTAAATAAATGTCAAAAAATTGAAGTTATCCCCTGTATATTATCAGATCATAGTTCAATCAAACTAGAGATCAATAGCACAAGAAACTATAGAAACTTCACAAGCACATGGAATCTGAACAACACTCTCCTAAACCATCAATGGATTACAGAGGAAATTAAAGAAGAAATTAGACAGCTTTTACAAATAAATGAGAATGACAATACAACATACAGGAATCTTTGGGACACAATGAAAGCAGTTCTACGTGGAAAATTCATAACATTGAATGCCCACACTAGGAAAACAGAGCGGGCTCAAATAAAAACAACTTAATGATGAAACTTAGACTCCTAGAAAAACAAGAGCAAGAAAAACTCAAAGCTCGAGGAAGACAGGAAATTATAAAGATCTGAGCAGAAATCAATGCAGTTGAAACTAAGAAAATGATACAAAAAATAAATGAAACAAAGAGCTGGTTTTTTGAAAGAATAAATAAAATCGACAAACTCTTAGCTAATCTTATCAAAAAAAGCAAAGAAAAGTTTCATATCCTTGCAATCAGGAATGAAAAAGGAGACGTCACAACAGATCCAAAAGAAATCCAGAGGATCATGAACACCTACTTTGAGAACCTGTATTCTAATAAAATGGAAAACACAGAAGAAATGGACAGATTTCTAGATACTTATGAACTACCAAAGTTGAACGAAGAAGATAAAAACATTTTAAACACCCCAATCACAATCAGTGAAATTGAAAATGTAATTAAAAACTTACCAACAAAGAAAAGCCCAGGCCCTGATGGATTCACTGCTGAATTTTACAAGACATTTAGAGAAGAACTACTACCATGACTCTTCAGACTTTTCAATGAAATCGAAAGGGAAGCTATGCTTCCAAATTCATTCCTGGAAGAAAGTATCACTTTGATTCCCAAACCAGAGAAAGATACAACTAAAAAGGAGAACGACAGACCAATCTCCTTAATGAATATAGATGAAAAAATCCTTAATAAGATACTAGCAAACAGAATACAGAGGATTATTAAGAAGATCATCCACCCCGAGCAAGTCGGATTTATTCCACAGAGACAAGGGTGGTTC
>NW_022900929.1:44709311-44787823 GCF_012274545.1 Fukomys damarensis
CTAATAAGATTACTGACATTTAGAAATGGGAAAAAAGGAGCTAAAGGTGTAGGGAAGGTGGGATGGGTAGGGGAAGAGTAAAAAGGGAAAAGAAAAAAATGTGAGAGAATGAAAAGATGAAAATAAAGTGTTTGTAGATGGGGAGGGGAGGAGGGGGTGAGGGGAGGGCAGAGGTAAGGGGAAAAAATGAGAATCAAGACTTCTCATGTAGAGATACAAGATCCCAACAATGAATGTAACTGTACTGTATCCCTAAAATGTACCAATAAACTCAATTAAAGCTGAAAAAAAGGGGAGTATGACAAAAAATAGAAAGAACCCTAGGAGAAACAAGGATGAAAATGTCATCAAAAGAATCACTGAAGAGAACAATGTACACCCTGCTTAGGTTACCTCTTGTGACTTAAACCAACACACACGGACAAGTTGTGAATTTACTTGCTTCTTTTGTTTTTTTGGGTTTTTTTGTTTTTTTTTTTTTTTTTTTTTTTTTGGTACTGAGGATCGAACTTGGGACCTTGTACTTGCAAGGCAGGCAGAACCACTGCGCTAAATCCCTTGCTCTACTTGCGTTTTCATACATGTATTTCTAAAATATGAACAAAACTCTTCACATCAAAAATAAAACTGTAACTCCCCACCGATATACAGGCACTTTTTTGTGTGTGTGCAGCTGGGGACCAAATCCAGGGCCTTGCACATGCTGGGTAAGTGCTGTCTGACTGAGGTAGTCCCTAGCCTGGAAATTGTATTTAATGGCATTTCTTCCCAAGCTTGTACTTTTTGATGATAACCTAATTATATATTTAAAAAAACTCTAGAAAATCTAATTTTTCTTTTATAATTGTGTGGGATTATTACGTTATTGTTAGAGAAATCCTGATGTCCTGAGAGAGTTTGTATGGAGAAAAGGCCATGTGCTTGACTTCTCTGGCTTCTTGTGACCTCCTATAATTTGGTGGAGCTCCTGGGAGTTCTCCTGAAGCTAAATCCTCTAGAACTTGTCATCTTTCTTAGTGGCGATTTAAAATTTGTCAGTCATTCAGGGCTGGGCTGGCAGAGACATATTTCAAACAGAAAACACAAACACATATTAAACCAAAAAGATTATTAAAATTACAGTGTTGCAGAGAAATTGGGAAAGAACTTTAAAATTAATTCGTGCAATGGGTTCATTCTCTTAAGTGCGTAAACAATTCAGTGTGGTTAAATGTTTTCATAGTAATATATTCAATAAACAAGAACCAGGTGTCATGTCCTCCTAAATTTCACTCCAGTAGTGTTCTTCTATAATGCTGTACTTGTACATAGTAAGACACAGTCATGAAAATGTTAGAATTATTTATATTTGATAGGGTCATTCTAATCCATTCAGAAGACCCCCATTCTTTATTCAAGTTTATTCCTTCAGTTCTTATTTTGTTTAAAATAAAAATTAATATTTCTTTCCTAAAAGACCATTTTCTCTTTTTCAATGGATAATGGTCCTCTCTTATTTTTTCAAACTTCTGGTCAGTCTTGGAAGACTTCTAGTTTAGGACTCAGAGCTGCCAGCTTTTTTGGATGATCATTGTTAATGACCAGAGTATTTATTTGTCTGAACTTTGTCCATTGGTTTAAGCACTGGCTGGGACATTCAGGAGAAAGAACTGCACCAGAATATGAGGGGTCAAGGCTTAAGAATTTTTCTCCTCTGGGTTTAAAATAGAATCAGATATTCAAATAGGATGGGAATAGCTGAGAACAGATGTCTGTTTTATCCAGTTGAAAATGAAATTTACATTTGAAGAGTACAAAAATACAGAAACCTGCAAAAAATCTTCACAGTAAGAAAATAGATTGAAAATATCAGAAGGGTGCCCATATGGAATTAATTGCAAAAGAAAGTACAATTAGATGATTGGAATTTCAATATAGGATATCGATACTATGGATTAAAAGGACAAAATATCTCAGGAAGGATGAATTCTTGACACAGTATTTTATGGAAGGGCAGAAATTTAAGGGGACCTGAGAAGGAGAGAAGAATAAAAGTGATGATGAAAGGGACAGTTTTGTAATTTAAAAACCTCTCTCTTACCTGTTAGGTAATAGTAGGCTCATTTTTAGAAGAAATTCAGTTGCTTAGTCTTCATTTATGTAATAACAACATGAACACAGATGTAAAATTTTTTATAATGGGAGAAAGCTAATTACCTGCATAGAAGAGTGATGTAGTTATTACTACTTTCTCTTGGAACCTAGATCTTTGAGTCACATTGGGTTCCATAAGAGACAAGCATCAAGAGAATTGCCTGACTATGGAAAATAGAAGAGGGAGGATTTTGAGGTCATATGTTGGCTAGCATAAAATAATTCCCACTTAATCTTAAGGTATGCATTGATTGGAATAACATAGATGAGGATTTGAAAATATATCCAGGTGTACAGATGTATCTTCATTTCTGTTAGTATAAATGGACATTTAGGAAATAAAACTAAGATCCTTGATGTGTGAAGACAATGCCTACAGTTGATGAGAGAAGGAATAAACAGATATTTTTCCTGTTATCAAATATAGCAAATGTTTGCTTCCGGATGCTTACACATGCTTAAAACTTTAGGGTGCTGAGGATGAAGGTCTGTTGAAAAGCTTTGACCATTCTCCTTTTGAGTTAACTGATTACACATAAAACTTGTGTTATTGGATACATTTGTTCAGAGACTTTAAGTATAGTTACCTGTGAGGAGATTATTGTTTCAAAGGACCTATGTCAATCTATTGAGAAAACCACTGTGGATCTTCTTGGAGATACTAGGATTAATCATTGATGTACAGTTAGAAAGAACCTAACCTCTAGGTTTTCATGAGACCTGGAAGTGTCAAAGCTCTGTCTTTGTTTAAAATTGCTTTTCTTTAGATTTTAATTTATTTAGAGTTGTATTTAAAAATAAAGATTAAGCAAAGAAAAAAAAAGGGCCAGGAATTTAGCTCAGTGGTTCTGCCACCAGCTTCACAAGCACAAGGTCCTGAGTTCAATCTCCAGTTAAAAAAAAAAAGCATAGAGCTTTATTTCATTTTCTCTTTTACAGGAATTAGAAAAATAAGTTGGAAACTGGATAAAGAAGATGTGGTTTTGTATAAAATGGAATATTACTCAGCCATAAAAAATGAGAAAATAGATTCATTCATAGGAAAATAGATACATATTGAAGATATATTCCTAAGTGAAATAAATAAGTCACACATGTGTAAATACTAATAAAGTATTCTCTAAATAATTTTAAAAAAGAATAAGATAAGACTACAAGAGCAAGAAACAATTTAAATATGTTAAGGGACCATTTTCATCTTCAGAATTAAGGATTATTTTAATCTTACATCATTGCCTTTTCTCTTTTACTTTCCTTTTTTGTTTTATTTTAGGATTCCCTATTTTTAATGTTCATACAGAGATTTCTTTAACTGAAATACCAAATGGTTTCTCTGGTGTGAAAACCATAATAGTACACAGGATCCTAATGAGAAAATTAATAATGTGAAATAGTAAGTAAAGGGCTGAAGGTGTAGGGAAATTGGGAAGGGTGGGGAAAAGGTAATAAGGGAGAGGAAAAAATATGAAAAATTGAAAAAATGGAAATAAAGTGTTTGTAAATGGGGAAGGGAGGAGGGGGTGAAGGGAGGGCAGGAACAAGGGGAAAAAATGAGAATCAAGACCTATTATGTAAAGGTACAGGATCCCAATAATGAATCTAACTGTATGGCATTCCTAGATTGTACCAATAAACTCAATATAAAGAAAAGAAAAAAAAGAAAGACTTGTTAGTTAATTTTTCCACAAGGAAGGATCATTCATGTTTGGATTTTAGGAAAATCTTTACAATGCTCTTCTTGATTAGTAAATGTTAAATTTCCAGCATTATATTAAAACTAAATCTGTATAGGGGAGAATGGAATAATATATAAAATAATAGTATAGTAATGCATAAATAGTAGATCAAAATTAAATTCCCTGAATTTGTACATATTTTATAAGATCAGTGTATTAGCAATTTGAGGTACCTAGAATCATGTTTCTGGGCATTAAGTATTTCCCTGGTAACCCATGTAAATGTTTCTCAATCTTTTTATAGCATTTTTCATCTCTTTATTTCTCAGTGTATAAATGGCTGGATTTAGGAGAGGAGTAAAAACAGAGTAAAAGACAGCAAGAAATTTGTCCAGCCAGGTGATGTTTAGTGGGCACACATAGATGAAGATGCAGGGCACGAAGAAGATCACCACCACCGTGATGTGGGCAGTGCAGGTGGACAGTGCCTTGGAAGCACCTGTTTTGGAGCTTTGGCAGACAGTGAGAAGAATGTATGTGTAGGAGATCAGCAACACAACAAAGCAGGTTACACATACATATGAATAAATGTAATACACTATATTAACAGAATCAAGGACAAAACCCATATGATCATCTCAATAGATACAGAAAAAGCATTTGACAAAAGTCAACACTCAACTCATGATAAAAGCCCTGCAGAAAGTTAGAATAGATAGACTTTATCTCAACATGATAAAGGATTTCTATGAAAAATCAACAGCCAACATCATATTAAATGGACAAAAACTGAAAACCTTCATATTAAAATCGGGAATAAGACAGCAATGCCCACTATCACCACTCCTTTTCAATATAGCTCTAAAAACGTTAGTTGTATCAAGTAAACAAGAGAAAGAAATTAAAGGAATAAAGATAGGAAAGGAAGAAGTAAAACTGTCATCATTTGCTGATGATGTGATACTATACATGGAAAATCCAAAAAACTCTACCAAAAGACTTCTAGATTTAATCAACACTTTCAGCAGAATAGCTACATACTAGGTCAACACTCAACATTTCTCAATAGGCTTCTTGTACTCAAATAACAAGACTTCTAAAAGGGAAATTAGGGAAACAATTCCTTTCACGATAGCATCCAAAAAATGAAGTATCTAGGAAACAACCTAATGAAGGAAGCAAAAGACATCTACACTGAAAATACAGCACTCTTAAATAAGAGATCAAAGAGGATATAAGAAAATGGAAAGATATCCGCTTCCCCTGGGTAGTAAGAATAAATATACGGAAAATGGCCATACCAAAACTGTATACCAAAACTGCTATACAGATTCAATGCAATCCCAACTCACATTACAACAATATATTTCACAGAACTAGAGAAAATAATTGAAAAATTCATTTGGAACCAGAAGAGACCTAGAATAGCAAAATCAATTCTAGGCAACGGAGACATGGCAGGAGGTATCACAATTCCCAACTTGGAACTACATTATAAAGCCACTGTGATAAAAACAGCATGGTACTGGCAAAGAAAAAGACCCATGGATCAGTGGAATAGATTATAAAATATAGATACAACTCCAGATGTATTCAACCACGTCATCTTTGACAAAGGATCCAACCATCCTCAGTGGAGGAAAGATAGCCTCTTTAATAAATGGTGCTGGAAAAACTGGATTTAAACCTGCCAAAGATTAAAACTAGACCTTTATCTTTCACCATGCACTAAACTGAAGTCTAAGTGGATTGAAGATCTAAATATTAAAAAGAAACACTAAACTTGCTGGAAGATAAGTTAGGCAGAACTCTCAAAGACAATAACATAGGAAAAGACTTTATGAACAAATCCTCAGTAGCTTGGGAACTGCCAAAAAGTATCAACAACTGGGATCTTGTCTCATTTAAAAGCTTCTGCACTGAAAAAGAAACTCCCAACAGAGCTAAGAGGTTATGTGGGAAAAAATTTTTATCAGGTGCTCTTCAAACAAATGACTATTATCGAGAATCTATAAAGAACTAAAAAAAAAATTAGACCCCACCAAATATAAAGACCCAATACAAAAATGGGCATCTGAAATGAACAGACTTTTCTCAGGGAAAGAAGTAAAAGCAAATAAATATAGGAAAAAATTTTCACAATCACTGGTCATCTGAGAGATGCAAATGAAAACACTGAGATTCCACCTCACGGGAGAAAGAATGGCTGCTATCAAGAAATCAACCAATAACAAATGTTGGCAGGGCTGTAGGGAGAAAGGAACCCTTTTCCGTTGTTGGTGGGAGTGAAGACTGGTGCAACCATTGTGGAAATCAATATGCAGATACCTCAAACAACTAGGACTACAGGTTCCATTTGACCCAGCTAACCCTCTGTGGAATATTTTTTCAGAAGAATTAAAAGAATCATACCAGAGTAAGATATGCACACCCATGTTTAGAGCTAAATCTTGGATACAGCTAAATTGCCCATCAGCTGGAGACTAGATAAAGAAGATGTGGTTCTACCTTTTTTTTCTTCATTGAGTTTATTGGTACATTTTAGGTATACAGTACAGTTACATTCATTATTGTGATATTGTACCCTTACATGACATGTCTTGGTTCTCATTTTTTCACCTTGTCCCTGCCCTTCCTACACCTCCTCCTCCCCTCCCCCTTTACAAACACTTCATTTCCATTTTTCATTTTCTCATAGTTTTTTCTAAACTCAATGAGGAAAAAAAAGACAAAATTTTACACAATGACATCTTTTCAATGTATCAACCTTGGCTTTCTTAGATGTACAAATTTTCACCTTTCCCTAGAGCTTCATGTTAACCTTTACCTGTGTTAGTGTATTATTCTTGCATTTATGTTCACCTTATCACATCACTTGCCATTTATTATATTTATTAGTTATTCTAACACCTTGACTAGAACAAAGCTTCACAGTGATAAGCATTACTTTTTATCTTGTAATATATCCCACATGTACCCAAGAGCATGAGGTACTTGATAGTGATTGCATAAGTTAAAAAACGAGGCACACAGGCAAATAAAAGATAACTTTGGGGTTTCTCATTTCCATAATAAAATAGATGATCATAGAAGATAATAATATTTTTGTTGGTAATCATGAGCATTTTTCCATTTTCATTGTTATTAACACATTTTGATTGTACAAATTAATGGGATTCACCGTGAAATTTTTCTCATGTATACATCATGCATTGATCATGTCCATCCACCCTCATTCCACTCTTGTCCTCCACCTCTTCACCTCCAACATCCTTCCCAGTTGCTAGTAATCCCTCTTCTACTTTCAGGTCAAAGTTGCTCTCCTAAGAGTTTCCACATAGGAAAGAAAACATTCAATACTTGCCTTTGTGTCTGGTTTATTTCATTTAACATGTTTTATCAGAAATGTCCATTTTTATGAAAAAGGAGGATTCCATTCTTCTTTATGATTAACACTTTGGTATGTATACATTTTATTTATCCATGCATCTGTTAACAAGAACCTAGGCTGATTTCATATTTTAGCTCTTGTAAATGTTGCCACAGTAAGCATGGGCATCTCTTTTGTATATTGGTGGTCTCTCACTGTGCTTTTGATCTACATTGCCATGTTTGCTAATAACATTGAGCATTTTTCAAATATTTACTTTTCCTGGATTAAGGTTAATGTTATACATGTTTGTTTTTGTTTAGTTTTTGGTCTTGTGGCTATTGTCATTGGGACTGCTTTCATTTTTCTAACTCACCAAGAACATTATGGCTGTATAGAAAAGTTACTAGTTTTTGCATGTTGGTTTTTTATTTTGCTCCTTTGCTGTAGTCACTGAGTACTCTAACAGTCTTTTGCTGAAGTGTTTGGGTTTTCTAGTAATGGAGTCATATCCTCTGTTAACAAGAATAATCTGACTTTCTGCTTTACTATTTATATTCCCTTTGTCTCTTCTTCTTGCCTAATTGCACTGACTAATATATCTCGTATACTAAATAAAAGTACTATACTTAATATATTGAATAAAAGCAATGAAAGTAGATTCACGTGATTTGTTCCTGATATTAAAGTAATTTTTCTCACTCAGTATAATATTGGCTGTGAGTTTGTCATACACAGTCAAGATTGCATTAAGGTGTAACCCTTCTGCACTAGCTTTTTCAGGATTTTTATTACAAAGTGATGTTTTATCACAAGCTTTTTCTGGACCATTGAAATGATGGGTGATTTTTCTCTTTTACTCTGTGAGAGTGCTCTACTAACTTCACTGATTTTATGATTTGGACCTTCCTTGTATTCCTGGAATGAAGCCAACTTTATCATGATAGATGATTTTTTAATGCTTTATTGAATTTGATATATTAGTGTCTTGTTGAGGATTTTTGCATTTGTTTTGCATCTATGATTCAATCATATTACTCACTATTGGTCTATTGAGATATTTACATCTTTTCTCTTCACTTTTGATAGGTCATATGCGTCCAGAAATTTGTCCACATTTTCTAGATTTTCTACTTTGTGAGCATGTGGTTTTCCAAAACAATCTCTAATGATCCTTTGCACATCTATGGTGTCTTTGTAATGTCTTCTTTTTCATCTCTCCTTCTGTTTGCGTCTTCTTTCTTTTTTCTTGGGTAGCCTAACTAAAAGTTTGTCAGCTTTGCTTCTCTTTTTCCAAAAGTCAGCTCTGTGTTTAAACCATTATTTGTATTTTTTAAACTTTATTTCTGCTCTGATAGTCATTGTTTCTCTTCTGTTAATTTTGAGTTTGATGTGTTCTTACTTTTGTCAATCTTTAAGATGCATCATTAGGTTGTGTTTCTAAAATTTGTTTTTCCGATGAAGGTGTTCAATACTATATGCTTCCCTCTTAATACTGCTTGGGCTGCACCCTACAGATTTTAGTTGTGTTCTGTTTTCATGGTTTCAAGAAGTTTTTACATTTCCCTTCTGACTTCCTCAGTGCTCCTCCATGCTGTATTTGTTACTAAAGGTCTTCAGTGTGTCTTGAAACTAGATATGATGATGCCTCCCTCATACTTTGCTCTTTTGGCTCAGCATCGCTTTAATTACTTGGCAGCTGTTGTGCTTCCATGTTAATTTTAAGATTGTTTTTCTTGCTTCTGTGTTTTGAATATTTGTTTTCTTTCTCCCTCTTGTTCATCTTTGTGGTTTTATGGTGTTATGGATTGGACTTGAAATTTCCCTCTAAAGTCTCATGGATCTGAAAGATCGTTAGACTATGGTGTACTATACAGATCCAGGGATTAGTGCCCTGAGGGGTCCGTTGCTGACTTGCATTTAGGAAGTAGAGCCTGGTCAGAGGAGGTAAGTCACTGGGGGTGTGACTTGGTCTCTTCCTTTCTCTCTCTGCTTTCTGGCCTCTGTGATATGAGCAGCTTTCCTAAGCCAGACCTTTCCATCATGCTGTTCCTTCCTTGCAGCCAACTAACCTGTTGGAACTGGTTGAGATTTGTGAAATTTTGAGTCAGAATAAACCTCTCCTTCTTTAAATTGAGGCTGTTGGTTATTTTTTCCCAGTGAGCAAGAAAGTGACTAAGATGGTATACTGTATTCATAATGGTCAGTTATTTTCTATTTCTCATTTGTGTATCTAGTCTTTGGTGGGATTTATACTTTTGGCAGTTCATACTTTGTCATGCTGAGAGTTTAGTCGTTTCTATTTGGGGGATCTATAGGCCTCCTGTACTAAGGATCCATATCTTTCCTACGATTAGGGAAATTTCCTGCTATCATATCATTAAATAAGTTTTCTTTGCCTTCAGTATTTTTTCTTCCCATTGGGATATGTTGATATTATGGATATTTGATCTTTTAGTAGTGTCCCAAAAATGTTATATGGACTCTTCATACTTTATTTGAATTTGAATGTGCTATTTTGAAAGATCTGTCTTCAAGCTCCAAAATCATTCTTCCACTTCATTTACTTGAGTAGTGAGGCATTCAACTGAATTTTTAACTGACTTAAAGATACCTTTTTTGTGGAGGAGCTTGCAGTTGTAAGTCAGGAAGCAGAACCATTGAACTAATCCCTGACACAAAAATTTCTTTATTTCCAAAATTTCTAATTTTTTTTTTCTCAAACACTCTCCCTTCTTGAATTTTCTCACATTCTCTCACTGTTCACTTGTATTTCTTGGATCTCATCGGATTTTTAAAAATAACTTTTTTGAATTCTTATCAGACATTTCATCCACTCTCATATCTTTGGAATCTGTTACTCAAGTTACGAGGTATCATATTACCTTGTAAGGGTTTTTTATCTTTCTTGTGTTCCTATGTTGATATTTGTACATCTGGGGAAATGAATATCTCTACCACTTTTATCGGATAGCTTTTTTTTTTCTCCTCATTGAATTTATTGGTACAAGTGGCTTTCTTCTGAAGGACATCATGTATATCAGTTTATCATGCAATTTTGAGTTCATTTAAAGTTCTTTGGCTTTAATTAGTGAATTTGGGTACTACAATGAAAAAGGTTCACTGTCTCTAGAAGACATTCAAGAGTGGTAACATTACAGGAGTTTAGGCAGGTGCGGTGGAGACAGCAGGGTATGAGGGTTTCACCATGTGTGGTTATTCCCACAGTACTAGTGGTGGTCTCCAACTGAAGTGCGTTTTCCTCAGGCTTTATCTTGGCTCTGCTACTTCAAAGAGATTATGCTTCAGTAGTGAAGCATAAAGTGCCTTTCCCATGATTATATATTGTTTAAGTTTCAGGTGCTTCACCGAGACACGTTGGGACAGGTATACAATAGCCTCTCTACAGCACACAGAAACCAAATCCTGTCAGCAAGTACTTAGGCAAAGTGGGGGGCAGCTAATGTAGGAGATATGAAGATGTGAAGTGCAAGAAAAAATTGTATTACTTCTCTTTGCTGCCACTGTGGGCTTCTGCCCAGCAAGGATCTCAGACACACACACGTACCCCTTATAAAATGCACAATAAATGATAAACATTAACCAGGGTATATTCTTCTCAGATTATTCCTTTTATAACATGTGTAAGGATCAAGCAATAGAGAAGGCCTAACCTGACTTCACAGTGCAAAGAATGAGTAAGAGAAGAATATGTCCAATTCCAGGTGAAGTTTACCTCCAGATCCTTTTAGGCTATGCACCTCAAAGTTAGGGCTACAGCCACAACTATGATGGGCTTGTTCAAAACTGCCTCTCACACTTCTGTAGACAGGAAGAAGTGGAATCTCAGAGTTCTTTCACCACCTTGTTTGCAGACATCCATGCTGCTGTGGGAGAAGGGTGGCAGGAACCATTCAGGAAATGGCCCTCACCGCTGGCTTCCAAGTGAAGCCAATGTGACTGGCTATAGCCCTCAGAGGGCAGGCTCCCAGACCCTCCAGTTCTTGCCTGGCACCCTCCATTCTCCTTCTGTGCCTAAGCACCTGTCCCCACCATGTATCATGCTCAGCTGGTGTGTGTCAGTCACTCCACCCAACCAAGTCTAGTTTGCACGGTAGCAACTCATTGAGCCAGTGCAGTAGAAGGTCCAGTAGTGAGATGATGAAAGGATTTCTGCCCTTAAAGCCATCAAAATTCAGACAGTATGACCCTTTTCAAAATGGTGCCTGGCTGCAGTGCCCTTGGAGTGCAGTGGGAGATGAACAAAAATGCTTTTTGAAAGCCCCTCTTACCTATTTGAAACTGTACTCTTCGAAGGGCTGAAAAAAATTCCAGTAGCACAGATCACCATTTTTTGTTGTTGTTGTTTTTTGGGTTGTTTGTTTCTTTCTTTCTTTGTGTCCCCAATCACCAAGGTTTTGCACTGATAGATTCATGGGAGTTTCTCTTTCCCCTTTATCTCTGCAAAGAGCAGACTCCACCCACCTCACCTGTGAAGTTGGGATGAAATGTGATGGAATATTTTCTTTCTTTGGCTACACTGCTTTCCCAGGCCTCTGGATTTTACAAGGTCTTCGTTTTTTTAGTAGAATCTCATGTTCGCCTTTCTTAACAGACCTCAGGATACAGTAAATAAGTTATGCTGGGTCTTCTCTGTGGAGGAGTTGGTGAGTGCTGGGTATTCTTTCAATCCACTGTGTCTATACCACTTTTGGGGGGAGTTTGTCTTTAAAAAAATCCAAAGAGGCTAACAGTGCTTTAGCCCATTTGTAAAACATTACCACTGTCAGATCTATTGAGCAACTGGTAAAATAGAGAGGTTTTGAACAGCATTTTCAGGGCGATTCATTCACTATCACAAACAGATAATGTCACATGTTTGAGATCAGCCTACCATTTTGCCCTTTCTCTCATCAGTGAATTAAATAAATAAATGACATGTCACCTCTTAATATGAGCAGAGTCTCTTTAAGTATTTAAAATTCCTCTTTTGGAGGATAATGGAATAGGAGCACACACTAATTCACACCCTCTCCACAACTTGGAATTGAAATAGCTAGAAAAGTAATACTCCACAAAGTGAATGAAGGGAACTAGTGCACTGAAACTCAGTATTATACAGATAGAGACTTGAAGGAAAAATGGAGATCCAGGCTATCAATACAGAGACCCAGAAAGAGTAACCTTTTTCTGACTTAGTAATGACAGTAGCCCCAGAGGCTCAAAGGAAAGAAGGCTAAGGGGAAGAATTTGTATCCAGTTTCTATTGTCATGAAGTTGCAAGAAGCCAAGAAGGTGGTAAATTCCCTACTTGAGAAAAGACCTAATAATTTTGGCATCGGACAGGACATACAGCCTATGAAACATCTTACTCACTTTATCAAATGAGCAAGTGCTGGGTACTTTTCTTTTGGTGCCAGCTCCAGCAAAGGGTTCTCCTCTATAAGCAGCTCAATGCACCACCTGTGATTAACTGGCTCACCCAGGCTTTGGACCACCGCACAGCCATTCAACTGTGTAAGTTAATTCATGAGTACAAACATAAGAGAAGCAGAAAAAGTAATAGCAGCTACTGCCCCAGGCCGAGAAAGAAGCTTCCCACAATGAGATCATACACATTAAGAAACTGCAGGATTTTCAACTGGGATTAATACTATTGCCACCTTAGTGAAGAACAAGAAATCATAGCCAGTGTTGAATGAACAAGATATGGACACCATAGGTCTGGCTGTCTTTCTATCTGCCCTGGGTTAGAAGATGTGATTCCCCCATCCATTGTCCAAGTAAGACCACGCATACATGCCTGATCCACAGGAAGATGTGCACCACTGTGACCATTACACAAGTTAAATCAGAAAACAGGGTTTGTGAAAACTACCAGGGCAGGCTTACTCACCTGTGCCATTGCTGAGGAACAATGCCTAACACCCACAACTTAACAGGAGAAGTTTAATTTCTCTCAAGTGTTTCAGAGGACTCAGTGCCTGGTTGGCTAGGTCCAGGACAAGAACATCATGGCAGAAGGGTGTGGTTGAGCAAACCTTTTTAGTCCATGGCTGCCAAAGCAAAGCAGAGGAATGGTACCAGAGCAAAAAGGGAAAGGCACCAGATATAGGTCCCAAGGTCACACCTCCATGAACCACCAAGCTACACGTAGAAGTGTACTTTACTAAAGCTCTCCACAGCCCTTAAGCCAATTAAATTGATAATCCAGATTAAGTTTCATGTGCTACCCATTGTTGACTTCACAGGCAAAGATAAATCATATTTAATTACTAAACAAGATAATAGTCATAATTCCACCTAATGTGATACAACTATAATGCTTTCAACAGAAAGTCCACTAATGCCCTCCTCCAGAGATTCCACAGTTTAGCATTGTTCAAAAGTCAAAGGCCAAAGTCTGCTGAAACTCAGGACAAATTCTTAACTGTGAACCCCTGAAATTTCAAAAAACAAATTACATATTCCCAACACACTGTTATACAGTATTAACAGTTCCATTTCAAAAGGGAAGAGTGCAGATAAAGAAGAACAGGATCAAACAAAGACTCAAACTCAGCCGAGCAACATATCTGGTAGCTCGATGAGAAGCCTCCAAGGCAATCAATGGTGAGATGTGCACGTCAAAGGATTTGGGGCAGCCTGAACCCTCTGAATTTCTCAGTTGCAACCCAAGTGACCTCATATGGGATGGCATCACTCATGGCCTGCAGCTTTAATCAGCTAACAAACTATGTTCCTGGCATCTATAAAATTCTGTGGTCTCCATCTTTGCCCTCATTCCCACAACTTCATGTTTTTGCCCCTTAGAGCTACCTTTCCTGGCTTCCCAGACATTCTTTTAAAATCTGGGTGAAAGCCTCCCCAACCCCACAATTTTTCATTCTTCTTGCCTGCAAAAAAACCTACACGACATGGAAAATGACAAGGTGCAAGCAGAAGCAGGGCTCCCTTGGACCATGGCTTTTGTGGCCCCTGAGTGCCTGCATCATGGCTAGCATGGTAAAATCACCCCCAGGAAATTAATCACCTTGGTGGCCTTTCTCCAGCAGAGGTCCCAGAGACTCTCATCGCAAAGAAAAGGTTTATATTTTTGTACCCTGATTTCTGCAATACTACGAAGGCATCTTTATGTTTGCCCTGGTTCAAAGTATCTTTTTAATGATACCAATCTCTTCAGCAACCATACCTCCATTGGCCTCAAGTTTATCTGTACTCCATTGCTGACCAAATTTTATGGTTCTCAGATCTTCCTCCTCCTCTTTTGGCTCCTAACTCCTGCTCTAAATCTGACTAAAAGCAGCAAGCACTACCCATGCCCCAGCTTGGACTGTGGGTTCTCTTGAAATTTATAGCACCAGATTTATTGGTCTGACACCTTCCGTGTAGCCTCACCCTTCTGACATAGACAAAATGTATACAAATTCTCTGCAGAGTATAACACACATGGCCTCTAGTCCAATTCCAAGGAGACTTTTCATTCCTCTCTGAAACCTCCTAAGCCAAGACTTCACTGCTTACAATCACATCAGCATTCTGAGCTCTGACAAGAATTACCCTTCCAGCTCCACTTTTACCATTCAAGGCTCCCTTTAGCCCCTTTCTCCAGACTTCTCCAAAGCCTTCCAGCAACAATGCCAAAT
This sequence comes from Fukomys damarensis, assembly GCF_012274545.1. Taxonomy (NCBI): domain Eukaryota; kingdom Metazoa; phylum Chordata; class Mammalia; order Rodentia; family Bathyergidae; genus Fukomys; species Fukomys damarensis. Next base: position 44,724,137 of record NW_022900929.1, read on the forward strand.
GCTTCTGAACCATCTTCTCAGATATGGTCAAATCAATGAGCCCACTTCTCTGGTATTAACTGTATGTATTTAGTCAGCTTTCCTGTCCCTGGGGCATGATAACCGAAAACCAAAACTGAAAAGAGAAGGGGTTTTAATTTGGTTTACAGTTTGGAAGATTTAGTTCAAGGTCAGCGGCTTTCATGAGTGTACATCGTGGTAGAAGGATATGGTGGATCAATGCTTCTTCCTTCATGGTAGGCAGGAGTGGAGCAGGGGGCAAGAGACGGAAGGACAGGGACCATGGACTATGATCACACCTATCATGCACCTAGATGCATCCAGAAGTGGGCTTTACTAGTCTTCTGGGAATCTTTCAAGACATTGAAGTTGAAAACCCAGTTTAAGTGTCATAAGCAGCTGTTGCAAAGACAGATGTGATAAGGTCTACCTGAGAGGCAGCATCCTCGGTCAAAAGTAGGCTCACATTGCCAAGCAGGCAAAGGCAAAGACAAAAGAATTCATCTCTAAATTGCATCACATGGACTCTTGAGTTTTCCCTACACAAAATAATACAAATTGTTCTTCAAAAGAATTAAGTTTCATAAATAAAGCCAAAGACCCTTTGATCATGACCTTCCCTTGGACTCCACATACTTGTATTTCCACAGGCAACTGTCATGTGGTATGTGGTATGTATTCCTTCAGATATTTTTATATGTACTTACTTCTATACATGCATATGAGTTGAGTTTCTTTTAGTTGCTTTACTCATATAAAAGGGAATTAATAAAGTTCTGGATAGAGAGATCAAACACAAATACATAATTGGGGATTGAGGGAATGACATTTAAGGTGGTGGGTAGTGTACAAGCACAAGTGAGAGACATTAAGGAATCTATGCTAGCAAAGACAGTGAGCTCTTATCATCTTAGGCTTTCAGAAATATGGAGAGTGGAAATGATTCTAGAATCCCAGGTAAAATACATAACTGGAGAAAAAGATGACAAATTTAACACTGCCTGGATTTGAAGTTTATTACAGGATTTTGCTGCATTCTGTGAGAGACAGCACCCCATCATCCCAAAGATTGGAGCCCCAAAATAATTATAATTTCAAATAGGCTGACTATTGTACTAGTCTGCGAAGTCGGTTGCATGTGATTTTACATGTGGGTACACTAGTGAATTCCATGCAACATAAACTCATTATGATAGGTTATTTGACACAAAATGTGTGCCCTGACCAGGCACGTTATGTAGATATCATCCTGACTGATAACACTTTCTCTAACTCCGCAAAACACTCCACAGGCAGATGTACTGAGTTCATATCCCACGAAGATTTCTAAGAGAAGAAGAATCATAGTGAAACATAAAGAATTACAGGGATTACACTTTATATAGGTCTATTGCCATGGTACTACATTCCAGGACTCAAGTCAGTGGAGTGATCAGTACACACAGGACAATGGGCATAAAATGGAGAACAAAGATTAAAGTACTCTGTATGTCCCTCTGTGCTATTAATTTTGATGATGCAGGTGACTATATAACCTGGTAACATTCATGATAATGATGCACTTAACCCCGGACTCAGAATGAAAAGCAACAGAAGGAAGAGATCCTGAATGAAACCAAGAAACTTAATTATGCAGCACTCATCAGGATAGGTAGCAGGCACTAGAAATATATGTAGGGTGCCTTGATATCTACCCTGCACCTACCTTCAAGCACTACCACCTGCATATCACATAGACTTTTCTTGTGGTGATCTCTGATGTGAAAACATACTAAAGTTAAAAGAATGAGGAAGAAATACAAGGAGAAATGAAAGGAGAATGAAAATTGAATGAATTTTAGTAACAACATATTAGACAGGTAGACAATTAAGTTTTCTCAATACATTCCTGTTTTTCCAAAAAAAGTTCAAAGGCTTTTAGGCAAAGACATGCATCCTTTATTCTCCTGTGAGTGATGCTAACGTCTTTAGATTCTGGGCAGAATCCAGAAATGTGAGAAAAAGTGTGTTTAAACTAGAAAAGACAGATGATGCAAATCCATATACATTTATCACTATGGAATACTGCCAAAAGTCTGATATCACATAAGAATAATTCCTGTTAATATAAAGAGAGACATGTTTCCTCTTTGAATTCTTGAGGTCAACAGTTCTTTTGTTTTCTGGGACTTTACTTTGTAAAAATAGCAGACCTTAGGAATAGAGATTTGACCATAATTTTTATAAACATATTGTAGAAATAATTTTCTGTTTTTAGGAAAGACTGTACCTCACTCCTAAGTAGAAACCAAAAGAGCCTAACATGGCAGATAGGAATCTCAGAATAGGCCAAGGAAGACATTATTCTGAGGTTAATTGTTGACAATGACTTTCTGTGTTCAAAAAAAATGTTTACAATGCAATCACTTTAAGAAATTTTTCTAGAACTCACTAGCTGTCTGCATACTCTCTTCATTGCCACCTTCATTTCTTGATTCCTGAATGTGTAGATAACTGGATTCAAAGTTGGAGTGATTACTGCATCAAATATGGCCAGAAATTTATCCAGGTTCATGGAAGGAAAAGGCCATGTATAGACAAATATCAAAGGACCAAAGAACAAGACTACCACCGTGATGTGAGCTGAGAGTGTGGACAGAGCCTTGGAGGAACCAGTGGAAGAGTGTTTCTGAACGGTGAGAATGATGACGATATAAGAAATGATCAGTATAATGAAGGAGCCCACAGAGATGAATCCGCTGTTGGCTGTGACCATGAATTCAAGGCGGTAGGTGTCTGTGCAGGCAAGTTTAATGAGCCGAGGAAGGTCACAGTAAAAGCTATCCAACACATTAGGGCCACAGAAAGGCAAGTTTACAACAAAAGCCAGTTGAACCATGGAGTGCATGAGGCCGATCATCCAGGCAGCCAGTACAAATAAGATGCACAGTTTGGGGTTCATAATATTCAAGTAGTGGAGAGGTTTACATATGGCCACATACCTATCAAAGGCCATGGCTATGAGCAACACCATCTCCACACCACCAATGACATGGATGAAGAAGATCTGAGTGATGCACCCTCTAAATGAGATAACTTTGTGCTTTCTAAAGAGATCATAAATCATCTTGGGAGAAGTGAGAGAAGAAACACCCAGGTCAATGAAGGAGAGGTTGGCCAACAGAAAGTACATGGGGGAGTGCAAGTGAGGATCAGAAGCCACTGTGAGCACAGTGAGGGAGTTTCCCATCATGCTTGCCATGTAAAAAGTGGAGGAGAGCACAAAGAGGAATAGTTGGATAGCCCGGGAGTTAGTGAGTCCCAGGAACACGAACTCTGACACAGCTGATTGATTTGCTCCATCCATTGGCCTTCTTGGCTGTGCTACTTGTAGAAGAATAAAGTAGAAAATGTAAGATATGATAACTACATTAGCCTAGAAGGAGAGAACTGAGTTTAGAAACCTATTGTTCCTGTAACATTGAAAGTACCCTTCACTTCATCAGGTATATAAACAAATGCTCATCATTCCTAATCATCAGGGAATTACAAATTAAAACCCCAATGAGATAGCATATCACATCTGTTATAATGGTACTGTCAAAAAATAACAAGTTTTTGGTAATGTACAATATGAAATACTACTTGTATACTCTTGATGAGAATATAGTTAATACAGCAAAAAGGAAAATAGAAGAGAAGTGTAAGAAACACTTATTTACAAAAGCTTTAGTTGAATGTACTGTGTTAAATGAACAACAAATAAAAATACACTTGACTGTATAGTTGAATAATCAAAGAGACTGTATAGAGCTATGAAGTGTCAGAGAATAATAGAAAATGAAGGATTCCAGAAGTGATACATAATTAGAGAATAGAATGAAGAGATTAAAAGGAAAACCCAAAAGAGAGTAGGGGTTGTAAGTTCATAATGAGAAGAAGCAAAATCCTTAAGTAAAAGAGTGGTTTATCTTAACCTACTCTTCAGATCATAACATTATATGCAAATTACAGCTTTGTATTTCTAAACACTGGGCTCTCAGAAGAGTTTTGCAAAGACACATTAATCAACTATGGATTGACTTCTTTGGATCTCTAATCCCCCTTAGCTATGTTTACACCAAGACATTATTCTAAAGTCAGTTTAAAGCAAAATAAGATGTAACTGTGGAACATAGATGTACTAAAATGGTTACCAATATATACATTCCAATGTCAAGTAACATAGAAATGAATAAATATTGAGCAGTGCAGTTTTAAAGTCACTTGACAGACAAAAAAGATCCAACTGATAACATGGAGAAAAGTTCACATAAAGGTTTCTACATGGGAACTCAAAGATATGATGTTCATTCACCTGGATATCAAAAATATGCAATGGGAAATTCCTGAACATGGTGTTTGAAACCATCTACATTTTGAGATTTATAATTTAAAGTAATATTTCTTAAACACATTCACTACATTCATGAATTAAATAACCATAATGCAAAAGTCAAGGTTTACTTCTTTGCACTTTTTTTATTAATCCTTCTTGTTGACATACATAGGACTGAGTAATCTTCTGAAACATATTCCCAGGCATTTAGAGGCATTTAGTATTTACAGAGGAAGTACTTATAATGGGATTCCAAACATAGAATCATCCATTTAAACTGAACTGATAAATATCTCTTAGATTTGGAGAAGGCACTCAACCAAAGGATAATAATGTACAATTCTGCCTTGATCTAGAAATGCGGCAAGTTCATTGTTTCCCTCAGCTCAGACTCTCTTCACTCCTAATTTTCTATTACTCAAAAATACTTCATGACCAAGTAAAGCATGAGCCCCTCTAAATTAAGAAAACCTCCACTTTTTTTAACCATATAATTTATTGGTACATTTTAGGTATATAGTAGTTTCATTCAAGATTGGGATCTTGTACCATTACATGGCAGATCTTGGTTCTCATTTTTCCCCATACCTTCCCCTGCCTTTACCCTCTCCTCCCTTCCCCATTTACAAAAACTTTATTTCCATTTTTTCATTTTCTCATAGTTTTTTTTTCTTTTCCCTTACTTCCTTTGCCCTACCTGTCCCACTTCCCCTACACCTTTAGTTCTTTTCTTCCAATTTCACATTGTCAACTAAACCATTAGGATCTTATTTACAATTATAGTTTTTCACACCAGGGAAACTATTCGGTATTTACACATGTCCACTTTTATTTATTGTAGGAAGTACAAGGAATTCTGAATCATTTTCAAATAAGTGCTATGTACATATATGAAACAGTTACTTTGTAATTGTGAGGTTACAGAACTCCACAAACTCAGCATGTTTTATATTTGGTCTTTGATTCTATTTCTCTCTCATTCTTGCCCTATAAAAATTCCTATATATAATCATGCTTTTATCTCTCCTTCATTCTACTTACAGTTCATAGATAAAAATGAATCCAGACACTCTAACTCTATACCACAGAAGAAAACAAGAAAAATAAAGCAAACCCAGTATTTTAAGTATAATTTTTTCTAAAATTTTCCACATTCCCTTTCAAAATGGCATTTTTCAGATCTAGATTTTTGTTTATCAGTCACATTTTATGTTTTGTTCAGCTGTATGTAAGACTTTTCTATCTGGCAAATTTGACAGGTAAACATGCTTCTGTTTTACAGAAGATGGTGATTTTATTCTCATTTCCTTTAAAACGTTAAAGTAGAAAAGAATATAAGATTTTTAAATTTTCATGTGTCATCAGATGCTTTGCCTGTTTCTCTGCAGTCATCACTGAGAACAGAATGTTTAATTGCAACCTATGCAGGATCCAAAATACAACAAAACTGGCTTTTTCTAATTTTTATTTTCAAATGTCCTTATGCACTACATGGTTCTAACTCAAAGTCAAAGCCAGTCTTTTCCAATGTGATAATAAATTTACCAACCTATTCAATTGTTTTTCCTGGGTGCTCTCTAGTTTGTTTTAGGCTCAGCTCAGGCACTCAGGACATGACTTACACTTGTACCAATTCCAAAATAAATTCATACTGGAAATTAAAGACAGCCTTCCCACTGTTAAATTTATTTCCATCCACCCATTTTACCTGTATAAAGAAAACAGAAGCTTTATGGAGTCAGACTTTCTACCTTTTCTAACAAAAAGTGCCATATAATATCCACCTAAAGGAAGATACAGAGCTAATTAGAGCTGCACCTCAAAAGGCCTGTGACCAAGTGATCCTGAAAACATTACAGTTTAGAAGTAATAGTTAAGGGACTTATCCCTAAGAGAACAGTTTGTTTTGGCTAATGCAGCAAAAGGATCTAAAAACTCATTAATAAGAGGCTATGGACAAAGAGGAAAACAAATGTGGTAATTTTTTTTATTTTTGCTCTATTGTAAAAATTGACAATTCATTACAATTAACTTCTGAAAAGAAGTAAGCAGTGACTTTAAAAATTAAGTATAGTCACTTACTCAGCTCTAAAAATAGGCCACTGTGCTAACTCATACTTCACTTAAGGAGTAAAAGAATATTTATGAAGCCTTAAATTTTATATGATAGTGTATTCTGCAGTTGTGAATCTGTGCACAGATTTATCCATACAGATGTCCACTCTTGTATATAAAACTTAAAGGTTATTAAAGCAATTAAAGTATTTGCCAGTAGGTAATGCAGTAGTGAGACAAAGTGTACTCAGATAGCTAAATACTCTGAAGTGACTGGAAAGCAGGCTCTGACTCCGTATAAAGACAACCACAACACACCGTTCATGTGAAAAGTGGACAGCAAAGAGTCTATATTGCTGTGCTTGTAAATAAAAATCAATCTGAACAGACAAACACTTTTAACAAGGAGTTCAGCACAATGAAATTTAGACAACAAAACATGGATTTGACTCTGATTTTCTATACTTGTATCTTTCAGGACCTTGCCAAACAGGAAACAATAAACTCAAGTTAGGTAGCTTAAAGGAAGAGCAAAGTAGGGTAGAAAAGCGTGGTGAGTGGAACTGCAGGGACAAACAGAAGTGATTTTTATTTTCTGTATATAAAGCCTGACAAATAATATCCAAATAGAATAAATTGGCATAGGAGACTAGATATTATATCATTGTGAAATAACCCAAACCCCAAACTGTTCCACGCCCCAGTGTTCTTCAAAGTAGTTAATCGTTTATTTTCGGCATCCACTAAGAAATTGGGAAGTTTGGTGAAATAAAATCTGAGGAGAAGCGTGGCTTTATATAGAGTACTTGGGTTTTGTTTTGTTCTGTTTTGTTTTTGTTTAATTTTATTGGTATATTTTAGGTGTAAGATGCAGTTACATTCATCATTGGGATCTTGTACCTTTATGTGATGAATCTTGGTTCTTATTTTTTCCCCATTGCCCTTCCCTGCCTTCACCCCCCACTCTTCCCTATTTACAAAGATTTGTTTCCATTTTTTGTTTTGCTTTTCTCATATTTTTTCTATTCTCTCCTTACCTTTCCCTTACGCCTCCCACTTCCCACACTCCTGTAGACCTTTTCTTCCTATTACACAATATCAGTTATACATGTTGACCCTCATTTACACTTTTAGTTCTTCATACCAGACAAACTATTCAGTATTTATATGAGGTGTGTCCTATTAATTTCACTTAAGAGTATGGCCTCGAGGTGCATCCACTTAGCTATAAATGTCTCTAGTTTCTCATTCTTTATGGCTGAGTAGTACTCCATTGTATAAAAACAGAACAAAAAAAAACGCATCTTTTTTATGCAGTCTCGAGTTGATGGGCAATTGAGCTGTTCCTAAGTTTTACCTATTACAAACTGTGCCACTATAAACATGGGTGGGCATATAGCATTCTGGTATGAGTCTTTTAATTCTTTTGGGAAAATACCCAGTAGTTGTTACATCTTTGCAGAGCAGCCTGAACTCAAAATGTTAACCTCCATAGCTTCCTTCACAAGAACTATATGGGGAAAGAAGCAGATGGTGTCGGTGAATATAAAACAGAGCCATCAAAAAATCTACATTGCTGGAAGGGGTGATGAGGCTTTTCTGATGACAGGATTTCCTTCAGATTATCTTATTTTGAAAGAAGGTGTAGGCTGTGAAGTGTTCACCAGCAGGTCAATAAAATAAGTTTCATTCTAGCAGGATAATAATCTCGAGATGATTTTATAATGGGATGTCACTGTTTACCATATGAGAACCATTGGACAAAACAGTGCTAGGAAGAACACTAATAAATTCCATGTTCTGATCTCAATACTTCTGGTCCCCACTGCAATGGAGAAACCAACCTCTGAGGATGAAGCAGGTACTATTCCCCCATGGGTTGGCCCATCTTTACATGTTTATCCATTTATAATCCAAGCTCATGTTTTCTCCTCTGTCATTAATTGGTTATAGAAAATACCCCATTTATGAGAAAAACATGTGTTCAGAATTTAGAAAACCATGGTCATCTACCCTCACTGTACATACAGGTAAATATACCCATTCACACAATCTACGTAGACTTTTATTGCTCCAAAGCCACCTCAAGGCTCATAGCTTTCTGAATTTCACATGTTAGAGCAGCACGTTCAAGGATGTCATATTCTGCCTCTAAAACCAAAAAATTTTCTTCAAGAATTGGGCTTCTTTCCCTATTCAGTCATTGCAAAGTGAAACACATGAGAAGACATGTTCTGGCATACCCCCAACAACTGGTGTGGGGAGTTCCAAACATTTTGAAGATTCATATCTGTCATCAGGCATGCGTGTGTCTTGCTAGCACATCAAGGAAACACACTCTCTGTTTTACAAAGTCTAACATGCTGTAATTAGAGTAAATATGACATGCTTTGTCTTATATGAAAAACCTAGAGTAAAAATGAACAAATGAAAAGATAGATAACGGAAGTACGGGGCATAGAAGTTTTTAGAGTATATGGGGATAAAGAGATGAGAGAAGGGGGAAGGAAGAGAAGAGGGATGAAAAACGGCATTAAGATATATTATGTACATGTACTATCTCCTCACAAGAAATTTAAATGTACTACAGACATTCAAATAAAAATTTAAAAAGACATCCATTTCACCACGAAGACATTTTTTCAATAAAGAAACAGAAGAAATACAATAAAACAGGGTAATATGACAATTATTAAATAGTGTAACAGTGTAAAAACAGCACCCAAAGATACTGAAATGGATAAAAGCCTGGGAAAAATTAAAAAACAGATAAAAGCTGAAGGAGATCCCAGAGACTGCAGGTGAACAGTTAAGTAGAATTAGGAAGAGAATGTGGGATAAGAATGAGATCACAATTAAGGGATAAAGATTTTGAAAAGGAGCCATAAGAAATCTTGTAAATAAAGAGTTTATTAAGTCAGTTAAAATTTCAGTAGAAAGCCTTAATAATAATAGACTAGATTAAGTGGAAGATTTAATTTAGAACCTTGAGGACACATGTTTCCAAATAAATGAAAATACAAGTAAAAAGAAAAAAAAGGAATTAAGAAAGCATAGAAGATCTTTGGAAACCACATTAAAAGATCAACCATCAGCATACCAAAAAAGAAAGAAAGAAAGGTTAATGGCATAGAAAAATCATTCAGTGGGATAATAGCAGACAATTTCCTTATTCTTGGGAAAATACAAGAGACCTATAAAGCCCCAAGTAGATCTCAGAGGAGATCCTCACAATGAAAACTTTATTTACACTGTTCAAAATACAGGAAAAAGAAAGAATCTGAAGTTTTCAAGAGAAAATGACCAAGTCACATTTAAGGGCCATCCCATTAGGCTGAGTGGAAATGCTACATACCAGGAGGTTAAATTTCAAGTCCTAAATGAAAACAGTGCATAATCAAGATTTATATTCTTAGCAAGGCTGTCCTTTAGAATCAAAGGAGAAATAAAGCCCTTACAAACTAAGCAAATATTTAAGAGAATTTATGACTACCAGACTAACCTTACAAAACCTATCAGAATGCTAAATGTAAATAAAGCAGAACGATAACTATCATCAGAAAAGCATAGGGAAAAAATAATCTTACAAGAAAACTAGACACACCATTGAGAACCAGAAAAGAATCACACATTTTTAATACAGAAAAACCATAAAACCATAAAGATGAATGGATTTGGCAGAAACAAAGAAGAACATTCAATACATGGAGCGAGACAAAACAATATTAAAATTGTTATGAAAGCAAAACAGATGCCATACAGCGAAAGCAATTTTGAGAAAATCAAAAGCATGGCTGGACGGAGGCATCACGACATACCAGTTTCATGACATACTCTAGATATGTAGTAGCAAATACAGCATGGCATTAGCATTGATAAGTCAAAATGTAACTTAAAAATTCTTTGAAACAAATAAAAATAGCAGCACAACATACTAAAATCTATGGGATTCAGTGGTAAGAAAGGAGTCTGTAGAATGGAGTGTCTTCACAGAAATAGAAACACTTCATATAAACAACCATTGGTACAACCCAAGGACTTAGATAAGCAAGATTAAATTAAGCCTAAATAGTAGAGGAAAAGAAATAACCAAAATCAGAGAAGAAATTAGATCCAAAAAATGAAAGAAACAATGAAGCAGAGTTAATTTTTGGAAAAGATAAGCAAATTGTTAAGCATTTAGTTAGGCCATCTAAGAAAAGAAAGAAAAAAACTAAACCAAAACAGAAAGAAAAAAAAATGAGAGGTGAAGAGGAATCTTCTCAACTGATATCAGAGAAATATAAAGGTTCATTAGGGATTATTTTGAAAACCTACATGTTAACAAGTGGGAAAATCTAGAAGAAATGGACAAATTTCTGAACACATTACCTAACAAAATTGAACCTCAATCTACCAATATTATGTAATATGTTACATCAGTAATAAACCTCCTAAAAAAGAAAAGCACAATATAGGATGCCTTCTTTTTACTAAACTTTTAAATAGCACTAATGTCAGTTATTTTCAAAGTAGTCCATGGAGCTGTAAAGGATTGACCTCTCCCAAACACATTCTTGAGGTTACATGTTATCAAAACCTGACAGGAATCCAAGAAGAAAAGAGAAAACTATAGGCCAGTATCTCTCATGAACATTCATGCACAAATCCACAAGAAGATGCTAGGAAATTAAATTCAACAGCTGTTATGTTCCCCCAAAGCCTCATGGTCTCATAGGTGGGGTCTCTGGGAATAACTGGATCATGGGTGTGATATTGGATTAGTCTACTAATTGGCTAAGCATAGTTCTCAGTGTAGATAATGGATTTAGGAAGAGGAAAGACCCACCCTGGGCATGGGTGGCACCAACCAACAGGCTTGTAGCCTAGCTGGAATAAAAGGGGAAGAGAGAAAGAAGTCTCACTGCCTCCTGCTTGCCACACCTTCAACTGTTTCTCCTCTGTCACGTCCCTCTGCCATGCCGCTTTGCCTTGCAGCCAGTTGATAATGGACAGAAACCTTTATAGACTTTGAGTTATCAGTTGGGTATTTTGTTGTAGGAATGAGCAAGTTACCAAGATAACAGTGCATCAAAAGATTCATCAGTCATGATAAAGTTGGCTTCATTCCAGGGATCCAACAATAGTCCAAATTATGCAAGTCACCCATGTGACTTTTTCCAAAAGAGATCCCATACTAGCTTATAGTATATGGTTTAGTAAGTGCAAAGGTATTGAAATTATCCTATGTATATTATGAGACTATAGTGCAGTAAATTTGGAAATCAGTCGAAAAAGAAACCACAAAAACTGCATAAACACATGGAAATGATATAACATCTCCTAAACAATCAATATATCACAGTTGAAATTAAAGAAGAAATTAGTTTCTACAATGAAATGATCTTGCTAATACAATATACTGGATCTTAGAGGATACAATGAAAGCAGTCATGTGAGGGAAATTTATAGCAGTGAATAAAAACAGAGTGAGAGCAGATAAACAACCTAATGTTCCACTTCAAGCTTTTAGCAAAAGAAGAGCAAATCAAGCCCAAAGCTTGTATGAGGAAGGAAATGATAAGTGTCAGAGCAGAAAGGAATGCAATTGAGATTAAGAACACAACACAAAGAGTCAATAAGTCAAAGGGCTGGTTTTTTGGAAGACTAAATAAAATTTATAAACCCTTAGCCACCTTATCAGAAACAGAAAGAAAAGACTCAAATCCATGTAATTGGAAATGAAAAGGGTAAAATCATACCAGATCATAAAAAAAAATGCAGAAGATCATCAATTCCTACTCTGAGAACCAGTGTTCCTACTAAGATAGAAAGCACAGAAGAAATGGGCAGATTCCTACAAACATATGAATTACAAAGACTATAGAGGAATGATACAAAAATTCAAAATAACCCTGTACCAGCCAATGGAATTGAAGGTGTGACTAAAAACCTACCAACAAAGAAAATCTCAGGTCCTGAAGGATTCACTGCTGAATTCCGCAAGAAATTTAGAGAAAATTTAGTGCCACTACTCTTCATTGAAATTGAAAGGGAAGGAATACTCCCAAACTTGTTCCTAAAGACATTAACCTAATACCAAAACCAGAGAAAGATCCAACGTAAAAAGAGAAGTACAGGCCAATCTCCTTAATGAACATAGATGCAAAAGCCTTAATAGATATTGGCAAACATAAGGCAGCAAGTCATCAAGCAGATAATACAGCATGACTAAGTAGGATTCATTCCAGGGATGCAGAGATAGCTCAACATATGCAAATCAATAAATGTAATATGTCATATTAACAGAGCCAAAGAGAAAAACTGCATAATCATTTCAATAAAGGTATAAAAAGCATTTGAGAAAGTACAAAACCCATTCATGAAAAGAATGTTACAGAAAAGTGTTAGAATAGAAGGTATTCATCTCAAATTTATAAAATATCTATAAAAAAACCATTCCCAACATCATGTTAAATGGTGAAAAACAGAGCTTTTGCTCTAGGAATCAGCAACAAAACAAGGATGTCCACTATCACCACTCCTAGTCAGTATAGTTTTGGGAGCATCAACTAAAGCATTTAAAGAAGAGAGAGAGAAAACAACGAAATAAGGATAACGAAAGGCAGAAGTCAAATTGTTATTATCTGCAGATGACATGATACGCTACATAGAAGACCCAAAACACTGCACAAAAACCTTTCAGATTTAATAACCAAATTGGATGATGCAGCTGGATACAAAGATAGCACTAAAAAATCAATAGCATTTCTGTACACAAATAACAAACTCACTAAGAGAAAAATAAGGGAAACAACACCTTTCACAATACCATCCAAAAAGAGAAATAATTAGGAATAAATCTAATCAAGGAAATAAAAAACTTTTACTTGAAAATTACAGTGCCTGGAAAAAGAAGATTAAAATGTGTATCAGGAAATAGGAAGATATCCCTTATTTTTGGGTGGCAAGAACCAATATAGCGAAAATAGCCATACTTCCAAAATTGTTCTACTGGTTTAATGTAATACCAATGAAAATACCAACAGCATATCTCACAGAGTTAGAGAAAACAATCTTATGATTCATTTGGCCCCAGAAGAGATCAAGAATAGCAAAAACAATTCTGATCAACAAAGGCAAGGAAGAGGGTATCACAATCCCTGAACTGAAATTATATTACAAAACTACCGTGAAAAAGCAAACAGCTTGGTACTGGCAAAAACAGACGCAAGAACCGATGGAACAGGGAAGAAGATGTAGAAACAACACCAAACATGCGCAGTCCACTTATCTTTGACCAAGGGGCCAAACACCTTCCCTAGAAGAAAGACAGCCTCTTTATCAAATGGTGATGAGAATACTGACTTTGTGTTTGCTGAAGATTAAAACTAGCCCCATGTCTATCACCATGCACTAAACTAAAATCAAAATGGGTCACAGATCTAAATTTTAAAACAGAAACATTAAATCTTCCAGAAAAGAGAAAGAAGTCTTGAGGACATAGGAGAGGGCAAGGACTTCATCAACAAAACCTCAACCACATGGGAAATGCTACAAAGAATCAACAACTGCGATCTCTTCTGCTTTTTTTTTTTAATTGAGTTTATTGGTACATTTAGGGATACAGTACAGTTACATTCATTGTTGGGATCATGTACCTTTACATGGCAAGTCTTGATTCTCATTTTTTCCCCTTACCTCTGCCCTCCCTTCACCCCCTCCTCCCCTCCCCATCTACAAACACTTTATTTCCATCTTTTCATTCTCTCACATTTTTTTCTTTTCCCTTTTTGTTCTTCCCCTACGTATCACACCTTCCCTACACCTTTAGCTCCTTTCCTCCCATTTCTAAATGTCAGTAATCTTATTAGAATCTTATGCATTGTTGCAGAATATTCACACCAGGGAAACTATTTGGTATTTACACATGTGGGACTTATTTATTTCACTTAGGAGTATATCTTCAATATGTATCCATTTTCCTATGAATGAATCTATTCTCTCGCTCTTTATGGCTGAGTAATATTCCATTTTATAGAAAAACCACATCTTCTTTATCCAGTTTCCAACGGATGGGCAAATAGGTTGTTTCCAAGATTTAGCTATTACAAACTGTGCCGCTATAAACATGGGTGCACATACTTCTCTGTGATATGATTCTTTTAGTTCTCTTGGAAAGATACCCAACAGAGGGATGGCTGGGTCAAATGGAACCTCCAGTCCAAGCTCTTTGAGGTATCTCCATATTGATTTCCATAGTGGTTGCACTAGTCTGCACTCCCACCAACAATGGAGGAGGGTTCCTTTCTCCCCACAACCCCGCCAACATTTGTTATTGTGTGATTTCTTGATAGCAGCCATTCTTTGTGGGGTGAGGTGGAATCTCAGTGTTGTTTTCATCTGCATCTCTCGAATGACCAGTGATGTGGAACATTTTTTCATATATTTTCTTGCTGCTTTCACTTCTTTGTATGAGAAATGTCTGTTCATTTCGGATGCCCATTTTTGGATCGGGTCTTTATATTTGGGGGGACTGATTGTTTTGAGTTCTTTATATATCCTTGATAATAGTCCTTTGTCTGAGGTACAGCTGGTAAAAATTTTTTCCCACATTGTAGATTGTCTCTTAGTTCTGCTAATGGTTTCTTTTGAAGTACAGAAGCTTTTTAGTAAGATGAGATCCCAGTTGTTGATTCTTTCTGCTAGTTCCCGTGCTACTGAGGATTTGTTCATAAAGTCTTTTCCTATACCAATGTCTTCCAGAGTTCTGCCTAACTTACTTTCCAGCAAGTTTAATGTTTCTGTTTTAATATTTAGATCTTTAATCCATTTGGATTTTAATTTAGTGCATGGCGAAAGATAAGGGTCTAATTTTAATCTGTGACAGGTTGATATCCAGTTTTTCCAACACCATTTATTAAAGAGGCTATCTTTCCTCCACTGAGGATGGTGAGCTCCTTTGTCGAAGATGAGGTAGCTGAGTACATCTGCATTTGTTTTTGTGTCTTCCAGTCTGTTCCATTGATCCTCAGGCCTATTTCTTTGCCAGTACCATGCTGATTTTATCACAGTGGCTTTGTAGTATAGTTTCAAATTGGGAATTGTTACACCTGGTGCCATGTGACTGTTGCCTATAATGGCTTTTGCTATTCTAGGTCTCTTGTGGTTCCAAATGAATTTTTGGATTCTTTTTTCTAGTTCTGTGAAATATAGTGTTGGAATTTCAATTGGCATTGCATTGAATGTATATAGCAGTTTCGGTAGTATGGCCATTTTCACTATGTTGATTCTTCCTACCCAGGAGCAGGGGATATCTTTCCATTTTTTTATATCCTCTTCGATTTCTTTTTTCAGAGTGCTGTAGTTTTCAGTGTAGAGATCTTTTGTTTCTTTTGTTAGATTGATTCCTAGATACTTCATTTTTTTGGATGCTATTGTAAAAGGAATTTTTTCCCTTATTTCTCTTTCTGTCTGTCTGTTATTTGTGTATAGAAAGGCTATTGATTTTTGGGTATTCACCTTGTATCCAGATACTTTACTGAATCTGTCAATTAAGTCTAGAAGTTTTTTGGTGGAGTTTTTTGGATCTTCAATGTAGAGTATCATATCATCAGCAAATAATGATAGTTTAACTTCTTCCTTTCCTATCTTTATTGCTTTAATTTCTTTCTCTTGTCTAATTGCTGTGGCTAATGTTTCCAGAACTATATTGAAGAGAAGTGGCGATAGTGGGCATCCTTGTCTTGTTCCTGATTTTAACATGAAGGTTTTCAGTTTTTGGCCATTCAATATGATGTTGGCTGATGGTTTTTCATAAATAGCCTTTATTAAATTGAGGTATAGACCATCTATTCCAATTTTTTGCAGGGTTTTTATCATGAATGGGTGTTGAATTTTATCAAATGCTTTTTCTGCATCTATTGAGAGGATCATATGGTTTTTGTCCTTGACTTTGTTAATATAATGTATTACATTCACTGACTTTCGTATGTTGAACCACCCTTGCATCTCTGGAATAAATCCGACTTGGTCATGATGGATGATCTTCTTAATAATCCTCTGTATTCTGTTTGCTAGTATCTTATTAAGGATTTTTGCATCTATATTCATTAAGGAGATTGGTCTGTAGTTCTCCTTTTTGGTTGTATCTTTCTCTGGTTTGGGAATCAGAGTGATACTTGCTTCCAGGAATGAATTTGGAAGTATAGCTTCTCTTTCAATTTCATTGAAAAGTTTGAAGAGTAATGGTAGTAGTTCTTCTCTAAATGTCTTGTAAAATTCAGCAGTGAATCCATCAGGGCCTGGGCTTTTCTTTGTTGGTAAGTTTTTAATTACATTTTCAATTTCACTGATTGTGATTGGGGTGTTTAAAATGTTTTTATCTTCTTCGTTCAACTTTGGTAATTCATAAGTATCTAGAAATCTGTCCATTTCTTCTGTGTTTTCCATTTTATTAGAGTACAGGTTCTCAAAGTAGGTGTTCATGATCCTCTGGATTTCTTTCGGATCTGTTGTGACTTCGCCTTTTTCATTCCTAATTGCATGGATCTGAGCCTTTTCTTTCCTTTTTTTGATAAGATTAGCTAAGGGTTTGTCAATTTTATTTATTCTTTCAAAAAACCAGCTCTTTGTTTCATTTATTTTTTGTATCGTTTTCTTAATTTCAATTGCATTGATTTCTGCTCGGATCTTTATAATTTCCTCTCTTGTTCGAGCTTTGGGTTTTTCTTGCTCTTGTTTTTCTAGGAGTCTAAGTTTCATCGTTAAGTTGTTTATTTGAGCCCGCTCTGTTTTCCTAGTGTGGGCATTCAATGTTATGAATTTTCCACGTAGAACTGCTTTCATTGTGTCCCAAAGATTCCTGTATGTTGTATTGGCATTCTCATTTATTTGTAAAAACTGTCTAATTTCTTCTTTAATTTCCTCTGTAATCCATTGATTGTTTAGGAGAGTGTTGTTCAGTTTCCATGTGCTTGTGAAGTTTCTATAGTTTCTTGTGCTATTGATGTCTAGTTTGATTGCACTATGATCTGATAATAAACAGGGGATGACTTCAATTTTTTTGCATTTATTTAGACCTGTTTTGTGAGCCAGTATGTGGTCTATTTTGGAGAATGATCCATGTGCAGCCGAAAAGAATGTATATTCTGGTTTTTGGGGGTGGAATACTCTATAAACATCTATTAAGTCCATGTGTTCCAAAGCTTGGTTCAGTTCTATTATTTCATTGTTGATTTTTTGCCTAGTAGATCTGTCAATTTGTGATAGTGGGGTATTTAAATCCCCCACTACAATTGTATTAGTGCTTATTTGGTTTTTCATGTTATTTAATATTTGTTTTATATAGTTGGGGGCATTTGTATTTGGTGCATATATGTTTATGATTGTCAGCTCTTCCTCTTGAATTGTTCCCTTTACAAGGATGTAGTGTCCTTCTTTGTCTCTCTTAATGAGTTTTGGTTTGAAATTTACTTTATCTGAGAATAAGATTGCTACCCCTGCTTTTTTCTGGACTCCTGACGCATGGAGAATTGTTTTCCATCTTTTCACTTTCAGTCTATGGACTTCCTTTTGCACTAGGTGTGTTTCTTGTATACAACATATTGTTGGATTTTGCTTCTTAATCCATTGATCTCTTCTTCTTAAAAAGCTTTTTCACAGCAAAAGAAACCAACAACAGAAACCCCACACAGTTATAAAGCACCCAAAACATTCAGACCCCTCAAATTTAAAGACCCAATCCAAAAATGGACATCTGAAATGAACACACAGATGAAGAACTACAAATGGAAAATAAATACATCAAAAATGTTGAACACTGGTTATTTGAGGCATGGAAATTAAAACAACACTGAGATTTAATCTCACCCCAGAAAGCATGGCTATTATCAAGAAATCAAATGAAAACAAATGCAGGCAAGGCTGTGGGGGAAAAGGAACCCTTCCCCATTCTTGGTGGAATGTAGACTGGTACAACCACTGTGGAAATCAGCTTTAAGATTCCTCAAGAAACTAAAACCAGAGGTTCCATTTGGCCAACCTATTCCTCTTCTAGATTTCTTCCCCAAAGAATTAACAATAGCACAACACAGCATTACAAACACACCTATGTTTATGGTAGTACAGTTTGTAATAATTAAACTTTGCAACCATCCAAAATGCCCATCTATAGATGAATGGATAAAGATGACATACTACACACACACACACACACACACATATACATACAGGAGTGCTATTCTGCCATAAAGAAGGTTAACTTGAGACATTTCTAGGTAAGTGGGTGCACTTTGAGATTATACTTCTAAGTGAAATGAGTCAGTCACACATTTTTAAATATCACATTGCCTGCTATGAGTAACTGAAAGGGTAAGTAAATACCTAAATATATAATAGATATGGCTTAACAGAAGTAAAATGTTCAGGTGGGAAGGGGAAGTAGGGATGGGATAGGGAAAAAGGAAGGAAGGGAAAATAAAAAAGAGAATAAAAGGAAAAAACAGCAACAAAGATTTTGCAAATAGGAGGGGGTAGAGAGGGTGAAGGAAGAAATGGCAATGGGAAAAAAAGAAGCATCAAGATATAGCATGTAAAAGTACAAATTCCCCATGATGGCTGTTATCATTATGTATCTAAAATGTATCACTAAATGTAATTAAAATAAAAATATATAAAAGATAAATTGTACTGGTCCATTACTCTAGTTACAGCATGCTAATTAGAGTTTGTAAAACAGAAAGAGTGTGTTTCCTTGATGTGTTAGCAAGACACATGCATGCCTGATGACGGATATGAATCTTCAAAATGTTTGTAACTCCCCTCACCAGTGATCCCTCCAGGGCTTGGGGATATGCCAGAACATGTCTTCTCAAGTTGTTGAACTTTACAATGACTGAATAGGGAAAGAAGCCCAATTCTTGAAGAAAATCTTTTGGTTTTAGAGGCAGAATATGACATCCTTGAACGTGTTGCTCTAACATGTGAAATTCAGAAAGCTATGAGATTTGAGGTGGCTTTGGAGCAAGAAAAGTCTATGTATATTGTGTGAATGGATAGATTTACCTGTATGTACAGTGAGGGTAGATGACCATGGTTTTCTAAATCCTGAACATGTTTTTCTCATAAATTGGGCATTTTCTATAACCAATTAATGACAGGAGAAAACATGAGCTTGGATTATAAATGGATAAATATGTAACAATGGGCCTACCTATGAGGGAATAGTACCTGCTTCATCCTCAGAGGTTGATGTCTCCATTGCAGTGGGGACCAGAAGCATTAAGATCAGAACATAGGATTTATGAGTGTTCTTTTTTTTTTAAAGCCCAACAGTAATCATTTATTATGAAATGGACTGGTGCTCAAATTGTGCAACAGCAAATTACCATTAAAAATAATTCTCTTAAATGGTGAAAACAACTTGACTTTTTTATGACAAACTTGGAAAAAGCCTTCATAGATACTGTGTGAATGGAATGTACTTTTAGAAAAGCTACAAAGCTGTGGTTTTGAAGTTGAAATACAGTAACAGGTGTGGTCAGCCATGTTCTCTGACAAGTGCTAACAGACATAGATAAGGACCTTTGAAAGGACAGGAGGAAGCAGAAGTCTGTACTGGCCTGCAGTCAATTCTCTGTATAGCTACAGGGCAGAGTCTGCCTGGGGCTCTTCTGCCTTCACGCTCTGCTTCCCCTGGGCAGCTCAACCTACATTTGAAGACTGGTTTCTAAATTACATCTCTATTGATTAGTCACTTCAACTTAGAGAATCTCAGTCCATACCAAACTGGTGGTTAGAAGTTTTGCTCCCTTTGGGCTCAGTGGGCTTCCTAGGACTATTCTTGGGGTCACAGAGGAAGGTAGTAAATGAATACACAGGAGCACTGGCCCACGCTTCACTTCGACTCCTGATGGTAATGAAGGGTGAGGTCACCACCAGTCTTCCATATGAAGTGTTTCACTGTTTGAAGGTCCATATTTGGACCCAAAACCTGGTCCTGGCACAAAAGTTCAATTTTTTCTTCTGCCAACACAGCAATATCCTCTTCTTTTTCCTGTTCTTCTGGTTTTTCATTATTAGAAGATCTAGTGGTTTGAGATTCATTATCTAAGTTGATAACTTTCTCATAAACATGTTCCATTACTTTTCAGACTTGGAACATGTCACTAGCTGAAAGTCTACTTTTTTTTTTTAAGTTTTTGCTCCTGAAAATGCATGAGGTTGGAGGTAGAAAGGAATTTTGTTGAATTTTGGCATATTTTTATCTGCAGTGATGTAAATCACCCACTGTGGGACTGTCTCATTAAGAAGCATCGACTCAGTCTCACCCCCAGAATCTCGGCAGAGCAACCTGAACAGTGTTCGACCTCCCACTTCACCAAAGATCATGGTGGGGGGGGGGCACTTGAAAATATCTATTTCCCTTCTGTACTCGGTTCTCCTGCTCCCCATTTACATGGTTTACTTCATTTTCTTCTACATCCATTGGACTCACATGTGTTCTAGGCCAATATTCTAAGAGTGCCTGGAGTAAAAGTCCTCCTAAATTCAATTTTGGATCTGACCCATCAGGAATGCTGAAGCCAGCATCTTTTGCAGAAACCCAAGCAGTAAATCAGTCACTCTCATCCAGAGTAATTGTCAACATCCCTGTTTTTAAGTCTACTGAGAACAAATTTGGCGCATAGCACTGAATCCCCACACTAGAAAAACAAAGCAAGATCAAATAAAAAAACTAATGATGAGTCTTAGACTCCTAGAAAAACAAGAGCAAGAAAAACCCAAAGCTCAAACAAGAGAGGAAATTGTAAAGACAAGAGTAGAAATCAATGCAATGGAAACTAAGAAAACAATACAAAAAAATAAATGAATTGAAGAGTTGGTTTTTTGAAAGAATAAATAAAATCTATAAACCCTTAGCTAACTTTATCAAAAAAGGAAAGAAAAAGCTCAAATCCATGCAATTAGGAATGAAAAAGGTGGTCACAACAGATCCAACAGAGGATAATAAATACCTACTTTGAAAACCTGTACTCTAACAAAATAGAAAACACAGAAGAAATGGACAGATTTCTAGATACTTATGAATTGCCACAGTTGAACAAAGAAGATAAAACATTTTAAACATCCCAATTACAATCAATGAAATTGAAAATGTAATTAAAAATTTACCAACACAGAAAAGCCCAGATCCTGATGGATTCACTGCTGAATTTTACAAGACATTTAGAGAAGAACTACTGCTATTACTCTTCACACTTTTCAATGAAATTGAAAGGGAAGCAATACTTCCCAACTCATTCCTGGAAGCAAGTATCACTTTGATTCCCAAACCAGGGAAAGATGCAAGTGAAAAAGAAACTACAGGCCAATCTCCTTAATGATGTAAAACTCCTTAATAAGATATTAGCAAACAGAATACAGAGGATCATCAAGAAGATCATCCATCCTGACCAAGTCGGATTTATTCCAGGGATGCAAGGATGCTTCAAAATACATAAGTCAATAAATGTAACACACTATATTAACAGAGTCAAGGACAAAAATCATATGATCCTCTCGAATGATGCAGAAAAAGCATTTGACAAAATTCAACACCCATTCATGATAAAAACCCTGCAAAAAGTTGGAATAGATGGTCTGTATCTTAACTTAATAAAGGCTTTCTATGAAAAACCACCAGCCAACATAATATTAAATGGCCAAAAACTGAAAACCTTCATGTTAAAATCAGGAAAAAGACAAGGATGCCCATTGTCACCACTCCTCTGTGATATAGTTCTGGAAACATTAGCCATAGCAATTTGACAAGAGAAAGAAATTAAAGCAATAAAGATAGGAAAGGAAGAAGTTAAACTGTCATTATTTGCTGACTATATGATACTGTACATTGAAGACCCAAAAAAATCTACCAAAAGACTTATAGACTTTTAGCAGAGTGGCTGGATACAAGGTCAACACCCAAAAATCAATAGCCTTCTTCTACACAAATAATAGTCTCACTGAGAGAGAAATAAGGGAAACAGTTCCTTTCACAATAGCATCCAAAGAAATGCCATATCTAGGAATCACTCTAACAAAAGAAGCAAAAGACCTCTACACTGAAAACTACAACACTCTGAAAAAAAGAGATTGAAGAGGATATAAGAAAATGGAAAGATATCTCCTGGGTAGGAAAAATCAACACAGTGAAAATGGCCATACTACCAACACTGTTATACAGATTCAATGCAATGCCATTTGAAATTCCAACACTATATTTCACAGAACTAGAAAAAAGAATCCAAAAATTCATTTGGAACCAGAAGAGACCTAGAATAGCAAAAGCGATCCTAGGCAACAGACACACAGCAGTGGGTATAACAATTCCCAATTTGAAACTATACTACAAAGCCACTGTGATATAAATAGCATGGTACTGGCAAAGACACAGATCTGAGGATCAGTGGAACAGATTGGAAGACACAAAAACAAATCCAGATGTACTCAGCTAACTCATCTTTGACAAAGGAGCTGACCATCCTCAGTGGAGGAAAGATAGCCTCTTTAATAAATGGTGTTGGGAAAACTGGATTTCAATCTGCCAAAGATTAAAACTGGAATCTTAAATCGAACTGGAAAATTGGAAAAAACTGGAACCAATTAAAATCCAAGTGGATTAAGGATCTAAACATTAAAACAGAAACACTAAACTTGCTGGAAGATAAGTTAGGCAGAACTCTTGAGGACAATGGCACAGGTAAAGACTTTTTGAACAAATCCTCAGTAACACGGGAACTAGCACAAAGAATCAACAAGTGGGATCTCGTCTTATTAAAAAGCTTCTGTACTGCAAAAGAAACCATCAACAGAACTAAGAGACAACCTACAATGTGGGAAAAAGTTTTTACCAGCTGCTCCTCGTACTACTATCTAGAATATATAAAGAACTCAAAACAACCAGCCCCCCAAATATAATGACCCAATTCATAAATGGGCATCTGAAATGAACAGACATTTCTCAGACAAAGAAGTAAAAGCTGCAAGTAAATATATGAAAAAATGTTCCACATCACTGGTTATTGGAGAGATGCAGATGAAAACAGCACTGAGATTCCACCTCACCACACAAAAAATGGCTGCAATCAAGAAATCACACAATAACGAATGTTGGCAGGGTTGCGGGGAGAAAGGAACCCTTCTCCATTGTTGGTGGGAGTGCAGACTGGTGCAGCCACTATGGAAATCAATATGGAAATACCTCAAAGAGCTGGGACTAGAGGTTCAATTTGACCAGCTATCCCTCTGCTGGGAATCTTTCCAAAAGAATTAAAAGAATCATACCACAGTGATATATGCACACTAATGTTTATAGCAGCACGGTTTGTAATAGCTAAAGCTTGGAAACAGCCCATTTGCCCATCAGTTTGAAACTGGATAAAGAAGATGTGGTTTTTCTATAAAATGGAATACTACTCAGCCATAAAGAATGAGATATTAGATTCATTCATAGGAAAATGGATATATACTGAGGATATACTCCTAAGTGAAATAAATAGGTCACACATGTGTATAAATACTGAATAGTTTCTCTGGTGTGAACAAACTATAATAGTACATAAGATCCTAATGATATAATTGACCATGTGAAATAGGAAGAAAAGGGCTAAAGGTGTAGGGAAAATGGGAAGGGTAGGGGAAAGGTAATAAGGAAAAAGAAAACAATATGAGAAAATGAAAAAAATTGAAATAAAATGTTTGTAAATGGGGAGGCGAGGATTGGGTGAAGGGAGAGCAGGGACAAGGGGAAAAAATGAGAAGCAAGACCTGTCCTGTAAAGGTACAAGATCAAAATAATGAATGTAATTGTACTGTATACCTTAAATGTACCAATAAACTCAATTAATAAAAAAAAAGAAGCAGTAAATATTTGTCTCATTCTTCTATCTAATCTTATTTAGCAGAGATTCTGTGACTTACAGAAATAATATTTTGGCTTTAATACTCCACTTAAAATTATTTATATTAAAGAGCTAAAATTCTTTCTACCGTGTTTATGTCAAATATATTTTCACTCTGATAAATTAGTAGCTGTGCTCCAACCACTTTAGTTTTCAGGTGCCTACATATCTACAGTACTAGAGTGGGCTGATTTCTGTCCACCATGTAGAAACACTGCAGCTATAAAATTTAGTTCTCATGAAGGTGGGATTATTTGCAATAGAGTCATTGCAGATGTGGTCAGCTTATTATACTGATCATACTGAATTACAGTGTATTAGGAAAAGACTTCTTGTTATGAGGCCTTAAATTAGCTTGACTTCTTATATATTTCTAATAATTACTTCAAACAATTTTTATCTTAGAAATAAATCTCAAGACTATTATAATCTTTGGCTTCTAAATACTTTACGCATAATTCCTCCTGTACTTATAGAAGTAACAAAATAAAATAGACCTAGTATCAGTGTCGATGATCAAATCACCATACACCAAAAAGAATATATCTCAGTTTGACCATCACAGTGAACTTTAAGAGTCTAACAGTGCACTCCAAAATACCACAGTCACTTAAGTTATCTTTCTATAATTCACTAGCTGTGTACAAACTCTCTTCATTGCCTCCTTCATTTCTTGATTTCTGAGTGTATATATGACTGGATTCAGAAAAGGAGTAAGAACTGCATCAAAGAATGCAAGAAATTTATCCAGATGTGTGGAAGGAGATGGCCAGGTATAGAAAAATATCAAAGGACCAAAGAATAAGACTACCACTGTGATGTGAGCTGACAGTGTGGACAGAGCCTTGGAGGAACCAGTGGAAGAGTGTTTTTGAACAGTGAGAATGATGATGATATAAGAAATGATCAGTATAATGAAGGAGCCCACAGAGATGAATCCACTGTTGGCTGTGACCATGAATTCGAGGCGGTAGGTGTCTGTGCAGGCAAGTTTAATGAGCCGAGGAAGGTCACAGTAAAAGCTGTCCAACACATTAGGGCCACAGAAAGGTAAGTTTACAACAAAAGCCACTTGAACCATGGAGTGCATGAGTCCGATCATCCAGGCAGCCACTAAGAAGAAGATGCACATTCTTGAATTCATAATATTCAAGTAGTGGAGAGGTTTACATATAGCCACATACCTATCAAAGGCCATGGCTATGAGCAATACCATCTCCACACCACCGATGACATGGATGAAGAAGATCTGAGTGATGCACCCTCTAAATGAGATAACTTTGTGCTTTCTAAAGAGATCATAAATCATCTTGGGAGAAGAGACAGAAGAAACACCCAAGTCAATGAAGGAGAGGTTGGCCAACAGAAAGTACATGGGGGAGTGCAAGTGAGGGTCCGAAGCCACTGTGAGCACAGTGAGGGAGTTTCCCATCATGCTTGCCATGTACAACGTGGAGGAGAGCACAAAGAGGAATAGTTGGATAGCCCAGGAGTTGGTGAGTCCCAGGAACACGAATTCTGACACAGCTGATTGATTTGCTCCATCCATTGGCTTTCTTGGATATGCTACCTGAGGCAGAACAGAATGAGAAAACATATATTATGATAATTATGTTAATAGACTTGAAGGACAGAAAGCAAAACTAAGTCTATATTAGTCAGCATTAAAACTAATGCACTCATGATCTCTGAAAAATAAATTTTGTGTCTGTCATGTGGATCTTCTCTCTATTACTCAATTCTTTCTGCATTTAATACTCCCCTACTCCTCAGAGCTAGATGATGTGATATTTCTCATAAGACCAAATTACCAAAATAAGAAATAAGAATTTAACCTAAACCTTACTGATTTTTGTTTAAAATTAATGTGGTCCTTCTCACTCACTATCTCTATTGTATCCATTCTCATACCAATGCTCTTTCACCTGGCAAACAGACTTTTCTTCTTTCCTTCTACTCCCTACCTCTGAGAATATATTCGTGTTCAGAATTGATTTATATGGCCACATCTGTGAAATCTTGCCTTATTATGTCACCCTCCCTCTTAGTGAGCTGTGTAAAAATCTAACTCATCAAGGAGACTTGAGATGCTGTGAGAACCATTAAAATGCAATTGAAAAATATTTTTGCATTCATCTGTCTAATGATATATTATAATTATTTAACTTTATTTAGTAAAGCAATATAGCGTAGTGGCAAAGGTATTAGTTTGGGGTTCATACAACCAAAATATATACAATGATTGATCCACTGACAGTTGATCTGTGGCCAGAGTAAATCCTTTGATGTTGTTTATTTATCTCTGAAACTAACTGGGGCAATAATCATTACAGCTTATTATATACCTATATTATATATTTTGTAAAGTTTCTATTTTACTTGTCCACAGTTGCATTTAATTCATGAGACAAAATGAATTAGAAAAAAGAAGCCATTGACTAGCAGAAAACATCAAAATTCCATATCAGAAAAGATATTTTAATAAGCTATGATTAATAGTATGTTTGCATACTTTTAGTAATAGGAGTTAAAATTGTTTTATATGTTAATACTACAAGAATGAGAACGTGATGTGATATATGATAGCAAGCCCAGTAAATTCTTCCATTGAAATATCTATTTACTAAAAATAATTCCCTGTTAATTTTTTTAATTTTTAAAATTCTACAAATATTAAATATTATTAAATATGAATGCACATATACACAGTAAAGGTACAAGTGTTTAAACAAAGAATACTCAAAACTTCAGAATACTGATCTATGGGGAGAGAAACAGGAATTTAATACAGTAGTGTGAGTGACTTCAACTGTGTTTGGAATGATTTTACCACCAAAAAATAAAAGATATGACAAATAGCAAATATATATGTGTTAAATCTGAAAACTAAACACAGTACTAGTCATAAAGTTAAAGGCACTTTTCAGAAGGTTCATATATCATATTTGCTTTTTAAAATTTAACATATCAGCCATATATCTTCTCCTTTCTCTTCTCACTGCCCCTACTTTGATTACATTTCATTAGAGGGACCACAAAGCTGCTACATCCTTTGTTCTTATTATTTTCTATTTCAGCAAATATCCATCAGCATTCCAAACAGACCATATGGTTAATAGTTTTATGCCTACAGGTGAACTGCAATTTCTTAGAGCATTAAAAGCCCCTTTGTAGCTGCTATTTTCCAGCTAGGGCCATGTTCTTCATTTTGCCTATTCTTTATTTTGTCTTCCATGATCCATCAAAATCAACCTATTATCAGTCAAATGCTGCACGGTACACATGCCTTAATGCCTTCAAATATGTGAGTCCTTCTGCAATTCCCTTTCCACCATCTCCAACCATTGCTGTCTTCTCTCTGGAAGAGAAGTACAACTTAAGGTAGAGTTAAGCACCTGCCTTAATAGATGTTCCTTCCCCTCCACGTCTTCACACCATAAACACAAGCCATACTTTCCTCATCCCTGTGTTCCTATTCACAGTGCCTGATTCATGCCACCGTAGAGCACTTATCACATTGCATTAGGGTTATGTGTATGAACTGTGGGAAGGAATTATGTCAGATCCTTTGTGCAACTGCAGCTGCTAACATAGTGCTAAGGTTTTTGTTTTTTTTTAAGGATGCAATGAAGACGCTAAAAATGTTATCATCATCAAAAACTGGTTAAAGTTTTCAGCAATGTATAAATTGGGACTCAAATGTAATAAAGCTAACCTGGGAAAATCAAACTCAATTGATAATTAGAGAACAAGAAAATTAAATTGTAGTGAAAATTAGTGATGGATATAATATATTGTATAATTGTATTATCATAGTCCAACAAAGATAAAAAGGATAAAATTCAATCATTTTAAAATATGAAAATATATCCAATTATTTAAGTATGAAAGGTGTATAAGGAGATTAGTAAGAGTTCTGAAGAGACAGAAAAGATCACAAAATAGAGGATTATGAAAGTGAACGAGAATTAAAGAAAAAATAAAATATATGAAAAGCAAGCCATAACAAATGAGAAAATTATATCCTATGACAAAATGAATGAATAAAAGCCTCCTATGAATTAAAAGATTGTTTATGAAGCTTTGCTTCCTGGACCTGTTCTTCAGAGATTCTATAATTATTTTTTTTAATTACAGTGCTACACATCTGCAGGTGTATTGAGGGATGGAAGAGTTTCTCCACAAGCTTTCAACAGTCAGATACAGCTAACTGTGGACATATTTAACCTTTTGGCTCCCTATCCCAGTCTACTACAGAAATAAAATTTGAGAATTTAGAAAACAATGAATTTTAAAGAAAAAATACTACAAATATGGAACTTAATTGAACAATATTAAATTGTCTTTAGTTATCCTAGAAAAATATTGTCGGGGGAAAAAAGAATGTTGGCAGAAGTTAAGAATAAATTTCTCCTAAATATAATAAAAGGAGGAAAACTGTATAACCAAATGTCAAAAAATATAGAAACTCACAATTTGAGTCATCAAAACTTCAATCCAGTTGAAGTATAGTCAGAATCCAATTCTCAATCCTGACTGGTCTGTTCACCTAGAAATGATCAAACACCAACAATCAATCTTCTTTACCTATGCTCTGAAAACATTGTCTCTTAGAGTTGGTCTATATGCAAGGAAGAAGGCTTTAAAGATTGTTTTCTCATATGCATTAATTATACTCATTTAACTAATTAAAAAGACATGATATGACACAAGGATTATATCTTTTATTATTTTATTGTAATCCAAATACTTGACCCTCATAGAATTGACTGATCCTGTAGAAACAGATTCACAAATATTTATACCTTACAGGTGAAGGAAATAGGATTTCAAGGAATAGAGTTTTCTATTCAGTGAAAACTTAAACTACAATACATATTCCCTTCTCAGTCTAAAAATACTGAAATGTTAGAAGCACACACACATAGGTAAAGATTCTTATCTTGCAAATTGTGGCTCTAAAATCTTTTATACCCACATTATTATATATATAAAGTTAAGTATGTAATTATTTTCTATATAATAAATTATATAAACATATTTATAAGAAATGTACACTATGATAAAATATATAAACCTTGTATTATATCATTCAAGACCACTTCTACTTTTGTTTTTTTATAATTATGAAATATAAATGATTTTCAGTATCCCTTTCAAATAATATTTTACAAAGGTAAATTCAATGAAGTAAATCCCTCTTTAGCTTTCTGTTTGTATGATTCAAAAACTCAATCTTTTTTATACTTCCTCAGGATCTCTTTCTAACTTACATCACCTGTACTAACCTTTCCCCTCTTAAAAATCTTATTTGTGAATATTTTCTAAAGCTTCCTTCAATCTTCTTGCAGAAACAAAATTAATACAAAACACTTCAAAATTCAAAAGCACATATGAAAGCAGAAAAATTAATTAAATTTCCTGGAAGTTTTAAAATTTTTTACATCACATCCTCAAATAACATTTATACCAGCAATAATTCATTCAGCTTTTGATCTCTGTGAATTTCTTTTTTTGGGGGGGGGTGTTAAAACCTTTCCATCTTGCAAACTTAACAATTTCCTAATAAATTTACTTCCCTTTTCACTGAATAGAATTAGTTTGTGCCCTATTTCTTGTTTTAATTAATTGAAAGATACAAATTTTATATATTTACATATTTTATATATTGCTAAGCCAAACTATGTGTTACCACATTCTTATTCTTGAGAGAACAATTAAAATCTATAGTAAGTTTCTAATATACAATATATCATTAAATATAATAATCATAATGGACCACAGATCTCTTAATCATATTTCTCCTGTCTAGTTGAAAAACTGTGTTCTTTGAACACCTCATAACACCCCTCACCATTCAAACTTTCTGATAGCCCCCTTTATTCCAGGCCTGTCCACTTAGCGTTAGATTCGACATACAAGTTAGATGATGCA
This sequence comes from Fukomys damarensis, assembly GCF_012274545.1. Lineage (NCBI taxonomy): Eukaryota > Metazoa > Chordata > Mammalia > Rodentia > Bathyergidae > Fukomys > Fukomys damarensis. Next base: position 44,754,404 of record NW_022900929.1, read on the forward strand.
TATTGCTCAGCTCACTTGAAGGCACAATGAAAATTAGAGGAACACTTATTTCCTCAGTTTCATGTCTCACAAGAGTTTTCTTACCTGTTGTTTATCAAATTGCAGAGGGTAATATTCATTCACGTATCCATCATTGTCGACAGAGTGTTTAATTAACAGAATGCTGAATTCAAAATGTTATAGAGCCATTTAACTTTTTCTAGTATTTTTCAGATTATTCTAACACAATGTGAGTCTGGTTAAAAACTCAGGTCAGTTAAACTTTTCCAGTTTTCACAATAATTTTCTCATCTTTATGATTATTCTCTAGTAATTCAGTTTGTTACCCCAGAAAATATCTGATCTTTTCCAAGATGACTCTCATGACTTTAGAGTATGATTCAGGAATTCCAACAACAGAATCAGGTCTGACTAAACAGCTAAACCTATTCTGTTAGTATTAAATGTCTTCAGTCTTCTACTTATATAAAGGAAATAGAATTTTCATGGAGTATGAGATTTTCCTACGTTTTCTAATACACAGTGCCATAAAATTCTGCCAGAGGTGAAAATTGAATACAGCTCTAGAAGACAATAAATCAAGTGATAGTGCGTGCACTGACACCAGTTTAGATGATCCTCATGAGTAAAATGACTTTGTCCCCAGAGACCTATTTTGTTTGACCAGAGAAACCAAAGGTTCGGGAAACTGATAAAGCACTAAAGAAGTGGAATTCAGAGAGTATTATCTTTTTTTAATATCTCCCTACTATTTTGTTGGCCATTTTACAAATAGTAATTGTGGATTAAAGGCAATTTCTAAAATATCCACTGAAATGTTCAAACTATTAAAGGCACCACAACACGTTATAGACTAAGATAATGGGAAGCAAGCCAGCATGCCTACTATGTTGCTGTACATGTAAATATTTACCTAACTGAACAAATAGATATTAATTACACTTTTCAATAAATTCTTCAGGACAGTGGTGTTGCTAGGTGAGAAAACAAGAATTTGGATAATTTTATATACTTGTATCAGATAGGATCCTTCCAGGACAAGAAAAAATATGGTCAAATTGAGTAACTGGAGAAAATATAATAAAGAGAATATTCACAAAGCTGTGAAGGGTGTAAGGGAAAACAAGGTGTGATGAATGCTCTCAGCTTGTAACAGTAGGAGAACATTGCCACTCTCTGCCCAAAGTGGCAAGGTCAAAGAGTTGTTTTTTAAAATCTAGAGATAAAGCAGGGCATGGTGGCACACGCCTGTAATCCCAGCACTCGGGAGGCTGAGGCAGGAGGATTGCTGTGAGTTCAAGACCAGCCTGGGCTACATAGTGAGTTCCAGGTCAGTCTCAACTACATAGTGTGACCCTGTCTCAAAAAACCAAAAAAAAAAATCTAGAGATAAAGTGTATTGTGGATGGAGAAGACCATTACAGAATGACACAGCAAGCTCACTGGGTGTCTAAAGGGAAGACATAAATCAAATAATCTGATCTTAAATCTTAAATGTCTTGCTACAGTTGTACCTTGGCCAAACCCAGTAGAGAATAGAGGACAACGCAGCTTGTTTGTACAGCCTGCTGAGATCAGAATCCCAAGACACACAGCAAATAGATAAGGAAGGAGTATGAAAGAAGAGAGACAAATGGAAGTTATCTGTATTTTTTTTTTTTGCATCCACTCCTCATTTCTATTGAGGATAAAAAGGAGATAATGACATTAGAAGTAGAGGAAATTGAGCACCATAGAAGAATAAATAGTTATGGTACTACTGTGAAATGATCTGATCCAAAATGTGAGCCATTCTAACTATCCTTTCTTATGAGTTAGCCAGGAGGAAAAAAGAGAGAGAATATATTAGCCTAATACATTGCTGTCATGACCATCATTTTGTGCACCTGCTCATGAGATCTACTGTGATGATAGAATCTGCCTCATTTCATTTTATATTTCATTAGTTTCTAATGTAGACAGACTGTACTCTACTTGGTAGAGTAAACTAAACTTTTTTATAGGATATAATCTTGATCATTTACTTAATGAGATATCAGTTTTTTCAATCAATGAGAACTATTGAGCAAAAGAATACTTGGAATCACCTCCAATAAATCCCATGGGTTCTGGATTTGGAAATGTTTTATTCATTTGTGGAGTAGAACCAAATTCACCTTAGTAATTTAGATGTACCATCCCAGTAAGCAGTGCTTTCCTATGACAAGCAAAAGAATGCAGTGCCCTGCGACCCATGCTACACAAATCCTTGAATTGACCATTCCCAAGCCATGCCTTTCAACATAGGATAAAGATTTTGAGAAGAAAAGAGATGTGGACCTGATTTCCCTTTTTATAGATCTTTTTCTCCCACAAAACAGAGGCATGATTTTTCAAATACCCCCAAATTCACAAATATAAGTTTCCAGGTTTAGGTAGAAATAATGTATGTATGATGTATACACACCAATATAGAAGGATAGAACATACCATACCTGAGATTTAATTATTTCTATGTGTAGCTTTCAATCTTTCAACAAATGGTTTGTGAGCTGCCATTTTAACTGTTGCCTCACTGAAAAATATCAGAGACAGAACAGTTTCCCAAATTTGCTTCACTGACACAAGTTTCACTTCAAGTGGTCAAAGGTCACTATTAGCTGTGCTCTTTATAGAACATTCTTCCCATGGGCAGAAGGATATCCAAACTCACTAAACGAAGTTCAGAAGAATAGGAGACATCATTTTTATTGATAAATCATTTAGGTATGATACAGTGGCTTTTCCCACCTTGACTTATATACTCTGGCTATAAAAACATTTATAAACAAATGGCACTATATATTGGCCACTGATTTAAAAGATGCACTGAATTATATAGACAGCATGCAAAGTTAGCAGCCTCGATGTTTACTACTGAGTGATTTGTAGGTCAAAGAGTACAGATAAAGCCAGTAGTTTCTATGAGCATAAGCCCATTGTCATACTTCATTGTAAAAATGTGTCCAGGAGAGGCACCATGGCAAACTAAGGGTGGCAACATTCATGTGACGCTCAAAAAATGTTCACCAAGATGCAAAAGTTCCCAGAAACAGAAGTGAAAAAACCCAAAATAGAAAAAATTCCAAACTAGAAGAGAAGCCTCCCATGTTAATTCTGGTATTAGGGGTTATTAGAGAAAGAGAAAAGGTCATCTCTCGATCCCAGTGCTGTTTACAACCTGGATCGGGCAAACACATCATCTTGAGAAAGGATCTAACCTCGTGAGGGAAGATTCAGAGTATAGCAGTAGCAGACAATGTAGTCTTTTCTGTAACCATTCTCAGTGATTGCCCAGTGGCCACCTGTCCTGGTTCTCTTCTCATTGGAAGACAGAGTCCAAAGGGAAAGGTATTCACAGGACAGTACTTCCTCAGATTAGGCACTAAGGAAGTTGCAAGCAAGTGAAACAGGTAAACATGATAGGTAGAGGGAAGAAAAGTCAGACTACCCTTATTTGCAGATATCATGAATTTTACATAGAATAACCCCCAAAAAAAGACTTCAGCAGAAGACTCTTAAAACTAATAAACCAGTTCCACAAAATGATGATATAAAATAACACACAAAAGTCAGTGGTGTTCATATACACCAACAATACACCACCAAAAAAGAATCAGGAAATTCTACTCACAATAGCTTCAAAAAGTGAAATACCTAGGAATTAATCTGACCAAGGAAGTGAAGAGTTTTATGATTAAAAACTACAGTACTCTGAAAAAAAAATAGATTGAGGAGAACATTAGAAAATGGGAAAACATCCCCCTGTTCCTGGATATTCAGAACTAATAATGTTAAAATGGCTTATTACCAAAAATTATATGTAAATTTAACACAATTCCACTCAAAATACCAACAGCATTGTTCACAGAACTAGAAAAAAATCCTAAAATGTATATGGAACCAGAAGGAAACTCAGAATAGCCCATGCAATCCTGAGCAAAGAAAAGAAAGCAGGAAATATTACAATCTTCATTCTCATGCTATACTACAAAAGTATAGTAACAAGATGCAGCATGGTACAAGCACAAAAATAGACATGTTGGCAAAGGGAATAGAATTGAGGATGTGGAAACAACCCTATGCACCTTCAGCCATCTTATTCTTGACAAAGGGGCCAAAAAAATACACTAGGAAAAAGATGATCTCTTCAACAGATGGTTCTGGGAAAACTGGTTATCCACTCTGTAGTGGTTAGGGTGGAGCTTCAACCTGATTTATTTTGGGATTTACTCTGGGTACAGGTAGAGCACAGTACTTGGTGTATACTGGTGGGTCAGGAAGGCATGGCTTTAGGGTCTAAATCTGATTGCATGCCATTTAGACTCTGGTACTCTTTTCTTGCTCTGCTTCCTGTATTCCATGAGCTAAGTAGTTTTGCTCCACCAGGCCCTTCCACCATTATGTCTCTGCCTTTGAGCCTGCTGATCACAGAATGAAACCATGAGCAAATTCAAGCTTTGATCCCTTAAGTTGTCAGTGTCCCAGCAATGAAAAGCTTACTAATACAGAAAATTGATACCAGAGAAATGAGTTCATTGTTACTCTACCTGACCATGTGGTTTAGAGAAGCCTTTGTAACTCCAGTGGACCCTTGATTTACAAACTTGGGAACTTACAGTTTCCAGAAGCTGGTAGTAACTCAAGTTGGTTATAAGTCAATACAGCTGAGATCTCGATATTTACCTGGGTACATGCTGTAGATAACAAGAGGCAGATTAATCTTCCATTAACCTAATTAACCCAAGTTATTCATACATCAAGCCGGTGGTAACTTGAGGGTACACTGTAGTTTGTGAGAAGAATTCGGGGGGTTTTGGAAAGGTGGGCTAAACAAGTCCAAGAATAGTATAAGCAGAGTCTGATGGGTGACTCTGCTTAGTGTTCAGAAAGCTGGTAGGAAGCAGACAATTAGGGCCAGGCTCAGGAGGTTCCAGGTGGGAACAAGAACTCCACTGACGGTTGAACTAGAGACCAAGTGTGTCATGCTCTGGCAAGAAATGAAAACTATCTACTTTTGCCCACATCCTTGTTTCACTTGCATTGTGGGAAAAGCTCCTTCAGGATTTTGGAGCATCTCTTAACCTGAGGAAATTTTCTAAGAAGAAAGTTTAGGAGCTAAATTACAGAATTACTCCCGAAGTGTTTCTTGAAACCATGCTCTACACCCGTACTTTTTCCAGACTGCACAGTCCAGATTTCTCAGCTGGCAAATCTACTGTCCTAGTTAACTCTCATCCATGGCCACTCCAAACTACACTTTATGAGGCACTACCCAGACCACAGCCATAGTATATACTCACTTGTCATCAAAATTGGTTAAGGGAAAACTGAAAGTCAACTACGTGGATCTATGGGTTCCAGGTTCTATCATCTCTCTTTCCATTACATAACAGCAGCATTATAGCATCCTAATGCTGTATTGCTCCTGCTAAGATGGTGACTTCTCTCCTTGCCTATTTGTTCTTGGCAAAATAAGCTTGAGTTTCCTGGGCAATTACCACTGACCAAAATTTAATGGGACTTTCATAGTGTGAAAATATTCCTCTAATGAAAACCAGGATTCTAAACACAGTGCCCAAAGTCACAAGTGTGTCACAAGTTTAAATTCCCAGTTGTACCTTCTTTCCTAGACAGGTGTTTGCCACATGATAAGAACATAGTATAAGATAGCAATTACTGTTGGGATGTACATAGTAACCTGGAGAATACCACTTTATTTTCAAAATATCAAGTTGAAGCCGGTGCTTCAGCTAAACCTGCATTAACCATCAATGTTCTGTTAGGCAAGGAGAGCCTATGGAATGGGGGAAGTAGATCTAATGGTCACATTTCTTTACTGTTGGTGCTTGATACGACATGATATGTTATGGCATCTCAGCATTAATTGTTCTGTTTCCTTAAGAAAGACATTGCTCAAGTACACAAAATTTGTGTTTTAAGTCCTCACATGATGCTTGTTATAAGCTTCATATCTTCATATCTTCTCTGTTTGTACCATCAGTTTTTCCAATACCACAAGATATGCTAGGTAGCCAGGCGTGGTGGCGCACTGTAATCCCAGCACTCAGGAGGCTGAGGTAGGAGGATCACTGTGAGTTTGAGAATAGCCTGGGCTACATAGTGAGTTCCAGGTCAGTCTCAACTACATAGTGAGACCCTGTCTCAAAAAAACAAAAAAAAATCTTTTGCAGTTATGTATGTCACTCGAAGCTGAGAACTTTTCACTTCTTCCAGTATTTGGCTGGAATAGTATTTCTGATCACAAACATGTTTTCTTGAGAAACAGAAGAAATCTACCATGCAAAGTATTGTCTTATTACTGATAGGAAGTCCAAGATTCAATATTCTTCTTTATTTTGAAGAAAATGTCCCAGCATGCTCATTCAATTAACTTTTAAATTTTTAATAATAAAAAAATTATTACGAATATTAATGGAGTCTATTCTCTCCTTTGGAGCACATGTACCAATTTTTCCTCAAATAGTTTAATAGCATAATATTATCATGATAATTAACCATTGTTATAGCTTGTATCTATATGTCCCCCCAGAGCCTCATGTAGTTGTAGATAAAACTTTTCAGAGGTAGCTGGATCTAAATTCTGTGGTGCTGGGTCAAGGTGTGTGATTACTAAATTAGTTCGCTGATTTTATTTCTCTTTTCCTGGTGTTTGACTGTGCAAGTAAGTGGTTATAAGTATCTTTGGACAAAGTAGGATTGGATCATTTATACAAAATATATATTTGACAACTACTGCACAGTGATTTCTCCTCATATTATTAAAGTAGCTTTGGTGATGCTCCATCTCTTGAGCCCTGTGCAAAAGGATAGAGTTAGAGGTTGTTCAAGTTGGTTACACATACTAGGTACAATCAACTGTCTCCCTGGGCTGTTAATTATTTTCTTTACAGTATATTTGAGAAATTATGGCATTTTAATTTCTTTGATGTGTGTATCTAGAACAAAATGTCTATTTGATCATAGGTACACAACAAGTATTTGTAAATTCACTGGCCGTAAGTACTGGGCTTTAAGGGCTATGAGGTTATGTAGAGGAAGGTCCACAAATAAGGACTATTTTCTTGTTAAAAATTCTGATACTTTTATCACGAGAGATACATAACAGATCCTGAATCCAAACTGCCAGAATGATAAAAGTCTTATTGCCTAATAGTCCTATTAGTAACTCTGTACCTCAGACTCTTTCTCTGTAAAATATGGATGATGAGAAAATCTCCTTTCACAAATGTAAGGGGAAAAAATCAAAATAATAGCTGGGTATGGTAATGCAAGCCTGTCATCTCAGAACTTGGAAGGCTGACACAGGACAATTGCCACAAGTTCAAGGCCAGCCTGAACTAACTAAAAAGACCATGTTTCAAAAAAAATAGAAAGAAAAAATTTAAGGTACCATATGAGATATCAATTGTTACCTTCCCCAGGATGCAAAAAATGAGAAACAATCAACGCCATCACTTTATGAAGGAATTTTCAATTTATAGGTTGCCTTTTAATCTTTAATGACTACATTAGATAATAAGATGCACCATTTTTATAAAACATTTGCATTTATTTTGCTAATATTTCATTTCTATTTGCCAAACTATTTGAAATTTACCTTTATGAGAAAGAGATACAATGATTATAATGTGACTTACTTAAACAGAGTACACAATTCACCAATCACATTTCCCCTAAAAAAAGAAAGAACCATTAAATTACACTGTGTGCATTTATGGAAATATCACAGTCTACTAATATGTATAATTAATCCATGTTAATTAAATAAATATTTTGAAAGAATGGGACAATATATAAATAAGAAACTGGAAAGCTGGGCTTTTCAATGTTTTTTGGGTTTTTGTTTTGTTTTGTTTTGGTACCAGGGATCAAACTCAGGTCCTTATGCTTGAGAGGCAGGCGGTGGAACTACTGAGCTAAATCCCTGGCTGGGCTTTTCAATGTTAAAACTTAGAATTAATCCACTGTCATCAAAAGAGTATGGTATGAATGAAGCAACAGCTAAATAGAAGTCAACAAACTAAATTTTAGAAATAGCAACTTAATATGTAATAATAGCATTCAATATGTTGTTTCAACTCAAAGGAAAGAAAAGGAACAAATGACTACTCATCCAGGAAAAGTAGGTTAAACCCTTTCCCTGTACCACATAAAAATTCAAAGAGATTAAATATAATAATTTAAGGGAGACAAAAGGAAGTGTCATCAACTGTAAGTGTTCAGAGAAACATAAGCCTACATTGAAGATTTAATCAAGTGTCTCTGTGAACATCACAGTAGACCAAAAATACTATTTAATAATAAGGTTTCATTTTTTCATAACGCAATGATTTAAAATTCAGCAGTATATGGGGAGGAAATGGGTGGTGAAGGGAGGGCAGGGACAAGGGGTAAAAATGAGAACCAAGACCGGTCATGTAAAGGTACACGATCCCAATAATGAATGGAACTGTACTGTATCCCTAAAATGTACCAATAAACTCAATAAAAATAAATAGATTTTAAAAAAGAAAACTCAGCAGTAGAAGTTAAAGATTTAGAAATGTGTAAGAACTGTTAAATGCTAATAAGTGTACTTGGGGGAAGAAATAAAAATGAGGGATGTAAAGCTCACTTGTTCAAAATGAGGCCTAAAGGAAAAGGTAAAATATGAACCTAAATAAATTTAAATACAAAATTTATTTGAAAATGAAGGCCACTGATCTAGTAACTAGATCATGTTTTTTGGTGCTTGGGTCTCCCTAATGATATTTAACTACACATGGTTGTACATATTGCAGTCATTCCTCGATCCTTAGAATTTAGCACATTTAGTTTGAGATTTTGGTAATTCATTCTAACCTCAAATTCTAATATTCTACATACAGAACTAATCATTTCCCAGTGAGTGAGACAGAGGAGGCAAAATATGTGAGACTTGAGCAAAGAAAAGCTAACAAATTAGGAAGAAAATCATTCAGATCAAGATAGGCAACAAATAAACAGTTTAAAGGTCATGGGAGCATTCACTTTGTCTATCAATAGACTAATCTGCCCAATATAGAAAAAGATAAAATATTATCTATTCAATTACATGACACTCTTCTAGAGCACAGATTTTTCTACATAGTAGGTTACAAAGGACATATGATAGGATTTTTAACACTGTTATACAGACCATCACACAATAGCATTAGTTCTATTTTAATGATAAAATATATACTATTATTTAGCATATAGTTGATTTCTGGGTATATAACATGGTGTGAGCCTTGAATATGCCTCTGAAATTGCTTAGGGTCTTTTCTGCAATCATGTGAGAGAAAAATCTAGTTTTTCATAGCCAATCCATTTATGAAATCTTCCCATAATGCACAACACGAATACACAGTCTCCTCATTGCCACTTTCATATCTTTGTTCCTGAATGTATATATGACTGGATTCAAAAAAGGAGTGATAAATGCATCAAAAATAGCAAGATATTTATCCAGATTTGATGTGGGAGAAGGCCATGTGTAGAAAAACATCAGTGGCCCAAAAAACAAAATGACCACAGTGACATGAGCTGACAGAGTAGAGAGGGCCTTGGCTACACCACCAGAAGAGTGTTTCCGAACAGTGAACAGAATGAATACATAGGAAATAACCAGCAGGACAAAGGATCCCACAGAAATGAGCCCACTATTGACAGTGACCATGAACTCCAGGTCTTGAGTGTTTGTGCATGCAAGTCTGAGGAGGCGAGGAAGATCGCAGTAAAAACTGTCAAATATGTTAGGACCACAGAAAGGTAAATCTACCACAAAAACAAGTTGGACCATTGAATGGAGTAAGCCAGTGATACAAGAAATGACTAACGAGTATAGACACATTCTTGGACTCATGATGGTCAGGTAGTGCAGAGGTTTGCATATGGCCACATATCTGTCAAAGGCCATGGCTATGAGCAGCACCATCTCAGCACCCCCAACAGCATGACTAAAGAAGATCTGGGTAAGACAAGCCCAAAAGGAGATAGTTTTGTGCTTTTTGAAAATATCACTAATCATCTTAGGGGCTGTGATTGAGCAAAAGGCCATATCAATAACTGAGAGGCTAGCCAGGAAGAAATACATGGGGGAGTGCAGATGAGCATCCAAGGTTACAGTGAACACAATGACAAGGTTGCCCATCATGCTTGAAAAGTAGAACAATAAGGAGAAGATGAAAAGAAGTAGTTGCATTGCCCATGAATTAGTAAGTCCCAGGAACACAAACTCTGATACTACAGAGTGATTCATTTCATCCCTTGTTTCAGACACCAGGATCAGATATTTTCATGTTTCCTAAAGGTAGAAAGAAAATGATAAAAAAAAATTACATGAGAAGTATTAAGGTTCAGGAAAGAGAGCCTGTAACCATGGAAATAATTATCATATTAATAGTTCAAAGTCATCACATTTCACTGGGTGTCTACTTAGAGGGGCAGCTGTTTCCCATATGTGTTATGGTTTTCACAACTACTAGTAAATTAGTTTCATCTGTGGATGTATTTCTCCTCTACTTCCATGTAGTATTATTAGCTCTTTCCAATTTCCTCCTGCCAAACATATTCTACAAGGGTGACACATAAGGTGACCTGTAAATTCTTTTGACTTTGAGCGGGGCATGGTGGTGCCTGCCTGCAATTTAAGCATGCAAGAGGCTGATGCAGGAGGATTGCCATAGGTTCAAGACCAGCCTGGGTGGCAAGTTCAAGACCAGCCTGAACTACATAGCGAGCCCATTTCTCAAAAACAATAAAGTAAAATAATTTTGAATTTGATTCATGATGAACAGATATAATTCAGCCAGTAATATGAGCTCCTAATAATTATTCACACACACTATACAGATTTCAAAGGCCTGTGTTCTGTTATTTATATTATTTAATTAGGCTTTTAAATTTTATCTTTTTATCCAACTTTCAAATATCTTCTATTAGTATATGCTTTCAATACATAGTAATTATATTTATTTAAGGAAATTCATACTTGTATATTTCTTATTGATCATTTTTCCCCTTCCCTCCAGCTCCCCTTATCGCAGATCCACTTCCATCTTCAAAATGTCTACCTTCCCATCTCCTCTCATCTCTCCTTGATTTTTCTCTTTAAATTATTTATATGTTGGGTTTTTTGTTTAAGAAAAACAATGCGGTATTTAACTTATGTCTGATTTTTTTCATTTAACAGTATAATATCAAAATTCATCCATTTTTCCCACAAGTGACTCACTCAAAATTGTCTTTCATTATGGCTCAATAATACCGTAATATGTATACATACACAATATTTTCTTTATCTGCTTATCTGTTGGTAAGTATCTAGGCTATTCCATAACTTAGCTACTGAGTCTTACTGTATAAATATGGGTATGCATATATCTCTACAGTGTGATGATTTTTACTCTTTCAGGAAGATACCCTGAGGAAATATAGCTGGTTCAAAAGGAATTTTTAATTTGTTAAGGAATCTCCATACTGATTTCCACAGTGTTTGTATTTGTTTATATTCCCACCAACAATGTAGAAGGGTTCCTTTATCCCTTATGGACTTACCGGCATTTATTTTTTGAGTCCTTGATGGTAGTCATTGTTAATGGCATAAGGTGACACTTCACTCTTGTTTTGATTTGTATTTCCCCAATGGCCAAAGATGCTGATATTCTTTTCATGTACTTATTGGCCACTTCTTTTTATGAGAAATGTCTCTTCATTTCAACTGCCCATTTGTGTTTGACTCATTTGTTTTTTAGCCAAATTGTTTTTAGTTCTTTTTGTATTCCAGATATTAGCCATCCAACAGACGAGTAGCTGACAAAACATCTTCCCTTTTTGTAGATTGTCTCTTCACTCTCCTGATTTTTTCCTTTGCTATGAGGAAGATTTTTAATTTGATATAATCCCATTTTTTTCATTATTGGAGCTATTTCTTGTGCAACTGGTATTTAGGAAGTCCTTGCCTATGGCAATGCATTCAAGTGTTTTACCTATTGTATCAAATTTTTCTTTTTCTATTCTCCAACTGACAAATGCAATTCTCAAAATCCAAATCTCAATTATCACTTGCTCATTTTTAAAACTTCCCAATCTCCTGAAATCTCTGCACACTACTGCACTCTTAGTATTTAATTCACTTTTCCTGCCAGAGCGATTTAAATGACCATCTCTCCAATTAAAATGCAGTTTCCTGGATACAGAAATCATGTCTAAAATCAAGGTGTCAGTAGAGCTACATTCCTTCTGAAGACTTTAGGGGAGAATTTGTTTCCTTGCCTGCAATCTTGGCAGATGGACTCTTTCTCCCTCATCAAGGCACATTATCCCACCTCTATTTCTGCCACCTCATCTCCTTGACTCTCTCTAACCTTTCTCTTACAATGATCCTTGTGACTATATACAAGAGGTTTAGGATAATCTTAAATCTTGAGGCTCTTAATCATACTATTAAAGCCCCTTTTTCTATTTAAGAAAACATTCACAGATCTAGAGATCAACACCTGAACACCTTTAAAGGCCATTTCTTTAACTGCACCCCCCTCCATATTTTAGGGGGAAGTGCAAATTTTAAAATTAAGCAATAAATCTGGCAAAGAGAATTTCAAATGACCTGTCAGGGAATCAGAAAAAGACAGTGAGGGATGAGGGGCAAGTACTGCATCCTGACTTATGTGTGTAACTGTATAAGCAACCTTCGAGTCCAGTTACATGTTAAAAAAAAAAAAAAAAGCCTAAACAAAGCCTGAACAGTTAAATGATGGGCGAAGTCCATTAGTGGTAATGGATCAATGATAATCAGCCAACCAATATGTCCTTAGAAAAGTAGTTATACCAGATATATAAAACTGAATTATTCTTATTCATTAACTCAAATATTTTGAAAAGCCAGAATGTTAGAAACTTTTCCTGAGGTTGAGAAGGCAGAATGGACAAGTGTTCTTGTTTTTGTGGAATTTATATTCTCCATAGAAGGTACAATTCCGGTGTCACACAAAAATCTTCCTCCTCCAGAAAGAATAAAAACACTTCAAAAAATTCTGCAATTCATCAAATTTCAATATCTATGCTAATTGTTTCATTTGCACTACTAGTTTATCTTAGTTTGTTGAAACGAAAGTTTTGTGTTATCTGCTTCTTTTTTGCAAGCATCATTTTTGGTTTATGTCTCGTACTATACATAACTACTTTGAAGTTAATCATACACAGTTAACTATTATTAGTCTGATATTTTATGTAATTTTGGATTTTTTCATAAAAAAAATAAAATTCATCATTTACCTGGGGAGACTCAACCACTCTGCTTGCTTCTAGTTCAATTTTCAGTTTTGAGAAGTCTCATCTTGGTAGGCTGACTTCTTTTATGCGATATTGTAGACTTTCTACCAAACTACTTAATTTTTCAATGGTTTTATCTAAAAAATATGCATTGGTTTGATCTCGCTGCATGTACTTATAAGAAACTCAAAAACAGATTTTATGTACCATAATTTCTTTGTACTGACTAAATTGAAGGCATGTCAGAAACAATGCTAGGAATACTCCCTGGCTTATTCATTCACCTATTTAACAACTATCCATGTAGCATCTAGAAATGTCTAGAAATGTGTTAAACCTTGTAGATACTACAAAGGTGAAAAAATAATATAGATTATATGAAATAAATTAATGGAATAAGAAATTAAACAAATATAAAATGAGACTCAAAGGTAATCAAAACAGCTTTAAGAATTATATAAACCATTTTATGACTTGTATTCAAACCCCATATTATGAATTATAATCTAATAAAAACTTCTCTAAAAATGAGCTGTTACTGTCCATTTGCATTGGTTCTCCTCCAGAAAGAATTACAAGGTAGAGAGGCAAAAGAGGACAGAACAAAAAAATTAAATGTAGAGGGAAAGCAGAAAGCAGCATTTATTAAAACACAAAGGCACACAGTCCCAGGCAGTTGCACCTGGGAGGGGACCTGAGTGGGTTGGCAAAGGGACTCTTCATGTAGAGGGTTTTATACACTAAAGAATGACTACATTTCTGCCAAGTTGAGATCAACCTATGGGATTACAAGCAGAAAAGTTTTGCTTAGAAGTGGGCCTATAGAAGCTCAAAAGATAGCACCAATAATTATAAGTTCTTTAAAATTATCAACAAACGAACAACAACAATAAACCAGAATAAACACATTATTAAAGACATATGAATATTTTTTTCGTATGAATATCTTACTTCTGGGCAAAAAAAAAAATCTCACCAATCCAAAGAGGCCTTTGCTTGTTGAGCCTCCAGCACCCTGGCCTTGGCCATCATGTCCTCTTTTTTCGCTACCTGTCCTATCTGTGAAAATCTCTCTGCTCCCCTCATCAACCAGTGTCACTCTGAGAAGTCCTCTCATCTTCACACAGAGTCCTGCTTGTCCTCAAAGTCGTGTTTTACAGAAACTAATTGTTTGGATTACAGCTGGATGCCTCTTGTTAAGTTAGGAAACTGATATGCAAACATGAGAAAACCAAACCTAAGTCCAACCACATAGGTGGAGGGCTTGTGATTCATTCTCCGCAACCCTCTTCCTATCTCCCCATTTCATTCCCTTCTCAAAGTATGTTCTTCACCTGCTGCTGGAGAAGGAGCATGGGTCATTGCTATCTCTGCTTGTGAGTAATATAAATAAATAAAGCAAGAAGAATTCCTTTTGATTCCTAAGGGAAAAAATATCCAGCTCCACTAAATTGGGCTGGTGGGACACACTTGGGACTCCCATGTTCAAATCTTGGCTCTGGGGCAAATTGCTGAACTTTGGGATTCAGATTCTCCATCTATAAATAGGGGGCATTGTAGGAGTTGCTTCATGGGGTTGTTGGGAAAGTTCATCAATTTATCTGTGTGGCATACATAAGTACTAAGTGTGAGTTATTATGTGTTAATTTGTGATTGTTGCTATAGCATTTGTAAAATAAAGTATGTATTTATATTTCCATGCTATTATTATTTACTGTAATTTATTTAATAATCCTGTTGGTTTGGTCCTATGTTTGGCAGAATCTGAGTGTCCACTAAGGATGTACAAGGAATTGAGAGGAGAATATGTATTTGGAGAGAGTCAAAAATCATGATATTCAGAAACAAGCCTTTCAAGAAAGGACAGACATTAAATGGAGGTTTTGAGGTGTGCAAGGATAGTCCTTTGAAACACTAATTTATATTTTGACGTGTTTCCATGTCTGTGTTTCTAATCTAGGTATATAGCCAGACCCTGCCAGAATGCTTTGCTTCAGATATTTTTGTAGGACATCTGAAAGTATACATAGATATTTTGATGTCAATAATTATTTTTGGCTGGGCATGCTGGCGCACACCTGTAATCCCAGCACTCGGGAGGCTGAGGCAGGAGGATCACTGTGAGTCCAAGACCAACCTTGGCTACATAGTGAGTTCTAGGTCAGTCTCAACTACATAGTGAGACCCTGTCTCAAAAAACAAACAAAAAAAATAATAATAGTTATTATTATTTTTGCTTTAGATATACTCTGATCTTCACTAAGTATAATTTATGTACTCAAGAAGTGAGAAAGTAAGAATAATGGGTGAATGGAGTAAAGAAAAAATGCAAGATACTGAAAAAGAGACAACACCCCTAGGGCCCATATTTATCAGAAACCTGTGCACTCATTAAACTCAGAAGAGGAAAAGGATCTGAAGGAATAATCTTTGGATAAAGCATTTCTTACCTCAGATGACTGACAATCTCTTTTGGCACAGCTTGGTGACTGGGAGGCCAAATAATAAGGAAAATTATATCTCTTCAGCAGTTTGGCAAAATAAATAAGAACTCAGATTATTGAAAGAAGATAAAACAACATACAATTCCACATGTTCCTGAATTTCTGGAGCTAGAATTATACCTGCAACAAAGGTTTGCAGCAAATAATAGTGAATGTCTTAAAAAGAACCTGTTCTGGCTTGTGTTTGGAAGTCCCCCCAAAGGCTCTGGACTTCCCAGAGGTGGTGCAAATAGACCCAACGGCACTGGGAATAAGGGCATTAGTGCTACCAGCCCTACATAGTCTGAATAAGATAAAAGGGGCAAAAAAGACACTGCTAAGGTCCCTTGTTGCTTTTTCTACTTCTGTCATGAGCTGTTACTCCTCTGCTGCTCTGACTTGGAGACAGCTGAATATAGACTGAAAACTACAGACTATAATGCAAATAAACCTTTCCCATTTTAACTTTTTTTCTCATTAAGTTTATTGGTACTTTTCACTACACAGTACAGACACATTTATCATTGGAATCTTGTACCTTTACGTGACAGACCTTGGTTCTCATTTTTCCCCATATCCCTGCCCTCCCTTCACCTCCTGCACCCTCCCCTGTTTGCAAAGACTTTGTTTCCATTTTTTCCTTTTCTCATATTTTTTTCTTTTCCCTTATTTCCTTTCCCCTACCCTTCCCACTTCCCCTACACCTTTAGTCCTTTTCTTCCTATTTCACATTATCAGTTATAAAATTTGGATCTTATTGGCACTTTTAGTTTTTCACACCAGAGAAACTATTCAGTATTTACACGTGTGTCTTATTTATTTCACTGAAGAGTATATCCTGAATATGCATCTATTTTCCTATGAATGAATCTACTTTCTCACTCTTTATGGCTGAGTAGTATTCCATTTTATGGAAAAACAACATCTTCTTTATCCAGTTTTCCACTGATGGATAAATGGGCTGTTTCCAAGTTTTAGCTTTTACAAACTGTGCCACTATAAACATGGGTGCGCATATATCACAGTGGTATGATTCTTAATTCTTTTGGAAAGATATCCAGCAGAGGGATAGCTGGGTCAAATGGAGTCTCTAATCCTAGTTCTTTGAGGTATCACCATATTGATTTCCACAATGGTTGCACCAGTCTGCACTCCCACCAACAATAGAAAAGGGTTCCTTTCTCCCCACGACCCCACCAACATTTGTTATTGATTGATTTCTTGATAGCAGCTATTCTTTCTGGGATGAAGGGGAATCTCAGTGTTGTTTTCATCTGCATCTCTTGAATGACCAGTGATGTTGAATATTTTTTTCATATATTTATGTGATGCTTCTACTTCTTTGAGAAATGTCTGTTCATTTCATATGTCCATCTTTGAATTGGGCCTTTATATTTGTGGGGCCTGGCGTTTTGGTGTTTTTTTTGTTTTTTGTTTTTTGTTTTTTAGTTCTTTATATATTCTAGATAATAGTCCTTTGTCTGAGGAGCAGCTGGCAAAATTTTTTTCCCACATAGTAGGTTGTCTCTTAGCTCTGTTGGTGGTTTCTTTTGCAGTGCAGAAGAGGAGATCCCAGTTGTTGATTCCTTGTTCTAGCTCCTGTGGTACTGAGGATTTGTTCATAAAGTCTTTTCCTATGCCAAAGTCTTCAAGAGTTCTACCTAACTTATCTTCCAGCAAGTTTAGTGTTTCTTTTTTAATATTTAGAAATTTGATCCAATTGGATTTTAATTTAGTGCATGGTGAAAGATAAGGATCTAGTTTTAATGTTTGGAAGCTTGAAATCCAGTTTTTCCAGCACCATTTATTAAATAGGCTATCTTTCCTCCACTAAGGATGGTTGGCTCCTTTCTCAAAAATGAGTTAGCTGAATACATCTGGAGCTGTTTCTGTATCTTCTAATTTATTCCACAGATCCTCAGGTCTTTTTCTTTGCTAGTACCATGCTGTTTTCATCACAGTGGCTTTGTAGTATAGATTCAGGTTGGGGATTGTGACACCCCCTGCCATGTCTCTGTTGCCTAGAATTGTTTTTGATATTCTAGGTCTCTTCTGGTTCCAAATGAATTTTTGGATTATTTTCTCTAGTTCTTTGAAATATACTGTTGGAATTTCAATTGGCATTGCATTGAATCTTTATAGCAGTTTTGGTAGTATGGCCATTTTCACTATGTTGATTCTTCCTACCCAGAAGCAGGGGATGTCTTTCCATTTTCTTATATCCTCTTCTCCTTTTTCAGAGCGTTATAGTCTTCAGTGTAGAGTTCTTTTGCTTCTTTTGTTAGATTGCTTCCTAGATACTTCACTTTTTTGGATCCTATTGTGAAAGAAATTGTTTCACTAATTTGTCTCTCAGTAAGTCTGTTATTTGTGTGAAAGAAGGCTATTGATTTTTAAGTGTTGACCTTGTATCCAGCTACTCTGCTAAAAAATGTCAATTAAGTCTAGAAGCCTTTTCGCTGAATTTTTTGGGTCATCTATGTAGAGTATCATATCATCAGCAAATAATAACAGTTTTACTTCTTCCTTTCCTATCTTTATTGCTTTAATTTCTTTCCCCTGTATACTTGTTGTAGTTAATGTTTCTAGAACTCTATTTTTTTCTCATTGAGTTTATTGGTACATTTTAGGTATACAGTATAGTTACATTCATTATTGGGATCTTGTACCTTTACATGACAGGTCTTGAATCTCATTTTTCCCCTTATCCCTGCCCTCCCTTCACCTCCTCTTCCCCTCCTCATTTACAAATACTTTAGTTCCATTTTTTCATTTTCTCCTATTTTTTTCTTTTGACTTATTACCTTTCACCTACCCTTCCCACTTTCCCTACACCTTTAGCCCTTTTCTTCCTATTTCACATTGTCAATTATCTCATTAGAATTCTAGAACTCTATTGAATAGGAGTGGTGACAGTGGGCATCCTTGTCTTGTTCCTGATTTTAACATCAAGGTTTTCAGTTTTTGGCCATTTAATGTGATGTGGGCTGTTGGGTTTTCATAGATAGTCTTTATCAAGTTGAGATAAAGACCATCTATTCCAATTTTCTGCAGGGCTTTAATCATGAATGGGTGTTGAATTTTGTCAAATGCTTTTTCTGTATCTATTGAGGTGATCGTATGGTTTTTGTCCTTGATTCTGTTACTATAGTGTATTAAATTTATTGATTTATGTATGTTGAACCATCCTTGCATCCCTGGAATAAATCTGACTTGGTCAGGTTGTATGGTCTTCTTGATGATCCTCTGTATTCTGTTTGCTAGTATCTTATTGAGGATTTTTGCATCTGTGTTCATTAAGGAGGTTGGCTTGTAGTTCTCATTTTTGGTTTGGTCTTTCCCTCACTTGGGAATCAAAGTAACACTTTCTTCCAGGAATGAATTTGAAAGTATTGCTTCTCTTTCACTTTCACTGAAAAGTTTAGAGTAGTGGCAATAGTTCTTCTCTAAATGTCTTGTAGAATTCAGCAGTGAATCCATCAGGGCCTGGGCTTTTCTTCATTGGTAAACTTTTAATTAGGTTTTCAATTTTACTGATTGTATTTGGGGTGTTTAGAATTTTTTATCTTCTTTGTTCAACTTTTGTAATTCATAAGTATCAAGAAATCTGTCCATTTCTTCTGTGTTTTCCATTTTATTAGAGTAAAGATTCTCAAAGTATGTATTGATGATCCTCTGGATTTCTGCTGGATCTGTTTTGACTTCACCTTTTTTGTTCCTAGTTGCATGGATCTGAGCCTTTTTTTTTAACCAGGTTGGCTAAGGGTTTATCAATTTTATTTATTGTTTCAAAAAGCCAACTCTGTGAGACATTGATTTTTGTATTGGTCTCTTAATTTCCATTGCATTGATTTCTGCTCTGGTCTTTATAATTTCCTCCCCTGTACGATCTTTGGATTTTTCTTGCTCTTCTTTTTCTAGAAGCCTAAGATTCATCATTAGGTTGTTTATTTGAGCTCACTCTGTTTTCCTATTGTGGGCATTCACTGCTATGAATTTTCCGTATAGAACTGCTTTTATTTTGTCCCATAGGTTCTTGTATGTTGTATTGGCATTATTATTTATTTGTAAAAACCAATTAGTTTCTTCTTTAATTTCCTCTGTGACCCATTGATTGTTCAGGAGTGTGTTGTTCAGTTTGCATGTGTGTGCGAAGTTCTTACGGTTTCTTATGCTATTGATCTCCAACTTAATTGCACTGTGGTCTGATAATATACATGGGATAATTTTGATTCCTTTTCATTTATTTAAACCTGTTCTGTGAGCTAGTATGTGGTCCACTTTGGAGAATGACCCATGTGCAGCTGAAAAGAATGTGTATTCTGATTTTGTAGGGTGGAACTCTCTGTAGACATCTATTAAGTCCATTTGTTCAAAGCTTGGTTCAGTTCTAGTATTTCATTGTTGACGTTTTGTCTAGATGATCCACTTTAACTTTGGATGTGGGTGTTTGTATGCAGCATCAAGAAAAAAGTAAATAACAAAGAAATTTGTTACCAAGAAAGGGGTTGTTGCATGACATTACCTGGTCGTGTGGCTCAAGAGCCTTTGGAACAGTATTGTAGGAGGAGGAAAGTTGGGAAAGATTCTGAGATGCAAGCTGAAAAAAGTAGAGCTGCAACACCTTAGGCAATATTATACAGCAGATTCTGGTCAGAGCTCAGAAGACAAAAAGCAGGTAAAGGACAGGCTCAGGAGTTTTCTGCTGGGAAGAAGGACTGCATTGGTGGCTGGACACCAGATGCTCAGTGTTATGGCTTCACCAAAAGTTTGTCTGTATTTTGCTTGTGTCCAGAGATTTTTGCTTGAGAATTAGATTAAGAATGGCAGACTAATTAGTCTTATAGAAGAAATTATAAGACAGACTAATTTTGTGCTCATGGCAGGTCATGGGTTCTTTTTACCCAGATGTATGTTGCGAATCAAAAGTAAAAAGCCCAGCACAATGATATAAAATGTTTTGAGTCTGGCCAAAAGGGAGGTTCCAGTAAAACTGGACAGGAAAAATAGATCAGAGGGTCTTGATTGCTAACAAGAGATAGAATAGAAAAAAATGGCTTCAGGGTATCACAATAAGCAGAAGCACTCCATCCTTTGCAGCCTCAAAACTTCAAAAGTGAAAGATTTTGAGAGGAAAACCCAATGCACCATATTCCAGAATGGCAGTGGCCAAATCATTTTCCAGAATGGCAGTAGCCACACCAGGTTACACAGTGGCAGTGATCTAGAGAATTTGTTCCTTGGAATTGGATTCAGAATGTTCAGTAATTCAGGCACTCAACTCCTACACCCAAGAGAGGGAGATGACAGGCTACTAAACTCTAGCTGGCAGCAGACCTTGGCACCATCTCTATGGTGCTGGGTTTAAGTGCATACAAAATTGAAGAGTTGTGAGATTGGCAAAGCTTCAACCCAGATTTCAGAAGAAGGCCTTGGAGGCCAGACAGTGTGCCCCTGAAAAGGCAATGCGTGAAACTTTGAGTATGAAGCTGAAGATGCTGTCAAGATGCCAGAAGTTTGGAGAAGCAAGGAGCATAGATCATCTGAGGAAAACTGCAAGGAGGCAGCAGATGCAGCCAAAGAGAGAAGACTTGTGAGCTACAATGACCAGAAGTATCATAGAGGTGGAGCCACCCAAGCCCTTTGGAGTTCACAATTTGCCACACATTACCAGAGATGCTGGAAATGGAACTGTGGGATGTTGGTCTTGCTTTGTTCTCATTCCGTGCTATCCCCATTTGTGACTTTTGGAATGGAAATGTTTATCTTGTGCCATTAAATGTTGGAAGTGTTTAACTTTCTATTCCTTTATACAGGGGATTAGCTAAGAGTTTGCCTTAACTCTCAGTATAGATTTTGGACTTGGGCTTCTCAGCAATACTGAAACTGTTAGGACTTTGGCAGCTCTTGAAAATAAACTAAATATTTCTTTGCATAAAAGGATATGCATGAGTCTTTTGGAGGTCAGGAGAAGAATGTTGTGGCTTGTGTTTGGGTGTCCCCACAAAGCCTCCTGATTTTTCAGAGGTGGCTAAATCTAGAGTATGTGATTAATTCATGGTGTGGAATAAAGGGCTTGAGTGCCACACACCCAAACTACTCTGAATAAAATAAAAGGGACAAAAAGATGCTGTTAAGATCCCTTGTTGGTTTTGCTGTTCTGCCTTAGAGCTAGCTGATTATTGACTGAAACCTGTGTGAACTGCAAGCCAAATAACCCCGCCCCCACTTTATCTTTACCAGTTTGATATTTTGTCTCTGCCACAAGAGAAAAGTAACACAGAACCCTACTACTTTTTCAGTTCTAAAGTTTTATGGATCTATGAGTACAAAAAATATTCAGGACAATGCTAGCATCGTTAGAACAAATATAGAATTGTGTGGGTAAATGTAGACAATGTGGAGATTAAAACTTTTTTGCCTGAATAGATTATTAATGGATCACACTTTTTTCATTACTTTATAGTCTATCATCAGAGATTCCTGGTCAAAGCCTCAAATTAAGCTTCAGATCGTATGGTGCCTCCATGTATTATTCACTGATGTAGATGGGAGTATAAAGCCACTGATAATTATTTTGGCCAAGATTATAATGTTATAACAATGATGATAGTGATGATTATTATAATGATAAATTAATTCAAAATGATAAAAAAGGATGTTGAAGTTTTTTACAATTAAAGAGATGGTACTTTTTCTATTTTATTAAATTTTAGTTTATTAGTGCATGGCTGCAATAGCTAATGTTTATATTCATTGTGGGAAGTTGATGAATGTACATAACACATCTTAATCCTTTTTTAATCTCCTTTCCCTTCCACCAATACCTTGGTCTTCTTCCCTTTTTTTGTAACATTTTGCAGTACATAATATTTACATTCCTGAGTGGAGTTGGTACACGTACCTTACACATCCCAGCTCATTTTTCATCATCCCTTATCCCTTTCCTCATTTACCCTCCATCTCTTGACCACTTTCCCTTTTGAGAATAGTATTTTAAAATGTATTGTTACTTAACTATTTAGTGAATACTTGAATAGCGCTCATTCCATACTCTGGGTACCTTTAAAAGTGCTTTACTTCTATGCTCATCTAGACTTATAACTTTCTTAGGTAGATACTAGCATCTTCTCTACTTTAAGGATGAAGAAATGAGGCAGAAAGAGCTTATGCAACTTGTTCAAGGCTCTGCAAGTAGTGATGGAGTCAGGATTAAACCACTGCACATGTCCAAGTGAGCAGCTGAGAGCTTCTTCTCAGGAGAGAAGCAAGAAGGCATAGGGGAATAGATGAGCTGGTGCTCACCTATAATTCTAGATACTCAGGAGGCCAAGGCAAAAGGATGGCAAGTTCAAGGTCAGCCTTCATTGTGTTCCTGACTCATTCATTCTGTTCCTGGGCTTACACTGTTATCAGATAGTTTTTAAATCAACTCAGTTTCATTATACTACTCATCATAATTCAGTACTTAGGTGATAAATCTGTCTAACTCTACAGCCTGTTCATTGCTTTATTAGTATTATTGGAATGATTCTATCTCAGATAAACAACAAGAACTGCATTTCTGCTCATGGATTCATCATACAGTATATTTTTTCCCATCCTGGATGTCATATCTTCACTCTGTTGGTTATTTCTTTTGCTATGCAGAATTTAAATGAATATGCTACCATTTGTTAATTTTACTACTATTTCTTGAGTAAGTGAGGTTCTGTGAGGAAGTTCTTGCCTACATCTATATCTTCAAGTTTTTTCTATTTTGTTTTCCAGTAAATTAAGCTTTTCTGTTTTAATATTTAGATCTTTGATTCATTTTTATTTTAGTTTAATGTGTGGTAAAAGATATGAGCCCATTCCATTTTCTGCATGCGGATAGCCAGTTTACCCAGCATCATTTGTTTAAGAAGCTGTCTTTCCTTTGGCATATATTTTTGGCCCCTTTGTCAAAGGTACCTGAATCTGAGAATACTGAAGTTGCTTCTGCATCCTCTGTGTGGTTCCATCGATCCACATGTCTGTTTTTCTTCAGGTTTGATGCTGTTTTATCAGGGTGATTTGAAATATGACTTGAAATTCAGATTATGTTGCTTTCTAATTTACTTTTGTTGCCCAGGATGGCTTTTCCTATTCCAGGTCTCTTCTATTTCCCTATGAGTTTTAGGACTGATTTCTCCATATCTGTGAGAAATACTGTTGGTATTTTGAGTGGAATTGAATTAAATCTATCAGTTTTGGAAGTACAGCTATTTTGATTATATTGGTTCTGGCTCTCTAGAAATAGGAGATACCTTTACTTTTTCTGATGTCCTCTCCTTGATTTCCTCTTGATGTCATTTTCACTCTAGAGTTCTTTCACTTCCTTGGTTAGGTAATTCCTAAGTATGTTGTTTTTCTTGATGCTTTGTGAATGGTATTGTTTTTCTAATTTCTTCTCAGTGAGTTTGCTATTAATGTACAGGAACACAGTTTTTGTATGTTTATTTTGTATGCTTTTACATTGCTGAATTGATTAATAATTTCTAGATATTTTTGGTAGAATTTTGGGGTTCTTGCAAGTAGAAATATGTCATCTGCAAATAATGATACTTTGAATTCATCCTTTCCTATATATAAACCCTTTATTTATCTCTCATTGCTCTGGCTAATATTTTGAGGACTGTGTTGAACAAAAGTGGTGATAATGGACATCCTTGTCTTGTTCCTGAATTTAGAGGGAAAGCCTTTAATTTTTCCCCATTTAATATGAGCTCAACAGTAACCTTGTCATAAAAGTCTTTTATCATATTGAGATAAGGTCCTTTTTTTTAATACCTGCTCTTATCAAGATTTTTTTATCATGAATGTGTAATGGATTTTGTCAAAAGCATTTTCTGAATCTGTTACAATAACCATGTGGTTTTTGTTCATGCTTCTGTTTATATTATGAATTACATTTATTGATTTGTATATATTAAATCATCCTTCAATGTCTGGAATGAGGCCTACTTGCTCATGGTGTATGATCTACTGACTATTTGTTACACTCTACTTGCCAGTATATTGTTAAGAATATTTAGTTGGATCCTTGTCTGGATTTGGGATCAGGGTAATACTAGCTTCCAAGAATGATTTTAGGAGTACTCCTTCCCTCTCAACTTCATTAAAGAATTTCAGGAGTATTGGTGTTAGATATTCCCTTAAGTTCTTTTAGAATTTCCAGTAAATCCATCAGATCCTGAGCTTTTCTTAGTTGATAGGTTATTTTTTTAATTACTGCTTCCATTTCATTGCCTGTTATTAGATTATTCTAGATTTTAATGTTTTCTTAATTAAGTTTTGGTGTTTCATATGTACCTAGGAATCTCTCCATTTGTTCTGAATTCTTCAATTTTGGGGGCATGCAGTTTTTTGAAGTAGTGCTAATATTTTCTAGAATTCAGCAGTGTCTGTTGTAATTTCACCTTTTTTACTTCTAATTGCATCAATTTGTATCTTTTCTTTCCTTTTATTGAGATTTAACTGGCTAAGAGTTATTTTATTTATTCTTTCAAACAAGCAATTATATGATTCATTTATTCTTTGTTTTTTGTTTTTTTGTTTTAGTCTCTACTTCACTGATTTTTGCTTTATAATCTTTATAATTTGCTTTATGATCTTTATAATTTCCTTCCTTGTACAAGCTTGGGGTTTGCATTGTTCCTGTTTCTCTAGGATTTGAGATGCATGCTTCGATTGTTTATTTAGGCCTATTCTGTTTCTCTAATGTGGGTACTCAGTTATAAATTTGCATTGTAAGACTATTTCCATTGTGTCCCATACATTCTGCTATGTCATACTGGTATTATCAATTAATTCTACAAAATGTCTTATTTCTTCTCTAACCACTTAACAGTTTATGCTGAGCATCACGCAGACATCATGGTTGTTCACACACTGACTATTCCAAACATTGCTTGAGCAGGAGTCATTTCAAGCAGTTGAGTCTTGTATTGAATAAATTTGATAAAATTATCACTTTTATATTTCCTGGTATAGTGCCTTATAAAACTTAATTTAAATATGCAAATTTGGTCATCTTGTATTTAAATAATCAGACTGGTAAGTGGTTAATTTCTTCTATTACCCATTGATTACTCGAGTATGTTGTTTAGTTTCCATAGCTACACAAAAATTTTTTATGGCTTCTTTTGCTGTTTATTTCTGTTTCCACTGCACTGTAATCTGATAATATGCATGATAAAATTTTGATTCTTTTTGCTTGTTTTAAGCAAGCTTTATTAGCTAATAGGTGGTCTATTTTGGAAAAAGTACTATATATTGCTAGAAAGAACATGTATTCTGCTGTTGGGTAAAACATTCTTTAGATATCTAGTAAATCCTTTTGCTCAACAGTTTGATTTTGATAATATCAACTCTGATATTTCTTTGTTAATTTTATCTAGTTGACCTGTTTATGTGTGATATTATGACATGGAGATTCACCACTAAAATTGTATTCACATTTATTCAATCTTTTATGCCCATTAGTCTTTGTTTTATGAAGTTGGGTGCATCTTGGCTTGGTGCATATATGTTTATAATTGTTATGTCTTCCTGTTAAATAGTTCCATTGCCATTACATCTACCTTCTTTTGATCAGCTTTGGCTTAAAGTCTATTTTATCTGAGAATTGGGTAGCTACTATTGCTTGTGTTTGCATTCCTATTGCATGAAATAGTTTTCATCTTTTGATTTTTCAGTCTATTAATTTCTTTTTGTTTTAGATGTGTTTCTTGTGTACAATATACTACTAGATTTTGTCTATTTATCCATTTTGTTAATCTTGTCTTTTGATTGGCAAATTGAGCACAATAACAGTTGCAGTTACAATTGATAGATATTGAGTAACTCTTATCAGTGTATTATTTACTTGTTATTGTTTTGCTTACTTTACCTTCTACTTAATTGCTAGCCCTATCTGATATATTCAACCTTTTGGACAATATAGCATTGCTAGTTTCATATTCTCTCTCTCTCTCTCTCTCTCTCTCTCTCTCTGTTTTGGTTTGTGAGACAGAGTTTCAATATGTAGTTCAAGCTGACCTTGAACTTGCTATGTGACCCAGGCTGGCCTTGAACTCACAGTAATCTTGTCTCAGCCTCCTGGGTGCTAAGATTATAGATATACACCACCATCCCCAGATGTGGGTTTTTTATCACATTTTGCTATGATATCTTGAAAATATTTTGGAGTATTGTTAGTAGTCATAAATTTCCTTAGGTATTCTTTACCACAGAAACCTTTGCCTACCCATTTTAAAAGAATGTTGCATGATCAATCAATCAGGTTGGAAGTTTTTCTTGTTGTTATTGTTGTTTTATGGCTTGAAATGCTTCATTCCAAGCTCTCCTTGCATTTTTTATTTGCAGCAAAGAAGTTTTGTAATTCTGATTATTTTTGCTTATAGGTTATCCATTGCTTTTCTCTACAACCTTCAAGACTCTGTTCTTGTGGTTTTCTGGTATTTTAATTATTAATAGTGTGAAGAGTTTTTTTCTGATCATGGCTATTTGAGGTTCTTTATGCATTAGTCATCTGTATGTTATGTCCTTTTATCATGTCTGGAAAGTTTTTCTGTTTTTACTTTTGTAAACATGCTTTATTTTCCCCCTATGTGTTTGTTGTCTTCTGATTTCCCATTAATTCCAGTTACTCTTATATTCATCTTCTTTGGGTCATCTAACTGCCATTCAATCCAATTTTAATGCTCTTTTCTTGTTTTTTAAGGTATCTCTTGTTAATTGATT
This sequence comes from Fukomys damarensis, assembly GCF_012274545.1. Taxonomy (NCBI): domain Eukaryota; kingdom Metazoa; phylum Chordata; class Mammalia; order Rodentia; family Bathyergidae; genus Fukomys; species Fukomys damarensis. The sequence goes on from NW_022900929.1 coordinate 44,781,970, forward strand.
ACTAAGCATAGCCCTGACATAAAGATCTGATGCTGTGTCCCAAGATAGGGTTCTTGTGCTACCCAAATTTACTACTGAATTTTAAATCTCCTGAATTTCTGTTTGGAACTTTTTAATAGACTTTCTTTTCAATGCAGTGCATTTGCATTTCACATTTTTCTCTTTAGCTCTACTAGATTTGTATTAGTGTCTTCTCTAACCTCACTGATCATTTGTTTCACTTGAGTCATTATATTTCTAATCATATCAGTTTTTAATTCATCAAACACCTTTTGAACTGTTTTTCTTTCCTTCATTGATACCTTTCCAGATATTTCTGCTGTGTGACTTTGATTTCCTCCCTTTTGATGTCCTCTGGATCAGCTTCTGGGAAAGTTGGAAGTTTTTGGAAACATTTGTTGCCTTCTTTTTTCATGTTTCCGTTTTTGTTTGGTTTTGTTTTCTGTGGTGGAGTTTGTATGTCTTTGGCTCACTGCCTGCATCTTTGGGAATGAGCCAGACAATCCAGATATTAGCATACAAAGAAAATTTATTGATAGCACCAACTATGTCACCTTGGAATAGTAGCAAAGTGAGTGAAAACAATGGCATCAAATATGAACTAGATCATAACAATCCCTAAGAATCACTCATGAATCACCCTTAACCAAAGAAAAGAGGTCTATTATCATAGTGCAGCCTTAGAAAATACTGATAGCAACCGGTAGTAAATCAGATTATTTTCTACTGAGAAAATTTCAAGATCATTGTAATAAATTCTATCTTGGTCAGGTCCACCCCTTCCCTACTGAAGGTTACACCCACCAAACCTGGCCACCCACTATAGAATACAGATCCCATGATCTTCCTGATCTGAACTTAAGCTTAAGGTTAGCAGGTGATTTCAGGAGGTCTCTGTCTAGGTTTCACACTCTCCAAACCTGACTCCCAAGTTCTGTCTACTCACTCACAAATGTCCGAGGCTCCACTGTCAGTAACATGGTGAGATAGGCAGATCTTCTTTTAGTTTTTTTAAATAACATTTATACTGTTCTGAATAGTGACTATATTAAGTTACATTCCTATCAACATTTCTTTTCTCCATATCCTCATGAGTTGTTTTTGGTTTGTTTGTTTTTTGTTTTGTTTTGTTTTGTTTTTTTCCGATACCAGGGATCAAACTTGTGCTTGTGAGGCAGGTGATGGAATGACTAAGATAAATCCCCAGTCCTATATCCTCATGAGCTTTGAAAATTTTTGTCTCTTTGATAAGAACCATTCTAACTGAACAACATATATTTCTAAAATAACTACTAAGTACTAACTATGTGTTATTCATGTGTTTTACAATTGATTGCTTGCTTTTGCTGATTAGGTTAGTGGAGTGTGTGTGGTAATATTGGAGATAGTTTAGTTCTTTTTAAGAAGAATTAAAATGAGGCACTAACATCTGAAGAATGATGGCCAAAATAGAAACAGAGGAAAAGATCAGAGGACCATGCAAGAAAAACATAATAACTTCTTGTTAAATATGGTCAAGGCAGGGTTTTCTGGAACAGGTACATTTATGAAACTCTATTACATAGTAATTCCTCTCCATTGCAATAATGAGGACTATTGTTGCAGAAAGAATTGGTAAATGACACACAGAGGCAAGAGTGGGTAAAACAGAAAAAAAAATGTTTGCCAGCAAAGGGTCGGCCTGCACCAAGAGCTGTGCCAAATGACCAACCCCGGGCTGGGTTACAATCTGCCTTTTATAGGAGTTTTACAATTATGACCTCATTTTAGGTGACAAGACATTCTAGTTCCCACAATTCCCACCACAAATCATGGTCATAAGACAGTTTCAATGTTAATCCAAGTGTAGCATTGTCTTTTAGGATGTTTATATTTAGTTATTCCATCCCACATCCCACAAGAGTGGGGATCAGGATGGGAAAGCAGCACTGGTGACATTCCTTTCATCTTAATACCTTTATAGTCATATGGTTTACGAAAAGCTTTATGGTTCAGGGACTGTTATCTTAGCTTGAACATTTGGTTTCATCCTGGGTTGTGGCTAAGCACCTCTAGCATGTGTTAATATTAAACTGGGGCTACATGCCTTAAAAGCTTCAATGGTGAAATCTCAGGTGTTTTGTTAAACAAGCAAAGCAAAGCAAATTACAGAAGCAAAAGGCAGCAGTTATTCCATCTTTTTAACATTTTGTAGGTTTCAGACTATTTACAGAAATGCTCTCTATCACTATAATTTTACAGTCTATCTGATGGAAACCTTTTGTAGTCTTAGATCCTGAATTTGGAGGCTTGTGGAGTTGCAAACCATTTTTTAAAAACTACAGAAATTGCCAAAGTGAAAGATAGTTTATGTTTTGTGATTTCTCATTTCCTTTGTTCTCATTGAAGAGCCTACTTTGGCCATGAAATCTGCATTTTCAGGAGAAGAGTCACTCATTTTCCTTCTAACTCTGTTTATAAAGTCTTCTAACAGGTTGGATTTGTCATCAGGTACTTTATTTAACTCATTTTGAAGGAAACAGCTCTATGCACTGATGTAGGACATCATTATATTTGTTACACAAAAGCTATTTTTTTCTTTCTGTTCTTTTGTCCTTTTTATTCCCTGGATGAAAATAAGTGTGGACTCTAAGGTATAATCCCCAGGAAAATCCAATCAAGGAAGGACTAACTATTCCCCAGACCCAGAACTATTATTTGGTCAGGCATGTCGAAAGTTGCTAATTAGAATCTTTTACCTCACATGCACAAGAATATAAGTCTTTTTGTTTTGCAAAAGGTTATATCTGAGCCAGAACATAAAATTATCTGCCTCTGAATCTAGAAAAGAGTTTTCACCTCAAGTACTCTCATTTTACACATAAAAAATGTTTGACAAGTTAGCACACCGATAATTAATCCAGCCTATATTTTGTAAGTGTATCTGTCTCTAAGATTACTCAGTACTTGTTTTTTCTTTTAATTTCACCCATAATTTAATTCTTATTTGACATATTTGTTACATATGTGTTTGGGAGGAGTATGTTGAAGAATATCAAATGAGCAGGTATGAGTTTTGCTAATGGAATCTGGAATGATGCCTTTGGAAAAGACATAAAAGCAGAATCTTGACTGAATGGTAAGAATTTGATCAGAGGAAGGTATTCCAGATGGAAGAAACATATGATGTTTAATCCTTTAAATCCCATATTTCTTTCTATATCACTATTCTTCATTTCCTTTTATTTTTAAGATAAATTCTTAAGTTATATAATCATTTTTTGTGGGTTTTTTTTCAAGTTCTAATTTCTCTCACCTAGTTCTTAGCATCGCTTAAACAACTTCCTACTTTTCTCTTTAAGAATTATAGCTCTTATATGATTGAAGCTTAAATTTTTTTAATGTTGAAACAAGGTCTTCCTATGTTGCCCAAGATAGTCTTGAACTTGAGGTCACATGCCTCCACCTCCTGAGTAGCTTGGATTGCAAATTTAAGCATTTTGTGTTTTATGAAAATTTGAAGAAATTGGTCTACCACCTTAGGAAAACAGATACTGATTCAGGTAAGGGAGAGTTTTGATTCTCTCTGCCTTTCTTTGCAAAAGGTTTCAATTTTGAATATGAACAAATCCTGAGGCTCAGAGAAGAGTTATCTGTTTTTCTTTGCTTATTCCTTTTTATGCAACCAAAATGAAGGGACTGTAAGACAGAGAATACTTCAATTTTCAGGAGAAACTGTGGTATAGGCAGCTAATATTGTGTATAGGCAGTACTTCAGAAATTGAGTGCTAAGTTTTAATATCACCTTCTCTAGTGGGCAAAGTGCAGAATGAAAATTGCAGAGGTGTAGAGGCCTAGAATAACAAGAAAATAGCACAGTTTAGAAAATATCTAACTAAAATAAAAATATGATGAGAATTGCATTAATATAAACCCAAGAAACTGCATTAACCAATCTCTGCTAACACCTTTTGTAGAACTGGCTTGGTATATAAATGATTTACTTGAGAGGGGTCTAAGAAGAATAATTCTGAATTCTTGGAACTTGGAGAAGACTAGATCAGTGGCAGAATGACATACAAGTAGCATCTTTGGGGAGGTAAAGAGAAGGAAACTAGTATCTAAGAAAGAGTAGATAACGTTATGATGAGATGTGTAAGGGGAGATGGCAATGATGGATTAAACTCCAAGACCCACATCATATGTGAAACTCAGCTAGGTACCCTGATCCTTAGGCCTCTGAAATTATCTTTGATTTTAGGTTGTCAGTAATTTAAAGAGTGGTATAATTAAGAATACCTGGAAAATGGAATCTACTTGTACTTGAATCTTTATTTCTTCTTTTTATGGCACTAAGAATTGAATACAGAGCCTTTCAGGTGTGGTGCATTTTCAGGTGTTTTGTTTTGTTTTGCTTTGCTTTGTTTTCAGAAGGATCTTGCGAAGTTGCCTATTTGCACACACTGGGATGAAACTTGTGATCTTCCTCCCTCATTCTTCCAGAGCACTGGGACACTTTTAGATGTGAAAATCTACAACCTGCTTTGAATATTCATCTTTAAAGAGAATGATGTGCACAACAGAAATTTATAAAAGAAAAGTAGAAAGAAGAGAATATCCACTCATACTTCCTTCACAGAAAAATACAAGATTATCTTAATTTACATCAATACCTATAAGTAGAAATGAATCAACAAAGACAAAATACATAGGAGAGATTTGGAAGGCACAATATATAAAACAAAGAGTATTTACAGAAGGATAAAAAGAACTGAATAAAGTAGGATGAATAAAAGAGCAGAGAATGGAGAAAAGTATTCTAACAAGGATTCAGCGTTGAGAAAATGTAAGAAGGGGAATACAACCTACTGTTCCTGGAAATAGTTGTCATCTTATTTCAAAATAAGAGTAGAACAGTGTATAACTGGAAAATGGATGGTAAACACTAAACAAACAATGTGCTAGGCCTTCTGTATTAAAGAATACTAAAATGAATAGTATCTGCAACCAGCAAAAATTTTAAAGTACTATTGTTAATGACATAATTGTAAATCTAGAGAACTTAAGGCATTCCAGTTTAAAAAAAAAAAAAACTCCAGAAAGTAGGCTGTATAACAGACAAAAGTAAATTCTTCCTTCTATTTTAGCATATTTCCATTCTCTTGCATTTTTAAAAAAATAAAAATTACGAAGTATGAGCCTTTGTACATCCTGATATATCTTCTCCTAAACTCTTAGGTGCCTTTGTTTATATTTCTCCATTCTTGGTTATATGCTAGAGCTCAAACTAAATTTGAAAGAATCAAGTGTTCTTAAATATCTTAGCATGAAAAAAAAAATCCTGGGGTTCATCTCTTGTGACTCTTTGACTGTGCAAATTATTTTTAAAATGCCAAGGTGATCTTCAATTTTTTGTGCCATTATCTATAAACAGGACATCTCAATCAATGTGAAAATTAGATTTTTCTGCACCTCCTGTGCTCTTGAAGGAACAGTAGCTTTTGGATGAGCCTTCACAAGGAAAGTTGATGGATGCAGGAAATCACTCGGTGGTGTCCGAATTTTTCTTGATGGGACTCGCCAGTTCTTGGGAAATTCAGATTCTCCTTTTCCTGATTTTCACAATTTTTTATGTAGCAAGCATGCTGGGAAACCTCCTCATCGTACTCACAATCATCTCAGATCATCATTTACATTCCCCACTGTACTTCCTGCTGGCAAATCTCTCCTTTATCGATACAGGTGTGTCCAGCATCGCAACTCCAAAGATGATTTATGACCTCTTCAGAAAATATAAAGTCATCTCCTTGAAAGGCTGCATCACTCAGATGTTCTTCATCCACACTGTTGGTGGTGCAGAGATGGTGCTGCTGAT